>NW_027533256.1:3484016-3501844 GCF_008692635.1 Crocuta crocuta
ATTTTTACTATTTCTCTTCTTCTACTGGGTTTAGGGCATTCTTGTTGCTCTGCCTCTAGATTCTTTAGGTGAGCTGTTAGATTTTGGATTTGCACTTTTTCTAATCTCTTGAAATAGGCCTGGAGAGCAATGTACTTTCCTCTTAGGACTGCCTTTGCTGCATCCCATAGATTTGGGATTGCTATGTTTTCATTTTCATTTGTTTCCATATATTTTTTTATTTCATCTCTATTGCCTGATTGACCCATTCATTCTTAGTAGGGTGTTCTTGTGTTTGGAGGTTTTCCAGACTTCTTTTTGTAATTGATTTCAAGTTTCAAAGCATTATGATCTGACAGTGTGCATGGTATGATCTCCATTCTTTTATATTTATTGAGGGCTGCTTTATGTCCCAATATGTGGTCTATCTTGGAGAATGTGGCATACACACTTGAGAAGAAAGTAAATTCCCTGGCCTCAGGATGTAAAGTTCTAAATATATCCGTCAGATCCATCTGGTCCAATGTGTCTTTCAAGTCCATTATTTCTTTAGTGATTTTCTGTCTGCTTGATCTATCCATTACTGTAAGTGGAGTATTAAAGTCTCTTGGTATTAGCACATTTTTATCTATAAGCTTGTTTCTGTTTGTGATTAATTGTTTTAGATATTTGGTGCATAGACATTTATGATAGTTGGTTCTTCCTGATGGGTGGACCCTGTAATTATTATGTAGTGCCCTTCTTCATCTCTTGTGATTGTCTTTAATTTAAAGTCCAGTTTGTCTGATATAAGTATAGCTACTCTGGCTTTCTTTTGATTTCCTGTAGCATGATATATATTTCTCCATCCCCTTACTTTTAATCTGAAGGTATCTTCCCGTCTAAAATGAGTTTCTTGTAGACAGCATATAGATGGATTTTGTTTTTTAATCCATTCTGCTACCCTATGTCTTTTGATTGGAGCATTCAGCCCATTTACATTCAGTGTTATTATTGAAATATGTGGGTTTAGAGTCTTTGTATCTTTTGTAGAGTTCATGTTTGTGGTGGTGTCTCTGGTATCTTTGTTCCTTGCAACCTTTCCTTCAGAGCATCCCCCTCAGGATTTCTTGTAGGGCTGGCTTCGTGGTGACAAATTCTTTCAATTTCTGTTTATTTGGAAAGGTTTTTATCTCTCCTTCTATTTTGAATGACAGGCTTGCTGGATAGAGGATTCTTGGCTGCATATTTTTACTGTTCATCACATTGAAGATCTCCTGCCATTCCTTTCTGGCCTGCCAAGTTTCAGTAGATCTGAGGTCTGTCACCACTCTGATAGGTTTCCCTTTGTATGTGAGGGCCCTTTTCTCCCTAGCTGCTTTCAAAATTCTCTCTTTGTCCTTTTATTTTGCCATTTTTACTATGATATGCCATGCAGAAGATCGATTCAAATTACGTCTCACTCTAATAGTTTTTGTTGGGTTTTTACGTTGTTTTTATGAATGGGTGTATTTTGGAGTTTCTTACTCCACCATTTCTACTGATGTCATTCTGACTGTATTTTATAAGCTTAGTTGTTATAGACTTTATAGTAAATATGACACACAATGGCCATCAGAGAATGAATTGTTTCCAGAGAAAAGAAAATACTGTAACTTGTTCATGAAACAGGGTGATTGTTGAAGAAACCACCAAACGACGAATAGAAGTGAGGCAAGATTTTATTTACAGCCGGGCCAAACCTGATCTGATCTCATGAAGAAATGCAGAGAATGGTCTTGAACAAAGGTGGCAGTGAGCTTATATGGATCTCAGTAAGGCAGATATGTCATTATTTAGTTGACCAATTACATTCTACAGCATACTATGGTAACCAACTGCATTGTGAACTCAGGTGTTAGTTTTGGCAGATAGCTATCAATTTTAAGTTCTTTGTCTTGAAATGACCAACCGTAATTAGACATTTGAGAAGCTGTGGGATAGTGACTACATGATAGACCAGCAGGGTAGAATGGTGACGTGGTGTCTTGTAACCTTATGTACAGGGTGTGAGTGTGGTCAGCCAGAACAGGGAAGTACAAGCTTGCCAAGTGGATTTACAGAAGCAGAAATAGCATGTTAGTATTTAACCATGCTTGAGGTTAACCTACAATAGTTCACATTTTAAAACAATAAAAATGTTTAAAAATTAGATATTAAAACATAAGTAGGGAAAGAAAGAAAAAGTGCTTTATAAAATACAGTGTATTTCAGGGGTGCCTGGGTGCCTCAGTCGGTTAAGCGTCCAACTTTGGCTCAGGTCATGATCNATAATATAAAATACAGTGTATTTCAGATATTGTAACAGGGGTGATAGACAATTTGTTACATCAGGTTTTCATCAAAGATATTTGCTTTCTATAGCATGGATGTCAGTAAAGGAGACTGCGGAACAGAGAGCTGGAGGTGATGAGGTTGGGGTATGGTGGTTTTTAAAAAAATGTCAACTAACTAAATCTTTGGCTTAGTAATAAATTATTACTGACTTAGAAATGGAATCTGTCCATTTATAAGTTATGAATTTGTATTTCAAAGGAGAATGTTGGAAGAATAGAGGCATGTAGAAAAATAAGTAAATAAAATATTTAATCCTATATTTAGACCTTCCACTTCTCAGGAAGGTAGATTAGGCTTGGGGAAAGCATCTCTTAAGGAAAAGTTATTTTATTCACCAGTCAGAATACAACAGTGAAGATCTTGAATCTGTATACAAGAGAGTCTGGCTAGAAATCAAATTTTCATTCTCCCTGCTTCACATATTTTATTCTTGTGAATGAAGCAATTTCAGCACAAACTCAAAGAGATATTTTATTAAGAGGATAAAAGACTGCTGGACATTTGCATGTCTGCTTTTGTATATATCCTGGCTCTATCAGTGGGAATAGTATTTCCCAAGCTCCCTTGCAAGTGGCCTATCTTTCATCTATTGAAAAATTATCTCCAAGTTTCCACAATTACTGTTTCAGGTAACTTTTTGAATCACATTGTCAATTTCTAGCAAAATTCCATTTGGGGACTTGACTGTTGTTGAATTAAATTTATAGACTACTTTAGGGGAAAATAGATGTCTTTACAATATTAACTCACACTATTCACACATCCAGTTTATCTTTTCATTTTTTTCATCTATTTTCCTGTCATTTAGTATGAGTTTGATAACTTCTCCACCAGTTTCTTACACATATTTGTTTGATACTCNTGTCTCTCCCTGTCAGAAAAAAAAAAAAAAAAGAACCCCACAGTTTTCTCAAGCATCCTATTGTTGAGTCTGAATGCCAATGTTGATCAGAGGTTTACTTTGAGCTTTGATTTGATTGGGATTCTTGATCAAGGCCTTGTATAATGTTACAAAAGTGATACTTTATTTCAGTACCCAAGGACCCCAAAGCCCTCCTTCCTTCCTTCCTTCTTCTTTCTTTCTTTCTCCTTCCCTTTGTAATTAAGATCTCTTTTTTCTTCCATTTCCTAGATGTATAAACAACAATCCATTGTTTTATGTTGAATTATATCTGGCATTTTGTTGATTTTTTATGTTAGTTTTAATACTTTGTAAGTTATTTGTCTACATTTTCTAGGAAGATGATAATATCATCTATAAATAACAGTTTTGCCTCTGTCTATCTCTTCTCTATTGTCACCACTTCCTTGCTGTGCTATTTGTATTCGACGTTCAATACATAATTGAATGAAATAGTAATAGGAGACTGACCATCCTGATTTTATAGAGAAAGCATCTAAATTTCAAAATACAGGATAGTGATTGCTGAAGCTTTTTTGTGTACATATTTTTCTGAAATAAACATTTTTATTCCACGAAGATGAATTCCACTCTTCCTTTTGGGTTTTAATTACCTTAAGCACAAATCTGTGTTGAATTTTAAAATAGTTTCCAGTATCTAATTAATTATACACATTGAATCCTCACATTTATTGAAATATATTAATAGTTATTCTGTTGTTAGAGAATGCTTATTCTCATAAATAAATCTTAATTGGTTGTGGAATTATATTCTTTTCATATCTCTCTACAGTAATTCTGTTTTAGTTTTTGTGTTTTTGAATATTTGCTCATAGGCAAGGTTGGGATATAGTTTCTAATTTTCTCATGTCTTTGGCTGATTCAAGTTACAGGGTTATATGAACTTAAAAAACAAGTTGAAATCTCTCTCATGGCTGAAGAGAAGTCCATCATCATTTGCTAAGTTTGCCTTCACAGAAGACATGACATATGCCACAGCTTTCCATTTCTTTTAATTTTTAAAAAAATTTCTTTTACTGTTTTTATTTCTGAGAGTGAGAGAGAGACAACGTGAGCAGGGGAGGGTCAGAGAAAGAGGGAGATTCAGAATCTGAAACAGGCTCCAGATTCTGAGCTGACTGTAAGCCACAGAACCCAATGCACGGCTTGAACCCATGAACTGTGAGATCATGACCTGAGCCGAAGTCAGATGCTTAACAGACTGAGCCACCCAGGGCCCCCAACTTTCTATTTTTTATACCAACAAATTGGCTTCCATTTAATAAAGCATCTATTAAGCACCCACCCTGTGCTTAGCACTTCAGTTCTATACCCAGTGATCCAAAGAGACACTACAGGGTCATTCTTTACTCCTCTACGTTCATTTCTTGGACCCAGTCAGTTATAAATTCTTGGCAATATGTGCCACACACACATCCAAAGCATTTTGTCTTTAGCCCATTGTCATTGCCCCTGTTCTATTTAGATCTTTCCTTTTCTCTAACCGGTGTGGACTCATAGCAACTGGTCCTGCTGTTTCCAGTGTTTTGTTTCCAGATCATAGTCACCTGGTCATCGAATCCATGTATCTTTCTGTTTACCTTACCATTTGAAGGAAATATGAAGCCATTCTACATTCCCTCTGTATTTATTCAACTCCTATTCTATTTATGGCACAATACAACGCCTCAGTTATGATGATGATGTGCTTATTTATTACAATATTTTAAAAACACCAATCTACTGTTGTGTCTCTCAAATTTGAACATGCATCCAAATATGCAAGAAGGCTTGATAAACACAGACAGTTTGGCCCTCCTGCCAGAGTGTCCCTGTCAATAGGTCAAGGTAGAGTCACACCCTCCTCTGTAGTCCCCAGATGCTATAGGTAAAGTACACATTGCACTCGAAAACATTTAAAGTCAACAAATTCTTGGCTAGGTTACTTATTAATTAGCTGTAATTACTTTTACATGTTTGGTAGTTTTTCTTCTATTTGCAACTTCCCTGCATCTGATAGAAATTCTTATTTTCTAGCATTTTGAAATCAGCCTTCTTCTAATGTTGATATGGATTTTCCTTTTTATGACCATTGATTATTTCAGGTCATATTCTTTATTTCAGGTCATATTCTTTGGTGGAGAGGAGAGGTTTTACAGTTAAATACTGTTTTTTTTTAAGGAATGCTTATAATATGTTTATCTTGATAAAGTTTTTTACTTTAGCTAGTTTATTAATAAGTGATTGCTTTCAGTGAAAAGTAGTATTAGTCAAAAGTTAGATATAGTAGTTTATAAGAACTACAGTGTGTTTAACACCATGACCTGCAGTAAGTACAACTGGTATATTTTAAATATACTCTCTGTTAGCTTTAAGTTTTAAAGTAATGTGATTTAAAAATTGGCACTGGGCAGCAGTGCAAGGTTTTATTGTAAAATGTATAAAAATGCTGAAGCAAAATGGCATCTGGCTATAGGACTCCCACTACTAAGTGCCCTGATACTTATCATCAGCTGGTATTGCTTATTTGGTGTGTGATACGCAACACATTTTAAGAATCTCTTAAACCTTACTTTGGCTCATAAACTTGGCATTTGTATACATTTGATTATGGTAAATAGCTACAGAATATCATTCTCTATTGCAGTTACAGTGTTTCTAGTCTGAATTAATTTAGAAGGGCATTGAACAAAATTGAATTTTGATAAATTACTTATGAAAGAACATATGAAAATTCCATGAGAGATGACTGACCTCCTCCAAGGTAGGAAATATTTCTCAGTGTTCAGTTCATATGGTTCCTAAAGTTAAGAAAGCACTGTATTAGATCAACTGAAGGACAAGCCAATACATAAAATGCTGAATATTTGAAAAAAATTAAATATGAAATGTTTTAAATAATTAAGCAAATTATTTTTGGGGTCTTGCTTTTGAGAAGTATATTATTATTTTTACTTTGGTATTAACTAATAGATAATGAGATGATAAAATCAGCAAATCTATCTTCAAATTTTAAAAATTGTTTTTCACAAAGGGAAAATAAAGCTAAATAACAAGTGGATTACATCAAACGAAAGAGCTTCTGCACAATAAGGAATATCATCAATAAAATGAAAAAACAACCAATGAAATGGGAGAAAATATCTGTATATCATATGTCTGATATGGAGTTAATATCCAAATTATATAAAGAACCCATACAAATTAATAGCCACCCCTAAAAGAAATCCAATTTAAAAATAGGCAGATGATCTGAGTAGACATTTTCAAAGAAAAGATACAGATGGCAAACAAGTATTGAAAGGTGTTTAGCATCACTAATCATCAGGGAAATGCAAATCAAAACCACAATGAGAAATCACTTCCCATCTGTTAGAACAGCTATTATAAAAAAAAAAAAAAACAATTGAAAAATAACAAGTGTTGGCAAGGATGTGGGGAAAAGGTAACCGTGTGCACTATTGATGGGAATATAAATTGGTGCAGCCTCTATGAAAAAGAGAATGGAGGTTCCTCCAAAAGTTAAAAATAGAACTACCATATGACCCAGCCATTTCACTTCTAAGTAACTTCTGAAGAAAACAAAAACCCTAACTCTAAAAGATATATTCACCCCGAGGCTCATTGCAGTTTTATTTACAAAAGCCAAATATAGAAGAAACCTATGTCTACTGATGGATGGATAGATAATTAAGATGTCCCCCCCCAACACACACACACACACACAAACAGGAGAGGGGAGAGAGAGAGAGAGAAATATTATTCAGTCATTAAAACGAAGGAAATTTTGCCATTTATGACAACATACAAGGTACATAGGTGTACCTTGAGGACATTATTGAGGTTTTTTTTTTCAAAATTTTTAAATGTTTATTTATTTTTGAGAGAGAGAGACAGAGCGTGAGCAGGGAAGTGGTAGAGAGACACAGAATCTAAAGCAGGCTCTAGGCTCTAAACTGTCACCACAGAGCCTGACATGGGGCTCGAACTCATGAACCCTGAATTCATGAATGAAATCATAAGCTGTAGTGGGCCACTTGACCTACTGAGCTACCCAGGCGCCCCTAAGGCATTATGCTAAGTGAAGTAAGTCAGACAGAGGAAAGACAAATACTGTATGATCTCACTTACATGTGGCATCTAAAAAAACCTTACTCATAGATATGGAGATGAGATCAGTGGTTGCCAGTGGTTGGGAGAGGAGGTGTAAAATGGGTAAGTAGATCAAAAGGCATAAACTTCCAATAATAAAATAAGTAAGTCATAAGGATGTAATGCACAACATGGTAACTGAAGTTAATAATACTATATTGTATATTTGAAAGTAGCTAAAAGTATATCTTTTTTTAAAAAAAAATTTATAGTTTATTTATTTTGAGACAGAGAGAGACAGAGCATGAGTTGGGGAGGGGCAGAGAAAGAGGGAGATACAGAATCTGAAACAGGCTCCAGGCTCTGAGCTGTCAGCATAGAGCCTGATGCGGGGTTCGAACCCACGAACCATGAGATCTGACCTGAGCCGAAGTCAGACGCTTAACCGACTGAGCCACCCAGGCACCCCTAAAAGTACATCTTAAAAGTTATCACAAGAAAAATAACGTTTGTAACCACATGTGGTGATGGATGTTAACTGGACTTACTGTGGTGATCATTTTGCAATATATATAAATATCAAATCATTACGTTGTATACCTGTAACTAATATAATATTACATTCCAATTCTCTCTTTCTCTCTCTATATATATTATATTAATATATTGATTAATTAATATTAATATATATTATATATAATAGTTTTTGAAAACAAATGAAATAGCTTGATCAAATATTTGTTCATTATACTTTTAGTAAGAATTTCCAGATTATTTCCAAAAAGGATTATAGCAGCTTTCCCTTCTGACAAGAACGTATGAAAGTATGCGTTATCTCATATTCTCATTAACAGTTCTTTTTTATCCATTCAAACATATATTTAGTGAGTGTTTTTCAAAGTCTAGACATTATGCTAAGCTGTGAGAATTAACTAGTGGAGAGACAGATATTAATTATAAATATGAAGCTGCTACTTAACTAACAATGCAATGTGAATTTTCAATATTCCTGTAATATACAAATTAGGAGAAATAGACCCAGTCAGTGAGGATAGTTAAGGTGTCCCTGAAGTGGTATAAAGTGTATACTTTTTAATTGCTAATCAGGTAAGCAAAACAATATTTCATTTTATTCTCAATTCTCATTTTTCTTGGTTACAGTAAACTTAACATCTTCTCATAAATTTATAAGCCACTTCTATGTGAATTGTTTGTTAATATATTTGACCCATTATTCTAATGAGCTATGTAAAATTTCAATATTTTTTCATTTTTGTTATTTTAAGATATACTGTATAGTAATTATTTTTTGTAAGTTGCAAGCTTTATCCTGGTTCACTTTGGATTGTTTAACTCTATTTATGATAATTACTAAAATGTTAAGGTATTATAAAGGTAAACATTTCTTTCTAAGTAATCTTAATTTAAAATATTTGCTTTATCTGCTTCTAATGTATTTTATTCTTATAATTTATTGTTTAGTGGTAAAATATAGACAGCAAAATCTACTTTTGCCTAACATGTAAATCGTCCAAAAAAATGATTGAATAATTTATTATTTTGCCACGGAATTAATTTTTTGCTTTTTTTAAATTAGAAAATTAAATTGCTAGCATGTTTTAGATAATCTAAGCTCCAACTATCTTCCCCATAGGAAAAAATAATAATTCTAGGCATTTCTCCTGCAGTTTTCTAGAAATGAATTCTGTTGCAAGCAGAGTTTCTAGAAGTTGCCCCAAAATGCCACATCACTTCATCCCTGGGCCCTGTGACATTCACGAGATATCATTCTCTGTGAATGTCTTACGTGATATTCCACAGTCGACCTTCAAAAGTCATGGATCTGATCTAAACACACAAACCTGTTAAAGTCCGAGAACTCTCTCTGACTAGTAGCAGAATGTGAATGTGAGGAGGAGGCACAAAGGGAAGCAAAAGAGGAAGGCAGTAGGGAGAGTTGGGGAAATTCTCAAGGCGATATGGACCTCAAGTATGATTGTTTATATGTGGCTTATCTATACGATCGAATACTACATGGCAATGAGAAAGAATGAAATCCGGCCATGTGTAGCAACGTGGATGGACCTTGAGGGTGTTATGCTGAGCAAAATAAGTCAGGCAGAGAAGGACAAATATCATATGTTTGCACGTATAGGAGGATTAGGAGGAACTTAACAGAGGACCATGGGGGAGAAGAAGGGGAAAAATAGTGCGGGAGAGGGAGGGAGGCAAACCATGAGAGACCCTTGAATGCGGAGAAC
This sequence comes from Crocuta crocuta, assembly GCF_008692635.1. Classification (NCBI taxonomy): domain Eukaryota; kingdom Metazoa; phylum Chordata; class Mammalia; order Carnivora; family Hyaenidae; genus Crocuta; species Crocuta crocuta. Next base: position 3,493,605 of record NW_027533256.1, read on the forward strand.
AAACTGAGGACTGATGGGGGGGGCAGGGGAAGGAGGGTGATGGGCATGGAGGAGGGCATTTGTGGGGAGGAGCGCTGGTTGTTACATGGAAACCAACTTGACAATGAACTATTAAAAAAAAAGATAGGGGTAGCCATGGGAGAAGGAATACAAGTGGCTTCTACAAGCAGAGAGCATCCTCTGACCAATAAACAGAACAGAAATGAAGTTTCAGTTATACAACGACATGGCCATGAATTCTACCAACAACATGAGTAACTTGGAAGTGGATTCTTCCACTGAACTTCCAGCGTCATGAAACCCTGAGCACAGAACCCAGATGAGCCAGTCAGACTTCTGACCTATAGAACAGTAAAAGAATAAGTAGGTGTTGTTTTATGTCACTGAGTACGTCACAAATTTTCACACAGATGTAGAAAACTAATACAAAGTTTCTATTTTTAAATGATGTGTTTTTAGTAGTACTTACTTCTCTATTTCAGCTATTTTTGGTTAATATTCTACTATTATGATGATAAGATTTAATAAATTTAGACCACTTTCAACATATAGTCTTTCATGGTCCCAGTTTAGTTATTATTTGCCTTATCCCTCATGGTCAGTCCTTCAACTGTTAACAGCATGTATAAACACCCATGCTTTGTACATTAATCATAGCAAAACTGTTATTCAAAGAGGTTTGTATCTACTCTTTTTGTTTTTCTCCAGCTATCTTTTCTTCCTCATTTCTCTCCTTTCCTATATTAGGAATTTGAAATTACTTTATACTTTGTAGCCATAATTATGTTTTCTGCTTTTGTTTTGTGATTCTAAAATTTGGAAACCAATGAAGAATATGGTTTATTCCTCTGTAAAATATATTTACTGCAGAACCAAAAGTTATATTTGTAGTATAATTCTTTCCTTGAAGATCCATGTCATTTTTTTTCTAATGGGAGAATATTACTACATTCAAATATGAGCTTATACTTCCTTTTTACCATCCATCAGATGCTTCTATATATATATTTTTCAGTCCTTAAATTTCTCCTGAGGTCTATCCTATATGTTCCATTAATTTACTTTATTTGTGAAATATGTACTCTGTCTGCTTGGATAATTTTGAACAGCTTGTCCTCTAAGCCTGATCTCTAAGTATAACTACTTCTGGGTACAGACCATCCCTTAGTTACAGAGATAAATGCACTATTGACTGGATAATATTTTCATTTTTTGTTATATTGGTTGTCTTGCTGGTATATTCACTGAAGAATGTTAGACAAACATTCTGATTCTTTACACGTTGCAAATGCCTTTGTCCTGCCCAAAGGCCAAACTGCAGGTTGACTGGATATTGAATATTTAATTTTGAAAATTGTTTTATCAAATATGTTTTCTGTCCAATTGATGAAGTAGAAAATTTGAAAAGTCTTTTAATCAAAAAGTAATCAAAATGTGTAAAATATAAAGATGTATTGCCAGACTGGAAGGAAGGGGATATTAAAGGGACTAGAGCCATTGATCTGAAAATAGAGCTGAATAATTACAAGAAAAATTTCTCCAGTGACAAATCCAGTGTCTGATTATGAGACTAAGAATATTTTGGCCTATTGTAAGAGGTCAATACAAACATGACTTTATTGGTACTCTTTAAATCCTCTCAGAATGATATTCTCCAATTAAGGTCAGAGTTACTTCTACACATTAAGACTAGTAAACGTGAAGTCATGATAAAAGATGGCCAAACACACAAGCAAAGACCCCATCATTACAGAGAACCAGTTAAACAAAAAGATATAAACCTTGCCAAGAAAATCAGATGCTATATTTATTAGAGAGAGATAATGTAGCTATATGCCAAATGCTTAATGTGTAAAAGGTGAAATCACAAAATAGATCAAAGGACTATAGACTGTCAAAAAATATCCAAGCTAATTTGAAGGAAATAATTTTAGAAGTGTAAATAAATTGTTGAAACTGAAAAATCAACTAATGGATTTCAGCTTCTAGTCATGATATAAATGATACAAAAGATGTTCACACACATGGAAACAATCGGGAAATTTAGAGGAAATAAAACATTCTTTATTTTTGCATTTATTTTTCCCCTCTTATAAATTTTTCTGACAAAATAAATGGACTTTTCAGCAATATAACTAAATCCGATGAGAAGTAGGCAGAGCCAGTTGGGTGTGGGCTCCATGTCCATCAATAAGGGAATTCTGCCTATCTTGAAGAGGGCAGAGCGATAATAATATGTAACTTGTTTCTTGTGTGCCAAGATGACAACTTTGTGGCTCCCTCCACTACCAAAGAGGAAAAAGAATGAAGGTCTTTTCCTAGATTCTTCTATCCTATTAGCCATTTAATAGCAAGGAATGCGGAGAAATAGAATTTTCATTCCACATAGGCATTGAGGCAATTCAACAGGAGGAGGCCCTTCTCACAAATAAGGTTTAAGGTGATAACTAAACTCTGATGTCTTCCTTGTAACATAGACAAAATTAATTTATGATGGATCATAGACTTAAGTATAAAATCTAAACTGTAAATTTTCTAAGAGGTGCCTAGGAAACTTTTTTATGATCTGTGATTGTCAAGATTTCATAGATAACCCAAAAATCACCAAGCATAAGATAAAACAAAAAGACAAATTGGACTTCATTCATATGAAAAGGCCCTGCTGACTAAAATATGCTGTTAAAAACATACACAGGCAAAATGTTGATGAGAAACTATTTGTAATACATGTTCATATGGACAAAAAATAATTAAGATAAAAACAGGTAAACAAAAAATGAAACACAGTGGACGAAATTGTCAAGCTCAAAAATAGACCTACATCTAAGTGGAAAATGGGTATAAAATAATTTGGATTTATGGACCAGTCAACATTCTTGGAACATTTAATAAATTATCTAGGGATAAGGTGTATCCATATAGAAGAGAAGTTAGATGTTTGTTCTTCTATCCCTCCTAAAATAAAAGCTGCTTTTGCCTTTATCCTACTCTTCTTTTTTTTTTTTTTCATTGCTGTTGAGTTATTAGTACTATGTCAGGTTAGGAGGAAGGTTAATGTATATACTCTACCTACAATTTAAAGTGAATGTTATAACTTTTTGTGGAATCATAAAATTCTATTAAATTGACATGCTAATTTCCATCTGAACTGTTCTTTTAATTTGTGTTTTGTTTTTGTTTTTGAGAAAGAGAGAGGGTGCAAGTGAGCGAGGGGCAGAGAGAGAGAGACAGAGAGAGAGAGAGAGAAACATCCAGGCTCATGTTTACCTGATATGGAGCTCAAACTCACCCAATGTGGGACTTGAACTCACAAACTGTGAGATCATGACCTGAGGCAAAGTGAGATGCTTAACGACTAAGCCACTCAGGGGCTCTGAACTGTTTCTATAAACATTTAGGTAGTGGCTGGGCTTTTTCTGTTATAAGCAATGCTTTCATAAATATCCTTGTATGATCTTTATACTAAGTCCAATGGATATGTAGAAAAAAAGTCCTACAAGCAAAATAGCAGAATCAAATGGATTTGCTTTTCACTGTTGGACAGAATTATCCTCTTTTCCAAAAATATTGTCAAAAATTTGTATTATCTATTTATGAGGGCAACCAATCTATTACCAAATAAGTGAGCTTTCATTGACATTTTTTTAATTTAAAAATTTTGATCTATATTATGTCCTTTATTTTGTTAACTGTGATTGCATGAGCTGTTCTGGGTATTTTCTCTCTGTCCCTCCAAATCAATGTTCTATCTTTTTCATCTGTGTTCTATGTCCTGTGTACCAACAGTTGGCTTTGACCCAAAGGAGGCAATGGCAGCCTAGCTGGATCTCTTTGCCAAAGACTAAAGCTACCATCAGAGTACTCTCCCCATGACCACTGTCTCTGGATTTTGGTTACTGTACCCTCCTCCTGCCCATACAATCCTGGAGGTAATAACAAATTCAACCTGCTGTTACATATAGTTTTTAGTTCCCGTAATGCTGTCACACTTTTGTAAATAATCTCTTTTAAAATTTTTTTTAATAGTTTATTTTACTTTTGAGACAGAGAGAGACAGAGCATGAGGGGCGGAGGGGCAGAGAGAAAGGGAGACACAGAATCTGAAACAGTCTCCAGGCTCTGAGCTGACTATCAGCGAAGAGCCCGATGCGGGGCTTGAACCCACGAACCATGAGATCTGACCTGAGCTGAAGTCGGACGCTCAACCGACTGAGCCACCCAGGCGCCCCAGTAAATAATCTCTTTAATAAATTACAGAATGTGAGGATTTCATTTCTTTCATACCAAGCAGCTAATATATTTGAAGAACACATAGTTCATGTCTCTGTTGGGAGATGTTATTGACTAAATTGTGCGCATAAAAAGATTTGTTGAAATCCTAACCTCAGTATCTGTGAATGTCATCTTATTAAGAAAGAACATCTTTGCAGGTGTAATCAGGTTAAGATGAGGTCATTAGAGTGGATTCTAATCTAATATGACCGTGACTGGCTTCCTTATAAGAAGAGGAAAGTGCCCTCTGAAGGCAGAGACACACAGGGGAAGTGCTGTGTGACGGCAGAGGCAGAAACTAGAGTGGCATGTCTACAAGCCAAGGAACGAATGCCAAGGATCGCTGGCACCAGCAGAAGCTGGAAGAGGCAAGGAAATATTTCACCCAGAATATGCAAGGGAGTGTGGCTTTGCTGACACATTGATTCTGGACTTAAAGCTTCCAGAACAGTGAGAGAATAGATTTCTATTGCTTACACCTCACAGTTTGTGGTACTTTGTTACAGGAACCTTAAGAAAAGGCTGAGAAGGATACAGAATGGCACCGCAGAAGTCTGCCATGTGGTACCACCGTGATTATACAAACTATTATACTATTGGCTTGGGACAAAGTGAATATAGTGTGAGAGTCCTTGAAAAACCAACAAACTGTGGCACTTAGGTACTGTAACAAGTACAGCCTTTCTACAAAAATGTGCGATCCCATAGAAGAAGTAGATGACTGTCACTGTTAACACAACAGAAATGGAAACTGCTTCTTGAGAGTTTTGAAGGAATCACTTATTTCCTGTAATCAATGGAAAATATGTTCATCAGCCCTGAACATGACCATAAGGCTTGTAGAGTTGTGCTGTTAAGTGTTAACTTTGCCAAGACTCTGCTAAGAAAAGTGGTAGGAAAACAGTCTCTGAATTTCGAGATGGGGTATTTGACCTGATGGATGAAGCAGAAGCAGAAACTCCTTTGCAAATACAGTCACATGTGGGGTTGGGACTTGAGTGATGCAAGCCAGGCACCCAGTACACAATTTAAGGAGGTCTTTCCTCTCAGGTGCCAACCCTGCACTTGCATAATACTGGAGTGAGTGAGTGCTCCCTTAAATTTTAGCATAATATAAAACTTGGAGGAAAAAAAAAGTCTTTAAATCTTGGCCAAATCTATCAAGCTTAGCCAAATTTAACACATAATCATAAACAACAAAGATCGCTATGGTCAGAGGACTAATTGCTGCTCTAACCCTGTGGCTTGCAACTCTTTATTTGTTATAGTTAATAACAACCCTTGACCTCTACCACTCTGGGTTCTCATTACTCTCATCAACATCGGGGATGAATATTCTGTTACAACATACTCCATACTGATCTTCCACCTGAAGAGAACGAGCACCACAGACAATATGGCAATGTCATGTCATATAAAATCTCAAGAAAAGGCATCCCTGTGGGTAAGACTCTAATCAGATCAACTGATCAGGCTGACCCAATGCAGATGCATCTCCCAGAGTTGCTCACTTGGTTTGCCATATGTTCATAGAATTGACCAATGAGAAGACAACAAGCTCAAATGGCATTAGACACTTTATGATTCATGGCATGGAATGTAGTATGAGCTTCATGTTTGCACTGGTTCCTCATTGGGGTGGTGAAGGCATACATACGGTGGAACTGCCTTAGCTGAAGCACAAGCTTAGAAAACTCCTAATTTTTTTTTTAAGGTTTATTTATTTTTGAGAGAGAGAGAGAGTGAAAGAGAGAAAGAGAGAGAGAGACAGAGTGCTAGTGGGGGAGGGGCAGAGAGGAAGACACAGAGTCTGAAGCAGGTTCCAGGCTCTGAGCTGCCAGCACAGAGCCTGACGCGGGGCTCAAATTCATGAACCGTGACATCATGACCTGATCGGAAGCCAGACACTTAATTCCCTGAGCATGAGACACCCAGTCCTAATCTTTTAAGAGAACTGCTAACAAGCATGCATAAACTTTGTCTCCAAGAGAAGACATTACCTCTGTTACTTTGACCAGGAACAAATCTGCCCTCTGACCCAGAGGGAGACACTATCTGGTCAAGGCCCAGACTTTGAGAACCACTATCTAATACTTTATAAATGTTTATGCTTTTTGCCGATTTTCTTAAGCTGGAAGGCACGTTCAAGTATTTTACCATCTTAACATATGCAGGGCTACACTTGTACGTGTGTGACAACAAAGCTCTCCAATCCACATGGAGGCAGTATTTTTTCTCTTTCTAAGAAGAGTTGTTTTGAGTTTGAAGCCAAAAGTGAAGCCCTGGGCTTTAATTCTGATCCCTTCATTTAGTATCCATGTGAAATTCTGCCAATTGCTTCACTCTCATCCCTTCTTATCTTATCTTATGCTATTATATTAAGCGGCAATAGTAACATCTATTTGGTGGCTTCTGTGAAAAGAGAATGAAATCATACTTATCAATAACTTAGTTGATTGCTTGGTGCAGTAAATACCCAAGAAATGTTGACCCTTCTTGATAAATATATAGTCTTAATGTGACAGTTTTCTCATTTGTATAAGGAATAGTAAAGAAGTATTTGTAAGGTTAAAATAAAATAAGTAAAATTTGACATAAGATTTAAGGTGTGTTGTGCAAAACAAGGATTGAACAAGTGTATTACTCATCAGTCTGTCATGAAGGCACCCAAAGAACTTTCTCTAATCTTTTTCTAATTTAGAACTGCCTAAGTGTGGTTGCTACATTTCTTTTTTTCTTTTTCCTTATTTATGAAACATGTTCAACTTGTTGAAAACATAAAGAAGGTGCTGGGGGAAAACAGGGAGATTGGTTTAGGGTAGACTGGAAATTGTAGCTCTGGTCACATCTTTCTCATAATGCTACATGTGTGGTCCAAAAGATTGATTTCTTCTACAATGAAGATGGCAACTTGTAGTTCTCTTCCTTCTTCCAAAAGTTAACGTCTGAATATTTTGCAAGGACAACATAAAGAAACCACTTTGCTTTTCTCTCTGTGAACATTTCAACATCACTGAAGTCAGATATGGCTTTCAATTTTGCCTGGTAGTTAACACCGCAATTAGTAATGAGTTTCAATTATTATGGGAAGAAATGTAATGAGAGATCATGGGTTGTGTACACGAGAAAAATTCAGAATGTTGCAGTTTATCTTTTCTTTGGAGGAGCCTTCTTCAAAGGTTTATGAAGATTTTGCACTTGGATAACTAACTCTGTCTATCCATTAACCTTTCTCTCAGCCTGTCTTCTAACAGTGTCCTCATTTCTAGAACACATATCAAATCCTAGGAGACCGAGAAAATAACTGTTACTTAACATTAGATGAATAAGTATGATGGGAGAAAATGAGCAGAAAAACAAGATTAATTACTGAAATAATTGAAGTATAAAAATAAAACTGGCATGGAGTGGGGAAATTGACATTAATTTGTGATCCAGACAACACCAGACGTAATCTTGATTTTATAATAAAGAGGTGCATGATTTTGATTACTTTTATCAACCTTTCTGAGTCTCTGTTTTCTCATCTAGTAAAAGAAGGGTGGGCAAGATGTCCCTTTTAGGTCTGAATTTAATTTATTAATATTTGGTTCACAAATAATTTGGGGCATTACTAGACTAAGGCACCTGCTTGTTACTAGGAATTTGGAAGTGACTGGAATATTTCTGCTTCAAAGAGACTTAGAGTCTAATGGGAAACCACCATGTAAAAGAAAGTGATATGGCTAAAAAATCACCAGTTAAAATATGCACAGTGTAATATAGAAAGAAGAAGAGATAATGAATTAGGAAAAGAGCGAGAAATGACTTCACATTTAAGGCAAAAGTTAAGCCCCTGTGGAATAGAAAAGGAGAGGACTTCTAAGCAGAGGAAGCAAGTTCTGGTCTGTGGACCTGGGAAAGGATAGCAGGGCTTGAAATGAATCGCAGACTTTTAGGAGGTGTTTAAAAAAAAAAAAAAAAAAAAA
>NW_027533256.1:3502011-3510823 GCF_008692635.1 Crocuta crocuta
ACAAAAAAAAAAAAAAAAAAAAAAAAAAAAAAAAATCTATGTATTAAATTTTGGAAAATACAGAGAGAGCATGAGGATAGCAAGAATTGAGCCGATAAAGGAAGATGTAGGCCTGGTCGTGAATCTCACTTTCACCAGACTATATATTTGTAATCTCATCTTATGGACAATAGGCAGAAATAACCTGGTCAGTAAACATGATTGGATTTGGGTTTCAGAAATTCTAGTTTGCAGTCATCTGAAGCCTGGTTTGGAGTGGAGTAATAGCAGATCAGGTAGAATATTAAAAACTCTTTCAAGAAAAATTTGAGGGTATATATTTTAGGATTAGGTAGGGCTCCAGTAACAAAAATATACACAAGAACCCTATTAATCAGACAGATAAATATTTTTTTTCTCACATTCAGTAAGTCTTGAGGTTGTGGGTAGAGGGTCAGAATGGCTCTTTCTAGGGGTGCCTGGGTGGCTCAGTCAGTTAAGCGTCTGACTTGGACTCAGGTCGTGATCTTACAGTTTGTGGGTTCAAGTTCCACGTCGGGCTCTGTGCTGACAGCCATCTCAGAGCCTGGAGCCTGTTTCAGTTTCTGTATCTCCCTCTCTCTCTGACCCTCCCCTGCTCATGCTGTCTCTCTCTCTCTCTCNCAGGCGTCCCGCTATTTGGTAATATTTTAAACAGCAAGAAAAAGTAGGCGGGGGTTGGGGGAGAAGCACTTTCCTCTTAAAGAGTCTTTTCTATGCTGCCTTCCCCAGGAGCCAGAATTTAATCACATGACTACCAGAAGCTACTAAGATTTTAGGTATAAGACGATTTTCTTCTGAAGGCCACAGGTCTCGCTAACATAGAAAATTCCAGTACAATGGAGGATAGTAAGCTTCATACGGTTTGATTTAAGACAAAATGACAATGGCAGCAGAGAGGAGGCAACGCATTTGATGATTATTTTGAGGAAATGGCTAACAAGATGTGGTAACTTGAATGTGAAATGTGAGTGTGAGGAATTAATGAGAAGTTTGTTTATGATGCCATCTGGCCTGACTGTGTGTAGAGAGATACTACTAACTGAGCTGAGCTTCGAATGAAAAGCAGGATAGGACAGGTCTGGTTTCATACTGGGTATAAAAATTATCGTAACATATAGTTGCCATGTAATCATCTAACAAAATAAGAGAGGAAAGGAATTTGAAATGGAGATTAGGAAGATGAGCAAGCAGGCATGGTGTTTGTTCAAAAAGGAAGGCGCAGAAGAAAGTTTTTACTTCCTCCCACTCAGTACAATAGAGTGAGTTATGGGAGCTAATTTATGTTTCCTGGCACTATTCCCAACCTTTTCCCACCTACACAGAAAGAGTGCATTCTAGTCATTCTATGACACATTTGGAGTTTCCCTCATCATGGTTGCTAACTATGGCCGTGGTCATTTTGAGCATCTTTTCATTTTTCTGATATCATAGTGAACACTTTTATATCTTATTTTTAAAATGTAGGTTCTTCTTGGGGCACCTGGGTCATTCAGTTGGTTGAGTATCCGATTTAGGCTCAGGTCATGATCTCACGGCCTGTGGGTTCAACCCGCATCAGGCTCTGTGCTGACAGCTCAGAGCTTGGAGCCTGCTTCAGATTCTGTGTCTCCCTCTCTCTCTGCCCCTCCCCTGTTCACACTCTGTCTCTCTCTCTCTCTCTCTCTCTCAAAAATAAACATTACAAAAATGTTTAAATGTAAGTTCTTCTTTCTCACATCCTATATGCTACTTTGTTCAGTGGAAGTTACTAATTTTTTGAAAGAGAGAGAGAGAGAGAGAGAGAGCATGAGTGTGAGCCTGTGCAGAAGGAAAGGGAGAGAGAATCTTAAGCAGGCTCCACACCCAGTACAGAACGCAATGTGGAGTTCCATCTCATGACCATGAGATCATGACCTGAGCTGAAATAGTCAGAGGCTCAACTGACTGAGCCACCCAGATGCCCTGGAAGTTAACTTTTTACTGAGATTTCCCACTTGTAGCAGATAGCATTTTAATTGAAATTGATCTACAAATAAGCTAATTTGTCCCCCACTTTGTCCTTTCTATATTACAAATACAACATTCTGTTTAATTGAGTGTGTGCACGTTTGTGGCTCTCTTCATGGAATCAACTATAAAATATGTTCTGACTTTTTTAGAAGCCCATCAAATCAAAATAAATAGGGTTTTGGTGCACAAATTAGAGAAGTTGGTATAGAGCTCATTTACATCAGTACCTTCACAATTATTCTGTGGTTCCATGTATTTTTTTAGCCATGTTTGAAGTGATATGTAGAAAGACTCACAATTGGTATTTCAAGACGGAAAACAATCAAGAGAGCAGATGAGTTTGAATGTGTAGAATCCAGCATTCTTTATCACAGGACCTTGAATTGCACCTGTGGCACTTGTGCGTGTTGTGAGGTTTTCTGGTAAATAGGCTTGTGTAAATTTGCATGGCATTCAACATTTTTAATTTTAGAGGAATGAGAGGTAAGGGAAAAATAGATACTCTTGTTAATTCTTCTAGGCTCCACGGTAGTTATACCCACTAGATGTATTTTGATTCCGTGTGGTTGCAAACAGATGAAAATTTAGAGTCTGTAGGAGGAAAGTTTATAGCACAGAGAGATAGAAAGTAACTTAGAATATAAATCCTGATTAAATTAAAAGCTATGGAAATATATTTCAGCAACAGAAACTGAAAGGAAGATGTGAAATCTCTCTTCAATGAGTACAATCGAGTATGATCAATTTTATCACAGGCTTCCCATGTTACAGTAGGTCAGCTTTTGATCTTAAAGACAATGACAAATTTTCCAGGGGCGGTCTATGGAAGAGTATGGCCCCCAAACTGTGGTGCGATCAGGATCACTAGTTTAAAAGTCTTGTTAATACTTAGATTGCTGTGGCCTACTCCCAGAATGTCTAATCCAATAAGTGAGGACTGAGAATTTGTATTTCTAACAAGTTCCCAGGCAATACTGGGACTGCTTGGTCCAGGAACCACATTGAATAGTACTGCTATATGATGAGCCACACATAAGAATGGACAGAATGTGGGATGTCTGGGTGGTTCAGTCGGTTGAGCGTCCAATGCTTGGTCATGGCTCAGGTCATGATCTCATGGTTTTATGAGATCAAGCCTGGCATCTGGCTCTGCACTGACAACATGACTGCTTGGGATTCTCTGTCTTCCTCTCTTTCTGTCTCTCTCTCTCTTCCCCACACAACCCCCCCCCCGACTCTTTCTCTCAAAATAAATAAATACACTTTAAAAAGGAAAAGAATGGACAAGGTAAACTACTACCCTGAAAGAGGGCTAGTTTGCTTTCTTTCTGTGAATGCCAATTTAAGATAATATATTATATTTGATGCTACATTAACTTTTCTATTAAATTATATAATGCAAAATCTCTCAATAAGTTTTTTTTAATTTTCTGAAAGAGGGCCTCTGAAGATGTTTCTTTTGAACTTGGATGACACAACTCACAGTCTAGTCTGTGCTTGTGGTAAAATAAATTAACGTTATTATCCTCAGATGCTATGTACGATTTTTAAATCTTAAGCATTGTTTTCATTTTTAGAATAAATTAATGCTGGATTTTTAGGGAAAGATTTAATTTACCTTATTGGATGAATTTAGACTTTTTAAATTTTTTTTTGGCAAAAAACTGTAATGCTTCAATGCAACCCTTTGTGCCTCTGCCTCTTATAACCAGGGCTCTTACTCATTTTTTTAAAGGTTTATTTATTTTCAAGAGTGAGAGAGACACAGCACATATGGTGGAGGGGCAGAGAGAGAGGGAGACATGGAATCCGAAGCAGGTTCCAGGCTCTGAGATGTCAATACAGAGCCTGACACAGGGCTGGAAACCACGATCCATGAGATCATGACCTGAGCCAAAGTTGGTTGCTTCACAGACTGAGCCACCCAGGCGTCCTGGTTCTTACTCTTTATTATGGAAGAGCATTGTTCATAAGAGGAGAAACAGAATTAGAAGGGAACTAGAAAGGGTCTTATGTTTCAGAGAATAAGCCTAAAACATCACAAGACCTCCTGCATATTACATTGCATTCTGGAACATTGCTTTCTGAAGGATATTTAGACTTTCAAGAAGGATAGAGATAAGTGACTATTCTAATTTTCTCTCGACTCTAACTCCCAATACCATAAAAATAAATCATAGATAACATAAACACCTATGTTCAAACTAGGGAAAGCCTGCGTTTACATATTTCAAAGTATACTGGTTTCTTATGATATAATTTAAACCAAATTAGAAGATACAGATATTAAATTCTGTCATTGGTTGCATCCTGCCTTGTTGTGCGTATTGAATTATGAACTTATAAAAGTCTCTAGTTAGGGCAGTTTATGTAAACAGCCTTTTTAAAAATTAGGGTAAAAAATAATGGGTTTAATATCAAGGCCTGGAGTTGCATTCATATAATATTAAGGAGAGGAAATCAACATGGAGTCCAGTTTCTTACCTCTATTTGTTAAGCCTAACAATATTGAAGAAAAATTTTCACTCATCCAAACAAAATATATAATGAGTACCATTTTTTCAAAGCACTAGGGATAAGCTAGAGAACAGAAACTTCAGGACACTGTCCCCTTGGAATTTATATTCTAATGAGTTCTGGGGAACATGTTGGAGGAAAATAAAAACAAAAAACTGCCTACCACAGAAATTGGGCAATAGGATAGAAAGTTGCATTCTAGATGGAATATTATCAACATGTCCCCTCTGACAAGAATAAAACCGTAAGTTGGGAGCAATGCAGATACAAGGGAAAGCTAATGCAGTGTTCTTAAGACTTGAGGTTTGGAGGGGCACCTGGGTGGCTCAGTCGGTTAAGGTTCCAACTTCGGCTCAGATCATGTTCTTGCAGTTCGTGGGTTCGAGCCCTGCGTCAGGCTCTGTGCTGACAGCTAGCTCAGAGCCTGGAGCCTCTCTTAGGATTCTGTGTCTCCCTCTCTCTCTGACCCTTCCCTGCTCACACTAATCTTTCTCAAAAATAAATAAAACATTAAAAAAAAATAAAAGACCTGAGGTTTGGATACTCCCAAAGAAGTCTAGAAAGTCTGGACCATAGTGAAAAACAGCATGAGAGATGGAGTTGGGGTGACTTATAAGTACAAATTCACACAGGGCATGATAGGTCATGGAAAGGCGTTAGTCTTCTTTGAAAATAAAATGGAAATCTATCAGATTTTTCTTTAAACAGAACAACGGCATAATAAGATTTAGGTTGTTAAAAATCATTCTGACTATTGTAGGAGGTATGAAGGAAGGATCACATAAGCAGTGAGGAGGCTGTTTGTATAATTCATAAGGTATAGTTATCACGATATGGTAGGGGAAAAAAAGAAATGTGTAAAATGTTTAAAAAAGAAGAGTCTTTCAAAGTAAAATAGTATTAGCTGATTTCAGGAAGCCAAAATTCAATTTAGGTAATAGCTTTAGCAATTATCATTACAACGATACTATGTTGCTTGCTTCCCACAAATATCTCCGTCAACTTTGTGGGTAGAACCTAATTGCAAACTGTTATGAGAAGAGTGTTCTGACTACATGTAAATGAATTTGTAATATTATTAATCTCTATAGAAGCAATGGCCAGCACAAAGTCATGCCATTATACAGAGGATGACTTTTTTTCTTTTTGCTATTTTCACAATTGATAATGACATCTTTCATTGCAGATACAATGAATTTTGACCACTAGCAACAATTTTTCCAATATGTATAATTAGTTATTTTAAGAACTCACTAGCTGATTGATGATCAATAAGCCAATCTAAGCTTAAGACAATCTGTAACATTTAATGATCCTCAACCATATTTCACTAACATTCCAAAATGAAATAAAGACCTCTATTATGAAGTTGATTTAGGCCTTGTCTATTCTGAACTCTCCAATGAAAAATGATGGTGATGCAGTGTTCTCACAATGTATCTTAGAACCAGGAATAAAAGTGCTTCCTAAACAAGAATGAGTTATGGAATTTAATTCCAGCTCTGGCAATGATTCACTGGATAACCTTGGGAAAGTTACTTCAACACTATCTTGTGGTTTCCTAGTTGTAAGTGGGGATCTTAGCCATTTGCCATGAAACTCCTAAGCCTCACGTGGTTGCTTACTAAGAATTTTAAAATAGAATCGCAAACTTTGTGATGAGCCAGATAGTCTGTTGTAAATAAAGGTAAACATTCAAATATGTAGGATAACTGACATGTTTAGCAAGATTTTATGTTCCACATACTATATTAGGATGAGGACAGCAAGATGGTATCTAGGGCATCATTTTCAAGCCAAAGAGATAGGTTCACATGAAAGGTAAATTTATTAGCATGGTACGTGGTATAGAAGGACTGTGACCACTGGAACAGAAGAGTCATGAGAGAGAAGAGCTCATTTGTCTTGTTCAGTGCTTTGATTCACCACTTGGAGCAGTGCCTGGCACTTTGGTCATTCAATACTCATTCTTTAAGTAAATATTTATTGAATTTCTACCATGTCCCAGGCACAGTTCCAGAGCTGGAGATATTACCATGGACAAGATAACACCTCTGACCTCAAACACTTTATCTTGTATTGGGGAGACAGGCAATAACAAATAAGCAAGATACATGATATAAATCAAGTAGTGATAAGTGCTCCTAAAGAAATATAGTGGATGGGATGAGATAGAGAGTATTCAGGGATGCTATTTTAGCTATTTTTATCAGGGAAGACTTTTCTGAAGAGGTCACAATTGAATAGTGGCCCAAAGAATATGAGTGACCGAAACATGATATTGTGTGGGAGAATGTCCTCTAATAAGTGCAAAGGTTCTCAAGTGGGAAAGACCAGGATTTATCTGAAGAAGGACTAATTCTTTTAGTTTATGGTAAGAGCTGAATTTTGTCAAAATGCAATGGGAAAATGTTGGAGGGTTTTGATCTAAAGGACCACTCTGACTTCCCTGTAGAGAATAAACTATAGGTGGGTAATAATGAAGCAGACACTGTACTGTTAAGACACTGTACAATGACCCAGACATGGAGTCCTGGCAGTTCACATGGAGGCCATCGAGGCTGTGAAGTATTCAGGTATGCTATTTATATTTGACACATACCTTGAAGTTACAGGGAGTGGGATTTACTTTGGATTGAATGTGAGGTCCGCCAGAGAATGAGGTGTCAGGCAGCTAGGTTAATGTCTTGAGTAACTGGATATATAGGTTGCCATTTGGGAAGGATCAGATTAGGGTGGAGAAGAAAAAACAAAAAATCAATCATGGAAATATTGTAATGGAGAAGCTTTTGAAAAACCCAACTAGATATTTGGAGTATATGAGTCTAAGGCTCTGTGGTGAGTGCAGGGCTCGAGATCTAAATTTCACAATCATTATCATAGAGCTGCATTTAAATTCATAGGACAGGATGAGATTGTTATAGAGTTTAGAGAGAAAGGGAAACATAGAGTGAGGAAATATAGGGGCACCTGGGTGGCTCAGTCAGTTAAGTGTCCGACTTCAGCTCAGGTCTTGAACTCACATGGGTTTGAGCCCCACGTTGGACTCTGTGCTGACAGCTCACAGCCTGCAGCCTGCTTCAGATTCTGTCTCCCTCTCTCTCTGTTCCCCTCCCACTCCTTCTTTCTCTCTCTCTCACAAAAATAAATAAACATTTAAAAAAAGAGTGGGGAGGGGCGCCTGGGTGGCTCAGTCGGTTGGGCGTCCGACTTCGGCTCAGGTCATGATCTCACGGCTCGTGGGTTTGAGCCCCGCGTCGGGCTCTGTGCTGACAGCTCGGAGCCTGGAGCCTGTTTCGGATTCTGTGTCTCCCTCTCTCCCTTCCCCTCCCCTGCTCACGCTGTCTCTCTCTCTCTCTCTCTCTCAGAAATAAATAAAACATTAAAAAAAAAAAAAAAAAAAAAAGAGTGGGGAAATATAATAAAGGTATCCCTGGTGAATACAGTAGAAGGAAATCAGTTGGAGAGCTGTGTCCTGGAATTCCAGCGTTAATAAATACTCCCGAAAAGCATTGCAGGTTGATATTAGACACGGGGGAGAGAATGTCTTATTTTTTTCTAAAAGCTTTTGCTTATGGTAGTGAAGACATCAGAAAAGACATAAAATTCTGAGGAGAAAGCAATGAAAGAGGAAATAAGAGCAACAAAATTATAAGAGCTGGAAAGCAGGGAGATGAGAGGCAAACCAGCTCACCACAGAGACCTACCATACAGGAAAAAACTAAAATCCATACAAGCAATAAAGAAGACCAGAAGCAGGTTGCTTTGCACCACAGATTTCCTAAGACGCTCAGGAATTATAGCTAACAGTTGCCGTGAGAATATAGCTGGCTGGTGCATAAAATGGGTAATGGATTAAAGGATCAATAGCTATGATATCTCAGGACATTGGGGAAAAGTTCATGTGACATTGACAAAAATAGGAAATCAAGAATCGAAAAAACATTATAGCTCTTAAGAGAAAACTATTGGGCGCCTAGGTGGCTCAGTCTGTTGAGTGCCTGACTCTTGATTTTGGTTCAGGTCATGATCCACCAAGTCGAGGGATCAAAGCCCACATCTAGTTCATGCTCAATGAGGAGCCTGATTAAGATTCTCTCTCTCCCTCTGCTCTCTCCCCAGCACACACTTGCTCACTCTCTGTCTCAAAAAAAAAAAAAAAAAAAAAAAATAAAAAAAAAAGGAAAAAAAAAAAAAAAAAAAAAATTAAAAAAAAAAAAAAGAAACTTAGAAAGCTTGAAAGTAACAAATGTTGAAGATATGTCACAACAGTAACTCATCACTG
>NW_027533256.1:3510847-3548219 GCF_008692635.1 Crocuta crocuta
TTTGCTCAAAAAAAAAAAAAAAAAAAAAAAAAAAAAAATTAAGAACAGAGGCAACAATTAGAGTCAGTACAGCAGGCTTTAGAAAATCTGAGATAAAACGAAATTCAACCTAGAATTTCTTACCTGGGAAGTCCAACCTAGAATCCAGTGAAACTGCAACTCAGTTCGTTGGGTACATAGTAGAACCACTTGAGTGATAGGAGATAAAGGGAAACACTATAAGGGTTATATTATACACAACTGTAGGGGCTGTTAAGGAACCAATGGCAGATTATTATTTTCATGTCTGATGGTGAGCCTGAGGTTACTGTAGGTCAGCAGGACTGGCAAATAGGGAAAACAGCTGGACATGAAGCAGAGGAGAGGAAGGGAGAAACTGGAATGCTCCCTGTCTTTGTCTCCAATCTTGAGATAGGTAACCTGCAAAAGATGCTGGTACCTGTTCCCTCCCGCTGCAGTTGCACTGGGCCCAGGATTCTGAGAAGCCGAGGAAGAGATCAGACAGGAGCTCGAGGAGCTGCAAGCCTGACTGCTACCCCACACGAGCAAGAGCAAGGTGAGCCAGGGAGATGAGTAACAAGGAGTGGGAGCTGCAATGGCACCTGATGCCCTACACTGGCCTATAGAGTGGACTGGCTGCTGCTTCACTATCACTCCCAAATCTCATCCACAGTTGCCTTGTGGCCATACTGGACCTGGAATCTGAGGGACAGAAATTGTGATCTATACTGTTCCAGATTAGCCAAGTTATCCCCATCCCATTAGAAACCTCCACAAAGGATATACTGCAGGCATTGTCAGACATTTGGACATTAAAAAAAAAAAATTAATCTCCCCATGGATCTTGAATGGCTCATCCCGTTAAGCCTCTAACTCTTGATTTTGGCTCAGGTCATGATCTCACAGTTTGTGGGTTTGAGCCCCACATTGGGATCTGAGCTGAGAGCATGGAGCCTGTTGGGGATTCTCTGTCTGTCTGTTTGCCTCTCTGTCTCTCAGAAGTAAGGAAATAAATATTTTAAAAAATCATCTCTAGGCGCCTGGGTGGCTCAGTCGGTTAAGCCCCAGACTTCGGCTCAGGTCATGATCTCACTGTTTGTGGGTTCAAGTCCCGTGTTGGGCTCTGTGCTGACAGCTAGCTCAGAGCCTGGAGCCTGTTTCAGATTCTGTATCTCCCTCTCTCTCTGACCCTCCCCTGCTCTCTCTCTCTCTCTCTCAGAAGCAAATAAAACATCAAAAAATTTTTTAAATAAAATATCATCTCCATGAATCTTATTTCCAGAAATTGCTAGAGAACACACTCCAAATAAGAGTGTAAACCAACATAGGGAAAATTATAGAGAATTGAGGGCACAGAGGTTCTACAAGTCAGAGAAATGATGGGAGTCCCTAGGAAGAGGGTGGAGAAATGTTCGAGGGCAGCACCACATTCTGGAGCATCTAGTCCAGGGTGGAGCAAAGAGGATTCTAGGAAGATAGGGTCCATGAAAGACATAT
Organism: Crocuta crocuta; assembly: GCF_008692635.1. Taxonomy (NCBI): domain Eukaryota; kingdom Metazoa; phylum Chordata; class Mammalia; order Carnivora; family Hyaenidae; genus Crocuta; species Crocuta crocuta. The sequence continues at coordinate 3,512,345 of NW_027533256.1, forward strand.
TAGAGTTTGCAAATTTTCTAAATATGTTCTACTCGTGTTGAGAGGAGATTTACCAACCTGGAAGAAATGTTAGGAATGAATTAATAAGTATGTAAAACACTTGTGGAACAAGGGAAAGAGAGAGAGTGAGCGCACAAATTGTAGGATTTGGCAGAAAACAAAAAGTAATATAAGAAAGGAAAAGTGATTCAAGGACAATTAATATTTTTAAATTAATTTTTTCAACACTTAATTTATTTTTGAGAGACAGAGAGAGACAGAGCACGAACGAGGGAGGAACAGATAGAGAAGAGAGAGAGACACAGAATCCAAAGTAAGCTCCAGGCTCCGTCTGTAAGCACAGACACAGGGCTCGAACTCACAAACCATGAAATCATGACCTGAGTCGAAGTCCATTGCTTAACCGACTGAGCCACCCAGGTGCCCCAAGGATAATTAATATTTTAAATTCCAGACATTTAATGTGAGTGAATGATAGTCAACCAAAACTTGTGATTATATTGGGAAGACCATGCAGGGGCAATAGTGATTGCATGGCTATGGCACAGATAATTATGAAATAACAAAAGAGCATGTTATTTAGAAATTTGGTGGCGAATGGAAGAAGAACCTGCTACAGGAATTGAAAGCAGTCATCAGGATGGGGCAGCTGATTGATGTGCTTCACGAAAAAGCTTGTGGAAAATATTGAGCTTTACAATAAAACGCACAGCATTTTGGCACCAGTGGAAAAAGAGAGCTTCAATGCTGATGACTCTGTGAGGAGCCGCTGTGGAAAGATATGAACAACAGCCAGACTTGTTTGGTGCAACAGGCATGAAAAGAAAGTGGAAACATAGCCAGTGCTCCTTTTGAGAAGTTTTATACAAACAGGGGCAGAGAAATAGGTGCATCCTTGAGTAGGAAGTATTTCATGTCATTTCTACTTTTAAAATGACTTGGATTAGAAGGGAATACGATAGACTTGTCTGTATGCTGACAGGAATAATCCTGAAAAAAGGAAAAGGGGAGTAATTGCTATGGTAAATGGCTTGAATTCTCAAGGCGAGGCTGGATGGTATTCACTGTGGGTGGAAGGACCGGCCCATCTTTCCCAGTGTGGTCTAATTCATCCAAACCTCTTGAAATATTACAGTCACCTCAGAATATATCACCCTATTTCCTCGCTTAGCAGTCTTCTCCCAACACAGCAGCCAGAAAGATCATTGTCAGATCGTTGTCAAATGTAATGCAGACCATACCAGTCTTCCACTGTAAACTCCACAATACTTTTTCCTCTTGCTTAAATTAAATCCAAAATCTCAGGTTATTTACGTGTCTTTTGGGGATCTAGCTCCCAATGACCTTGCTGATCATTTCTCCTCTTATTCCTGATCCTTTGTCCACCCACTGTCTCAACTCAGGTTCCTGTGGAAACCTGAACTTGCCAGACACACCCCTGATTCTCAGCCTTGCTTGAGCTCTTTCCCCCTTCTTTACTTTCCTGGATGTCTGTATGAATCATTCCTATACCTCCTTCAAGGCTTTGCTTACACATTACCTACTCAGGGAGGCTTTGTAGAGCTGTTCTTGGTAAATCTGGGCTGCTGTTGCCACTTCCATCCCCCATTCCTTATCTGATAGACACTTATTAATTACCCTTTGAGAGGTGAACCTAACTCTACCGATTCATTTAAATGTGAGGTCATCAATTTTAGGTGAGATTGATCAGCATGTTACTGATCTACAGCTACTTCACTGAGGAGTGGAGAAATGGAGAGGCAAGAATGGATTCAACTAGCATGGAGGGGTGTCAGAAAATAAATAAGGATAAGGGAATGGTGTAGGAGTAAGGCTGAAAACAAGGAAGAGACTGCAGCATTGGATCATCCATCCCACACTGTGTTAGGAAGGTGATATTACACGGTGAAACTGTGGGAGAGTAAAAGGAAGTCCTGGTGGGTACAGGTGTGATTGGTTCTAGAGAGCAAGTAAATATGGTTAGAAACTGACATGTTTTAAAGTGGAGGTCCAGGGGTGCCTGGGTGGCCCAGTTGATTAAGCATCTGACTCTTGATTTCAGCTCAGGTCATGATTTCATGGTTCATAAGATCGAGCTCATGTCAGGCTCTGCACTGACAGCATGGAGCCTGTTTATGGTTCTCCCTCTCCTTCTCTCTCTGCCCCTCCCCTGTTCTTTCTCTCTCTTTCTCTCAAAATAGATCAATGTTTAAAAAATAAAGTGGAGGCATTAGAAGTATGGAGGTCTAAGAGAGAGAGGTCAGAGAGTTGGATGGATTATATGAGCATTATTAAAATAACCAGAAAGATGCCAAGGGGTAGTTATGGCCAGTGAGAGAGTAAATCAGGGAGGGGCAAGATGGCGGAGAAGTAAGGAGCTCTGTACTTGCACTCACGTCCATGCAACACACGGAAAAGATCTGAAGCCATTGGAAACCTTACAAAACCTGAGAGATTGGGAGAAAAAGGACGCAGGATCCACTGAGAGAGCCTTCTAATGTGAGTGCAAACTGGGGAAGATAAAATCGGGCCGGGATCGGAGACTCCAGGGTGGGAGGCGATCCCCCTCTACCCTCTACGGGGAGTGAGAGGGGAAAAGGAGAGAGTCCGAAACAGAAAAACCTCCGCTCGGTGCATAGAAAGACCGTACTTGCCAAATACGTGCACACCAGGTCCCCTTGCACCAACTGGTCCTGGGGGTGGGGGTGGGGGGTTGCTGAGCACACAGACTGCTTCTTTGTGCTGGCTCCTGGTGGTTGCACTTCAGAGTGGTGGCGCGCCTGCCGCCATAGTAGTTCCCAGGCGGCTTGGGCCCCTGAAAGAGCCGCGTGCAGACTCCGGGCATCCTCGCTCCTGGCTGGCTGGAACTCGAGAGGGAAGGCAAAGAGCTAAAAACTGGGAAAATTGCCTGTGAGTTCGTATTTCNACAGACTCCGGGGATCCTCGCTCCTGGCTGGCTGGAACTCGAGAGGGCAAAGAGCTAAAAACTGGGAAAATTGCCTGTGAGTTCGTATTTCGGGTGATGAGCCATAGAGGGACCCAGTTTTCCTCCCTCCAGCGGGCTCGGAATCCGGGCACCCAGCAGGCAAACCCCCGCCCATGCTCGACAGCCCGACCCAGAGAAGGAAGCAGCGATTCTGACTCCNTTTTTTCTTCTTCTTTCGCTTTTCTCTCCTTTCCCCCAAGAACACTGACCTGATTAACTCTGGTCACTGGCTTGCTTAAACAATCACAACAAGTCCAGTCTGTNAATATGGAACAACAAAAAAAAGCCATATATTAAGAGGACTTCTGTGGGAAACATATTTTCAGGGAGCATGCAGGTTTCTGAGAGTACAAAAGTATAAGGTATGTTCAGAGAAAAGTTTTGCCAAAAAAAACAGGCTTGTTCCCAGCAAGCACTGGATGGTAGACAGAAGTTTTGCCAAAAAAACAGGCTTGTTCCCAGAAAGCACTGGATGGTAGACAGAGCTGAGTCAGGCCAGAGTCACATGGGCCCAGGATCCCCAGTCATGAAGCTGACCTTGGAAGCTTGGCTTCCTCACAGAGTCTGAGGTCTCCCCAGAGATGTGAGACATGGGGGTGTTTGTCCTGAGAGCTTCTTAGTAGAAGGTGGATACTCAGTTCTAATCGTAGCTTGTTCTTGGTCCTGGGCTTTTGGGTAGTAGTTGGGAATAAGAAGAGGGCTGTTGGAAGAGGCCAAGTAGTAGACTGGCTAGGAGCATGAAGGAGTCCTATAGACCTCACTTTCAATCCTAATGTATATGGAGGATCGCTTTCTGTTCAATCACATTCCAGAACAAAATCTACTAACCTCTTATATGGAAGGAAGGGAAAGGAGAAAATGAAGAGAAACAAAAAGAATAAGTATATAAAGTGTATTTAAAACTCACAGAGTATCTAGTGACAGTGATTTATGAACATGCACAAAATTCACTACACTAGTAAGGTGTAACGACCTTCATTAAAATCCGGTTCTCCTAATTCCTGTCTGGTACAACTATCAGTACCCTTCTGACTAAATGGATTGTTGAAGCGTTCTAAATGATCCAATTACACTGATACGAGAAAGGGTTAAATATCAGTTGGCAAACGCAAAATATTTCAAGGCTCCTTCAGAAGAAACATCTATAAACACTGAAATTATCTTGAAATGACTTACTTACAGGTATTATTTTCAAAGAGCATGATTATTTATATAGCAATGTTCTGGCAGAGAAGCGCACACCACCTGTTTTCCTCTCCTGAAGAACAGGGGCGAAAATACTGACACTCGTTTGCAATTAACCACTTTGATCTACTTCTGGCAATGCATTTTCTTCATCATCTTTGTATTATAATACATGTAGCACCTCTGAATTGGAGGCATTTAACTAAAGAAAAGAACATAAACACTCATACAGAGGGACGATAGCAAATTAGAGCAAATCAGCAGCAAATAGCAAGAGGCTGTTCTAGAGCATCAAAATACAACTTAGCTTGAATCTGTTCAACTTAATTTCCTTTGTATGACAGTTTAACCCTCACTTGCTTTGGTCTTATCTTCTAAATAATATTAAGTGATTCAGCTCATCACCAGCTGATGCCAGAGAGGAATAACACAAGAATGAGTTGATAGGTAAACATAATTAATAATCACATGCATTACCTTTGTGAACTAAGAGGAAAATAAAATTGGAAAGAAAGAAAATCACAAATGAGCCCTTTTTCTTTAAGGCAAGCGTGCAGACAAAAGTGAGGTTGGTATAAAGATCTCTCATGTTGACTAAAATCAGGTGTACTTGGATAAAGTAAGTGAAGCCAAGAAACAAGGTACTTACTATTCTAAGTAATATTCTAAAATGCATTTCCACAATAAGCAGATATTACAAGGCATCTGAAATCTAGCCTTTCTAATCCGCTTTGCTATTATGAAGAATAAAAAGAATTATCTGGTCATAATGTGTGTAGTATACATAGTATAAGGTGCTAAAGGTGCTATACACACACACACACAGGAGACGAAAATTTATTTTGATAGGCAAATAACAAATGAGAAAACTTATCACACAAGGCACGTTTGCTAGTTCCCAACCCTGGGAGCTCCCCAGGTTAAATCTGAAACTGGCCGGAGTACACAGAGAGCAAGGAGAGACCTAAGAAAGAGGCAGACTGTTCTAGACTAATAGGTGGTAAGTTTAATAGCAAAGCAACTTACCGACGAGGTTTGACCAGGGCAGCCGCAAGATGAATAGATCTCCATACTGGCCTCCCACAATCTTATAGTTTATATAGAGGCCTCACCTCGGTTCAGCCATGTATCTTGTTCAGGTGGTCTCAGCAACACTTTACTCTCTTTCAGTTGTGTCCTTAAAATGGCTCTCACTGTGGAAATGGTGGGCAGACATGTACATTCCAAGGACAGAGGAGTATGTGAGGAGTCTCTTGTTGCCTGGAGGGAGCCAGAAGGTCAACCAGTGCTCATGTCTTTTCAATGATCTCCTCCAACACTGTTTCATTGTTTCATACCAAAATTGATATGCTCACTCCTAAAGCAAAATGTCCTTTTTTTTTAAAAATCTTGAACCTGACCATGGTCTGGGGAAATTGGAAGAATGACAGTGCTTTTCATAAACTCTAGATGTACAAGTGCCTTGCACATAGTAGGTACTCAATGGATATTCTTTGTAGAGCCTTCTCTTGACTTCATGTAGCTTTAAAAAATTATTGCAACCTAGTGGGCTGGATGTAATAGTAAAATCTAATTTGTCAGTTATATACCTATACAAAAGAATTGATTCACATTACATATGTGGCTATATACTCAATAATTGCCTTCCATAAAGCAACCTGGATATCTCACATACTTGCAAATCTTCTTATTCCAAAATCTTCCATTGGGTTTCATGATGGACCTAGTACAATGGGAAAAATATGGTGAGAAAACAACCTGCAAATTCATAATTGGAAGCCAACAGAATCATTATGTGGCCGATATGTGAATGGATTATTAATATTTAACTAGTTCACTGTGAATTTCTCATTAATACCTGCCCAGCTGATGTGTCTCCTTAAGGGTACAGACATAAAATTAATAATACATTAACCCTAAGACACTGAGAATGTTTGCCATAGAAATAAAAATACGTGTGGTCATTTTCAAAATATGCATCTTGAAACAGGCATTAATATCGTAATTTACTATCTAATGAAATTTTATCATAAACATTATCTGGGGAACATATTTAGTATCTTTCAGCATTAGAAATAGATAATAAAACGGCATCACACTCTCACAGCAGGTGAGGAAATCAAGGCATAGTCAAGGTTAAATGAGTTGTCCCTGGTCACAGAACTTGCAGGAAGGAGATCGAATACTAATACCCTGCTTATCACTCCACTTGCTAAATTTTTCCATAAAATAGATTTTTAAACAAATTTATGTGCATAGGCTACTATGAATATCTAGTCTAATATGAAATGATTCACTGCTGCATTTTCCCCTCCTTTTTCAATTTGATTCACTGCTTTCTGTATAATCTGAAAATTTTAAATCTTCAGAATCATATAGAAATAATCAAATGAGTGTACCTATGTCCCAGTGTAATGGACCAGTCCCTGATCTTTGTACTCGAATTACGTTTACATAAGAGCTTGTATAATGTGGATGTAACCAGATGCAGAGACAAGTTTGAATGGCCATACCATGGTAGGCGAGCTATTTACATGAAAATTAAAACTACCTAAAATTTAAAACTGTATTTCTAGCCCTGATCCAAATATCCAGTTTGAATTTAATTATTTCATAAAAAATACAACAATTACAGATCAATGATATTAATATTGAGTACCTAATTTAGTAAATCACTTAGTAAAAGTTTAGTAAATTAAAAATCCTTTAAATTCTCTCACAAAAGAGCATTCCCCAGCTGGTATATGCCAACAATGAATTTGTGAGTAAATTAAAGAGCCAGGTATGTGAGAAACATTTTTCCTTGTTAAGGTAGAAGAATGTAATGGATATAATGCAGAAGGAAGCAATGAGACATGCCAAACACATAACAGATAATTACCAACTGGAGAGGTTAAGGAAGATCGGTGCTCCTTGAAATAAACCACGAAGACCTAAGTGGCTACTGGTATTTTAGTAAATACCAGTAAATCTTTCCCACTTCCTAATATGCTTTGGAGCATGATCTTTTTATAATACTGGCACTTCTTATTTCAAAACAGGGCTTGTCTTCCAACTTCTTTAGGTTTTATTTTATGTCCTTTTGTAAAGTTATATAGTTTCCTACTTATGCATTTCTCATTTCTCTGTTGACTGGCTGCTGAGATTTTGGTTGCTCTTTTAGACAGAACTATTTTTTAGTACATTTTCTTTTTAGATATTGTTATTATTTCGACCTCTTATTCTAACTGATTTTCAAATATTTTTTATACATTAAAGATAATAAACTGCTTCAGAAATATCACAACTAGTTTACTAAATTGATGTAAATTTAACTTTGAACACCATTTAAATTTTATGCTGAAATATTTAATTTGTTGATGTTCCAATTTTCCCTTTATATTTCTATTATATTTTAAAATTAATATTGAAGTATAACATGCATGAGGCAAAATGAACAAATCTTAAGCATACAGTNTGACATGTAACAGCACCCAGGACAAGAAATCGGACAGTACTGGGATTTGGAAAGATGCCTTCATGTACCCTCTCAGGTACTTCTTCCTGTCAAAAATAAATACTATTCAAAGTTCCAAGTCCATAAATTAGACTTGTGTTTGAACATTACATAAGTGAATTTATTCTGTATATACTCTATTGTATTTTTTTAATGCTTTTGTTTTGGATATTTGCTCAAAACCGTAACTGATTTTCAGGGTGCCTGGGTGGCTCAGTTGGTTAAGTGTCTGACTCTTGATTTCCGCTCAGGTCACGATTTTGCAGTTTGTGAGTTCAAGCCCCACATCGGGCTCTGCACTGACAGTGCGGAGTCTGCTTGGGAGTCTCTCACTCCCTCTCTCTCTGCCTCTTCCCTGCTTGTGTTCTCTCTCTCTCTCAAAATAAAAAAACATCTAAAAAAAGTTGTAACTGATTTTCATCCCTGAATATGCATGCACATATGAAGGTTTATTTACTCTTACTATATAAAAATCAATTTGATGAACATGAACATTATTTCCTATTTTCTATTAGCATATTTAAGTGCTTCCCATTAATTACTACTGCTGTGATCATTCTTCTTGTACATATATTTGGTACACCTACGTGTATATTTCTCTTGCTAAATACCTCACAGTAGAATTGCTCAGACTCTGACATTTCGTTCTCTGTCTCATGCATTTTGGCCTTTCTAGTAGGTTTCAACTCTTTTTTTCTTAGTGATTTTTAGGAGGTCTTCTTCAGAATCTGTAGAAGAGTTTTTTTAATTTTACATATATTTTACAAACAACTTTAATGTCTCCTGCCTTTCCACTTTAATTGATTTTTGTTGAATAAGTTCTTAATTTGAATAAGGTCCTATTTATCAATACTATTTTATTCCTTTACGATTAGGACATTTTTGTGTTCTCAGGGAAATCTTTATCAACCCGAAGTCTGTGAAGATATTTTCCTGTTTTTTTTTTAAACGGTTGTTTTGTTTGTTTTGTTTTGATGATGAATTATTTTGCCTTTCACATATAGATTTGCAGACCAGATGAAATTATGTTGATGTAGGTATGAGATAAGGTTGATATTTTTCTGTGTGGATATACAATTAACTCACCACATTACTGAGAGGATGGACTCATATCCACTACAATTCAGTGCTACTTTTACCATGAATCAAGTGACTCTATGCATTTGGGCAGCTTCCTGAATCATCAACTTTATACTATGGATTGTTTGTCGATACCTACACCAATACCAGCTTACCTGAGTTACATTAGCTTTATCATAGGTCTTACTTCTGGTAATGGAAGTCCACCATTTGCTCTTTTTCACTAGAATTGGCTGCTCTTGACCCTTTCCATTTCTGTCTAAACTTGAGCCTTCGTGTGTCAATTTTATTTTTTTCAAAATGTTTGGACAATTGACTAGGTTTGTGTTAATACTGGAGATCATTTCTGGGAGCAGTGTCATTTTTTTAAGATTTTTTTAAACGTTTATTTATTTTTGAGAGACAGAGAGACAGAGTGCAAACAGAGGAGGTGCAGAGAGAGAAGGAGACACAGAATCGGAAGCAAGCTCCAGGCTCTGAGCTGACAGCACAGAGCCCGGTATGGGGCTTGAACTCATAAACTGCGAGATCATGACCTGAGCCGAATCGGCCGCTTAACCANTTGTCAGCACAGAGCCCGGTATGGGGCTTGTCATAAACTGCGAGATCATGACCTGAGCCGAATCGGCCGCTTAACCACTGAGCCACCCAGGCGTCCCTAGCAGCGTCAATTTTATACGTTTGAACCTTCTATTCATGAACATGCTGTATCTCACTATTTATTTAGGCATTTCTTTCATTTTCTCAACACTTTTAGTACTTTTCAGCATAGATGCCGTGCAAGTCTTTCATTAGATTTATTCTTTAATTATGTATTATTTGATGCTTTCCAAAATGTTGTTATTATTTAAATTTGTATTTTCTATTTGTTCATTTCTGGGACAAAGATATAAACTGATTTTTTTAAATTATGGTCATGTATCCTGAAATATTGCTAAGGTCATTTATTAATTCCATACTTTATCTAGATTTTTTTATGAAAAAAATTGCATCATCAACAAATAATGATGGTTTTATTTAATTGTTATTTACTTTTCAGTTTCTACTTCTTATTTCTGTCTTTCATTGATAGCTTTTAATATTACATTTTATTTCCCAAGGGATTGCAACAGGCATTTTGACTTATTACAATCTAATATAAATTATTATTTTTCCCATTTCGTGACAATATGATGACCTTAGGATTCATTAACTCCACTTATTCCTTTACCAATACTATTGTACATTTTAATTCTACATATATTTTAACCTCATAAATTATTATTGTGGTGATTATTTTTTCATCTGGTTGATATTTATTTGTATTTGTCCCAGTAAATACACAGTAAAACCTTGGATTGCGAGTCACTTGTTCTGCAAGTGTTCCACAAGATGAGCAAACATTTCTAATAAATTTTAAACTAATAAATGAGTGATGTCTTGCAATATGAGTAGTACATAACACCAAATGTCACATGATCACAACTGAATCGATGGTTCATGAAATTGGCTTTGATATACAAGTGCATTGGATTATAAACATGTTTCTGGAATGAATTATGGTTGCAAACCAAGATTTTACTGTATTTTGGACTTCATTCTTTTTTAGAATTTTATGTTACCTGGGGTTGTTCTTTGAGGAGCTATGGCGCTTAAAGAATTCTCTTTAACATTTTTCTGAGTTGAGATATTTGATCAGTAAATTCCTTCAATGGTTATTTACTCACAATATTTTTACTCATATTTTTAAGAGATATTTCTCCACGGGAATATTTTTTAAATTTCAGCACGTTGAACCATTATTTTTGCTTCCTATTTTTCTTTTGAACATCAACCATATTTGATTTTCTATTTCCTTTTTATTTTTTAATAATTTGTATTATGATGCACGTAGGCACAAAATTTTTCTATAATTATCTTTTTTGAGTATGTGTCTTGCTGTTTTCAATCAATTTTAAAAAATACTTGAAATGTTTGGCTATTAACTCCTGAAATATTGCTTCTAGTCAATGCAATCTCTCTTCTCTTTGGGAAAGTGCTTTTAGATTTTCTACTCTTATACCTTTGTGCAACACAGTATGACAATTTGTATTGAATCTTCTTTCAGTTTTTTAATTATCTTTCTGGTTTGGTATAATCTATAACCCATCTTTTAAGTTTATAATTTTAGTTTTTGTTATTTTTAGTGCTAGCGGTCTTATTTTTATCTATTTTATAGCAATTTTTTATTAACATTTTTAATCTTATTGTCTATTTTCTTGTCCTGTGTTTTCTTTTTTTTAAAATGTTTTTTTGTTTCCTGAGAGACAGAGAGAGACAGCGTGAGCAGGGGAGGGTCAGAGAGAGAGGGAGATACAGAATCTGAAACAGGCTCCAGGCTGTGAGCTAGCTGTCAGCATAGAGCCTGAGGCAGGGCTCAAACCCACGAACTGTGAGATCATGACCTGAGCTGAAGTTGGACACTTAACTAAGTCACCCAGGTGCCCCAGTGTGTTATCTTGAATATATTATTTTTTAATACTTATTTATTTTGGGGAGCGAGCACAAGCAGGGAAGGGGCAGAGAGTGGGCAGAGGGTCTGAAGCAGGCTCTGCACTGACAGGCTGACAGCAGTCAGCCCAATGTGGGGCTTGAACCTATAAACCATGAGATCATGATCTCAGCCAAAGTCAAATGCTCAATCAACTGAGCCACCCAGATGCCCCTTGAATATATTATATAAACAAATTTAAAATCTTTATCAGATAACTCCAAAATTTGCATCACCTGTGGTACTGTTTTACTCTGTACTTTGATCATGAAGTCATGTCATTTGTCAATTACAATACCCTTTTAAAATAAATATTGAACTGATGAATGGATACAGAAGATATGATTAATACACACACACACACACTGGAATACTACTCAGCAATGAAAAAGAATGAAATCTTGCCATTTGCAACAACATGAATGGAACTGGAAGGTATGCTCGATGAAACAAGTCAGTCAGAGAAAGACAGATATCATGTTTTCACTCATGTGGAAGTTGGGAAACTTCACAGGAGACCATGGGGGAAAGGAAAGGAAATATGTATATATACATACATATACATATATATGTGTGTATATATATAATTACAACAGAGAGCAAGGCAAAACATAAGAGAGTTTTAAATACAAAACAAACTGAGGATGGAAGGGTGGGGTGTGGGGGACAGGGAAAATAGATGATGGGCATTGAGGAGTGCACTTGTTGGGGATGAGCACTGGGTGTTTTATGTAAGTGATGAATCATGGGAATCTACTCCCAAAGCCAAGACCATATCATATACACTGTATGTTAGCTATCTTGACAATAAATTATATTAAAAATAAAAATAAATAAAAAACAAAGTAAAATAAAATAGAACAAAATAAAAAAATAAATGTTCAACATTGTGTACTAGAATTGTGGATTTTCTGGATTATCTTACCTTCTTCTAGAGAGAGCTTATCTTTTCTTTGATAGGCAGTATAGAGGCTAATCATTTTGAGTCAGGGACTAAAGTGCCATAGTTTCCTAGATTTCAGGAAAATTCATTCAGGCTCCATTTACCTGTTGTTTGATTTTGATTTGGAGCCAACATTCTGAGGTTTTCCAACTGAAAGTCTAAGGTGATCTCCTAGGCCATTCCTGCTCATAATTTTGGAATTTGAATCTTCATTTCTGTATTACTGCAAGAGACTTCAAACTCTATTCAATGCATTATACGGTTATCCTATTGAAACACATGAGATTTGAAAATATAAATAAGTGTCCATATTATAGATAGGTGAGTAGAATTCTCATTAACTGACCAAAATGGTAATGATAAGTTTTTCATATATAAAACATGTAATATTTCAAATCAGCTGGAGGGCACCAATGTCCCAATGATGCTTGAATCATTAGTTATCATGTGGTTTCATAACCCAATCTTTTTTTTTTTAACGTTTATTTATTTTTGAGAGACAGAGAGAGATAGAGCATGAGCAGGGAAGGGGCAAAGAGAGAGGGAGACACAGGATCTGAAGCAGGCTCCAGGCTCTGAGCTGTCAGCACAGAGCCCAATGCAGGGCTCGAACCCACAGACCACGAGATCATGACCTGAGCCAAAGTTGGACGCTTAACCGACTGAGCCACCCAGCCCCCCCCCCCATAACCCAATCTTGAATGGCATTTTATTTAGGAGTTTTATATTGTTATGATGCATAGCACAGATGTCCTTTCTAGTAACTGAGAATCCTACAGTCATTTAAAATGACTTCGATATTTTAAATTGAATGCTTCAATATAGTTGGTATTTAGTTTAAAACCTGCTATACAGTGGGTTCAAATGTTAAACATGTTTAACAGGGTGTAATAAGAAAAATAATGAACTCTTATTATTGGTATCAATACAGATTGCAATCTGTTATAAAGTGCACATAGATTCACGTAAATTCGAATTGAATCTTGTAAATCGCCGTGTAAACAAACAGGGAGGGGGTTTGATGTTGCAGGCATTCACATTTGAAATATTTTAACTTCAGTAGAAAATGTCTACAGTCAGCAAAGTAAGGAAGAAGCAGTCACAGAATATGTACATTCTGTATCAGTCAGGATCCAGTCAGGAAACTTAAAATCAAACCAGCTATATTAACTTAGCATTATATAAAGTATTATTTATACCTGTATGAAGAATTTAAAAGGAAATAAAATAAAATAAATAAAACTTCTGATGTTACAGACAGACCTGCCTGCCTAAGGCTACGGGAGACATAAGGGAAGAATTTTAGGGATTACAAATAAGAGAGATTTCTGATCAGGAAAGGTATTATATACCTAGTTGACCCTGCTTCTCCTTGCGAGGGACAGCTACAAACCCTAGAAATAATGGAAAAGGAGATCAAAGAGGCAATGCAAAGAAGCTCTGAAAAGTGGTAAGATAATGAAGTGGTTGGGGATCCTGGAATTAGTGGAATCGCACAGGACATGTCATTCCATCCAACAGAAGAAGGTGACCCAGACCCAGCATTTTCCTACTCTAAACAAGGCAGCTTTTTTTTTTTTTAACAGTCATTAAAATGACAGCTCACAAAAGGACAGATGCTGTATGTTAAACTTAAATAGTGTGAATGATAGCTAAAACAAAAGTATGATAATATAGACCTAGACTTTCCTAACATAATGGGAAAATGTACAGAATACAATAGAAAATCACCCTTCATACCAAGAATTCAGAAAATCACAACATGAATGAGAACAACAATTAATAATTGAGATGAATCCAATGTTGGAGTTATCTAACTAGGATTTATTTTTCCATACATATCTCCTTTTCTTCCTTTCCTTCTTTTCTTCCTTCCTTCCTTCTTTTCTTTCTTTCCTTCTTTTCTTTCCTTCTTTCTTTCCTTCTTTTTCTTTTCTTCTTTATTTCTTTTTCTTTTCTTTCTTTTCTTTCTTCCTTCCTTCATTTCTTTCTTTCTTTCTTTCTTTCTTTCTTTCTTTCTTTCTTTCTTTCTTTCTTTCTTTCTTTCTTTCTTTCTTCTCTCTTTCTTGTAGTGACAGACACAGAACATAAAATATGGCATCTTAACCATTTTGAGTGTACATTTCAGTAATGTTAAGTATGTTCACATTGATGTGTAATAGATCTCTAGAACTTTTCCATCTTACAGAATTAAAGCTTAGACCCATTAAACAACTCATCTCCCCCCCCATTACTACCACTTTATTTTCTGTTCCTATGAATTCCACTACTTTAGATACCTCATATAAGTGAAATCATACATTGTTTGCCTTTCCGTGTTGTCTTATTTCATTTCTCATAATATCCTCAAGGTTCATCTATGTTACAGCATGTAACAGGTTTCCCTTCCTTTGAGTGGCTGAACAATATTTCATTGTATGAATACAACCCATTTAGTTTATCCACTCATCCTTATATAGACGTCTTGGTTGTTTCTACCTCTTGACTATTGTGAATAATACTTCTGTGAACATGGTTAGGCAACTATATCTTCCAGATCTTGCTTTCAATTCTTTATGCTCAGAAAATATATAGCCAGAAGTGGGACTGTGAGATTATAAGATAGTTCTATTTTAATTTTTTGAGTGATTGCACCACTTTATAATTCCACCAGCAGTGTACAAGGGTTCCTTTCTCTTACATTTTTTTAAAGATTATTTACTTATTTTGAGAGAGACACACACACAGAGAGAAAGAAAGAGAGTGGGGGAGGAGCAGAGAGAGGGTGAGAGGAAGAGAATTCCAGGCAGACACCACATTGTCAGCAGGGAGCTGATGCAGGGCTCAAACTCAAGAACCAAGAGCTCATGACCTGAGCCAACATAGGACGCTTGATCGACTGAGCCACCAGTCTCGCCCCTCATTTCTCCACATTCATACCAACATTTGCTATTCTTTTGATAGCCATCCTAATCATGGGTATGAAACTGCATCTCATTGTGGGTTTGATTTGCAGTTCTCTGGGGATCAGGGATGGTAAGCATTTTTTTATATGTTTCTGAGTCATTTCCGTATCTTTGGAGAAATATCTATTCAAGTGCTTTGCTCATTTCTTAATAAAAATAAAATAAAAGGGTAACACCAGAGATTCTTGTGGGGATGGAATTGTATGGTTTCTTGACCATGGTAGGTGAATAAACAAAGCTACACAAGTGACAAAACTGTATAGAGCTACATATACTCACAGACATACACACATAATAAGTAATGTAAAACTGAAAAGCCGAATGTGATTAATTAATAATATCAAGGTCAGTGCTGTTTGTAATGTGGTGCTATCCTTCTGCAAACTCTTCCAGTTGGGATAACTGAGGAAATGGTACACTGGGATTTCTGTGTAGTGGTTCTCCTACCTGCCCACAAGTCTCAATAAATTATCTCAATACAGGGGTGCCTGGGTGCCTCAGTTGGTTGAGTGTCCAACTTCAGCTCAGGTCATGATCTCACAGTTTGTGGGTTCGAGCCCCGCGTCGGGCTCTGTGCTGACAGCTAGCTCAGAGCCTGGAGCCTATTTCAGATTCTTTATCTCCCTCTCTCTCTGACCCTCCCCTGCTCATGCTGTTTCTCTCTCTCTCTCAGAAATAAATAAATAATTTTTAAAAAATTATCTTAATACATTTTTAACTTAAAAAAAATCAAATGAGAGTTCTTCCATTTTTCCATCCTGAACAATTCAGTCCTAAAGTCATCAGATGAGAGAAATCAAGGTAGGTGTATTCAGTTGAGATTGGGTGAGTACAGTGGACCAGAGCAGGGTGTCAGAACTTGACCAGAGTAAGAAGTATGCCCTTGGCAGGCAGCCTGTAATAAGATATTAGGGAGCGAACAGCAACAGAACTTCCACACACGAGAGCTGCTGGAGTGATGTGTCAAAACCCAAGCAAGTAAGAAGAGTGTCCGCATGAAGTTGCTGGACCGGTGTGTGGTGTCAGGGAACAAATGCAGCACTAAGTACATACTAATGTTAATTTCTGACATCAGTGACTTTTTTGGTTTATGTAAGAGAATGTTCTCATTTGTGAAAAATATACAATAAAGGATTTGGAGATGATGGAGTGTCAGGTCATTAACGTTACACTTGATAGTTCAGGGAAAAAAAGTTTTTATACTGGAATTCAAATTTTTATGTAAGCTTTTTTATTATTTCAAAAAATTCTGAGGCAATATACAAACTCACAAAACCCACAAGTGAGATCAGATAACTGTGGTCTTGAGTGTCCAAATAAAAATGAATGCATATTCAAGAAAATCTTAGATGGTACAGAATTGTTCAATCTCCTGTAACATGATTAGTCAAGTTAAATAAATCAAAAAGTCAATAAGTCAAAAAGTTTATGTATATCCACCATGCCTTACTTACTTTATCTCACTTCAGTTAAGCATCCAACTCTTGATCTCAATTCAAGTTATGATCTCACAGTTCAAGAGATCAACCCCACATTGGACTCTGCTCTGACAGCCAGAAGCCACCTTGAGATTCTCTTTCTCTTCTGTCTCTGCCTCTCCCCCACTCATTCTCTCTCTCTCTCTCTGTCTCAAAATAAATACATAAACTTAAAAAAAATAAATAGTTAAATAAATATTTGTGGTAGTATATCAGTATATCATAGCTCTTTCTAGTATTCTGGTAACTTACACATAATTTTAACACATAAAAATTTTTGTTCATACTTTCTCCATAGACAGAGTTAGCAAACATCTATGCTATCTACCAAAACAGAAAACAAACAAAAACCTTTACCATATTTTAATTTCCCTCTTCCTGCACCTTGCTCATCTGTAAATTAATATCTTTTCTTACTCTCAAGAGTATATTAATTATTACTTTTATAAATTTTCTGTACTTTCCATTAAATTTCTTTGGATGTTATGATTAATGATATATTTTAACTTATTTCTAATATTATAATCTTGCATTGTGTTTCCTTCACTCTTTGATGATGAAATAGTAGTGTTTTCTTTCTAGATGTTTTGTCAAAAATTATTTGGCCAATGAAAATCAGTGCTTTTTTTTTCTTTCCTCACTCCTGATTGTGTGTCCCAAATATTTGTATTTCTCAATACTTTTTATTTCACGAGCAGTTTGTTTTTTTTACTAAACATAGCAAAGAGGGTTTCTAGATGCAAAAAGAACATTTAAATGTCCTAAAAAAAATCTTTACTTTGGTCTCTAATTTGAATGCTACCTTAGCTGTGGAAAATGCTAGATCCAAAAATGATTTTATTTAGAAGTTTTATTAAGGGTTTTACCTTAGAAATTTGTATCTTCCCGTATCTCCTAAAATTTCTTCTCATTTTCTAAATATTGCTGCCAAAACGCCTAATGCCAATGTGATTTCAATTTTATTATAAATTGTAGTTTTTTGTATTTTTTAGAGATTTTAGAATTTTTGTCTTTACCTTTGGAGTTCTTTTTTTAAAGAAATTTTTTAATGTTTTATTTATTTCTGAGATAGAGAGAGAGAGAGAGAGAGAGAGAGAGAGACAGCGTGAGCAAGGGAGGGTCGGAGAGACAGGGAGCCACAGAATCGGAAGCAGGCTCCCGGCTCTGAGCCGGCTATCAGCACAGAGGCCGACAGTGGGCTTGATCCCACCAACCATGAGATTATGACCTGAGCCGAAGTCGGACGCTTCACCAACTGAGCCACCCAGGCGCCCCATACGTTTGGAGTTCTAAGATGTCACCATTTTTCTAGCATTAAATCATTTTCATTCATCTGGTTTAGGAATCAGTGGATTTTTCAACACAGTACACTTTATAGCAACATGTTCCTCTTCTATGCTTATGATTTCTTTTTTTTTTTTCCATGAGTGCATCAGTCACCTCTTTTTTAAATTCCTTGTTTTGTGTGCTTCTACTAATTCTAGTTTCTCGGTATTAATAAGATTATGACATATTCTATCTTCTTTTTAAAATTTATTTTCAAATAATTTTACATTCACAGAAAATAATGCAAAAATGTTCAAGAGTACCCATTATTCTTTATCCACTAATTTTAATGTCCAGCATAACTGTTGTACACTCACCAATACTAGAACATTCTTGTAATACTGATACAATGCTATAAATAATCACAGACCTTATTAAAATTTGCGAATTTTCCTGCCACCCCCCTTGTCTTGTTCAGTACCCAGTCTGGCATAGTGCAGTCCGTACGTTGTCATGGCTTCCTAACCTCCCTCAGTCTGTGGCAGGTCCTCCTTCTTTCTTTGTCCTGAGGGGCCTTAATACTTTTAAAGAATTATTTTGTAGACCGTCTTTCAATTTCTATCTGTCTAAAGTTTTCATGTAATTCAGTAAAGTTATTCATTTTTGGCATTTATGACAGAAGTGATGGTTTCCCTCATCAGCGCAACATAACCGTATGTTTGCGACCATTGGTGTGAACATTTATTACTTGACTAACATTGAACATTTATTACTTGACTAAGGTGATGCCCTCTGTGAAGTTATTATTTTTCTCTTGCATTTAATAAGTGTCTTCTGGAGAGATTCTCTGAAACTGTGTAAGAACGGTGTTTCCCATTATATTTCTGCCCACTAATTTTACCATTTCCTTTTTTGCCTAAACTATTACTGTGGCATTTGCCTAAAAATACTTTTTCTATTTTCATCATTCTTTCTATATCTCTTGTCTAGAATTCCAATACAAGGAAAGCTGTCTCTTCTCTATTCATTCATTTATTCATTTGCCTTTACTATCTTATATCACTGAATTGGTTCTATAGTGCTGTGAGACAAATTACCATAAATGAAGTGGTTTAAACAACTCACATTATTATCTCACAGTTTTCCCGAGATCAAGAGGATTGTCACTGCTTAGCTGGCTCCTCTACTCAGATTTTCACAAGGCTGCCATCGAGGCATTGACCATGTTACATTTTCATCTGGAGGCTTGATCACAGAAGCCAGACAAATACATTTAGTCATTGGAAGAAAATTTAGTTGTATGTGTGACTAAGACTCATCTTCTTTCTCAATGTTGACTAAGAGTCATTATTAGATCTTAGAAACCACTGGATATCATTGCTTATTAGTTCAAAGACATCTTCATTATATAAAATGCTGCATAGCACTCCAATGTTTACACTAACCTTATTTTATTGAGCCATTATGCTATGTGTAGACATTTAGGTTGCTTCCATTGTTCTGCAATTACAAACGATGTTGCAGTGAATAACTTTGCATACATATTTCTTATTATTGGAGGTCTCGCTCTAGAGAAATTCTCAGTACTGAAAAGTCAAAAAGAAGAAGCATATGTACTTTGGTTAAGTATTTCCAAATTCCCTCCCAGAAGGGCTATAGAAGTTCACATTCCCACTAGGATTTAATGACTGTTTTCTTCCTCACATTCCTTTCTGCAGCAGAACTGAATCTGTTTTGTAAATCTGTTTTGTAAATCTGATACAGGAACTATGACGTCAGGGCTTAATTTGCTCTTCTCTAACCGTGAGAGAGTGACAATTTTTTATACCTTTAGGAATCCTTTTTATACTTTTGTGGGAATTTTTCTGATCATGTCTTTTTCTCCGTTTTCACTGGGTATTTGAAACTTTATTTCTCAATTTTAAGAGTATTTTAAAAATTTTTTTAAACATTTATTTATTTTTGAGAGACAGGGCACAAGTGGGGAAGGGGCAGAAAGAGAGTAGGAAACAGAATCTGAAGTTGGCTCCAGACTCCAAGCTGTCAGCACAGATCCTGATGTGGGGCTCAAACCCACGAACCGTGAAATCATGACCTGGGCCAAAGTTGGATGCTTAACCAACTGAGCCACCCAGATGCCCCTAAGGGTAACCTTACACTATAAGATATATATGTCATATATATATATAAACCATGCCCCACTCCACTAGTCACATGTAAAAGCTCCATCTTTGTATGTCATCTTTCTTCAGCGATTCCTTTTTTTTTCTCATAGTTTTTACTGAGTGGAGATTTATATCAAGGGTATTTTGCCCCAAACTCAGTGAATATATACTCTTTATTTTCTCACTTTTATGATAAAATAGGTCAGAATATTTTTCCCAGATTCTAAGCTATTGGAAGGTTTTCTATAAATGTCAATCATTCAGTCAGTGACCCAGCAACCCACTGGCCGAGCAGTCTCAGCAAGTGGGTTATATCTCACTAGAGTTCCTCATTTACTTGGGGAAGCCCCTACAGGGAATACAAGATTTCAGTATCTAATTTTCTGTTTACTCTGATTGCTCGCTACTTCTACAGTGTAACCTGGGTATATTATAGAGACTTTTCTACAGCTGTCTGAATATCTGTATGAAAGACCTTTAATCAATGTTGAGCATCTAAGAGCAGCTGGTTTTGTAATCAGTTGATACACAAAGAAAATACTTTCAAGTAAGTGAAATATTCCACAGCTGTGGGACTTCATGTTCCTTCCAAATGAGAAGCAGTAACTAGTGCAGTATCGCAAGAACTTGGGAGCCATATTGTCCAGCCTCATATCCCAGTTTCATCATTTACTATATCTGTGACTATGGTCAAGCTATTTAACCTCTCTGTGTGTTAATTTCCTAATCTACTAAAGGGACTTGTAAAACAAGAGTACTTATATTAGATAATAGAGAAAGTCACAGAAGGACAACAAATAGTCCTTTTTAATCATAAGTTTTGGGTGTTTACCTTGTAACAGCTACTGTTCCAAATCCTTCACAAATAAAATAACTTAATCTTCTCAGCAATCTTACAAGAGAGTTATCAAAAAGCATTTAGACACTTAGCCTTCTCCATATGTTAGAGTATATTGCAAAAAGCCATCTCCAGATTTCTGGACATTAATACAGTAAAGGTTTGTGCCTCACATTTGTCATCTGATGCAGGTAGGCAGAGGGGCTCTGCCACCTACGATCATGCAAGCACCGAGCTGTCCTATCTGTAGAGCAAGATTTCTCAGTCTTGGCACTATCGATATTAGGGGTTACATAGTGCTTTGTAGTGGGCAGCTGCCTTAAGCATGGAGGACCTTTATTAATATCCCTCACTTCTATCCACTAGAGTCCAGTAGTACCATCTGAAGGTTGGCAAACAAAAAATTTCTCCAGACATTGCTAAGTGTTCCACAGGTGTGTGTGGAGTGATAAACCAACCCCACTGGAAATCACTGATGTAGAGATTGCACTATTGCCCTCTGTCAGATTTCCACTGGATTTTTTTTTTTAATGGCTGGTAGATTGTGCAAGAAAGAAATCATGGAGAATCATATGGGAAATAGTAAGGGCCATATTCAGAATTGATATGCATCAATAATAATACCCTCATTCCATTGGCTAGACTTCGGTCAAATAGTCTCATTAATCATTTGGGAAATCTAGAGACTATAGTTTTCCCATGTACTGAAGAGGAAAATGAAAGTTTGACCAAACTACCTTATTTTTTGCTACAATCTGATCTTCTAATCACCCAATACCAGTTTCACCTTTCGCCCCCCCGTCACACATTGAACATACTCTCTTTACAAAGGAGATTGTCAGAAGTTTCATTACTATCTGCATTCAGGTCAGGTCCTGGTTTTCCAGGTGATGCACATTATTCTGCATTAGGTATGGAAGTGTCTTCATGGTTCAGTGGCCTTCAAATCCAAAAGATATTGCTTGCTCTACCTGTTCTCCAAAATAACCAATACACAGTGGTGGAACAGAGACGGCTTAGCCGTAATAAATCTTCCATTTAGAAAGAAGGATGAGAAATGCAGATCAGTGATTGTTCTACAGAATAGGAACAAAGGAAATACTCTGATTAGACCTTGATTTTTGTCCATTTTTTATGTGTTTATTTATTTCTTTTGAGAGAGAGAGAGAGAGAGAGAGAATTCCAAGCAGTCTCCATGCTGTCAGTGCAAAGCCCACCGCATTGCAGGCTGTCCACAAACCATGAGATCATGAACTGAGCCAAAATCAGGAGTCAGTTGGTCGCTTAACTGACTGAACTATCCATGCGCTCCTCGTCCATTATTCTTTAAGATTCCAGGCTCCAACTTCTGGAAAACGCTTCTTTGTCTATCATCTTCTGCAGTTGTATAAAATGCCATTGCTGGGTAATGCTTTCCTTTGACATTACCAGTCTTCCCAGACTGCTTCTTTCCTGATGCTCATCACATAGCCAGAAGCTTCCTACACAGGGGTCTTGGTTTCCTTGACATTGAAATGTCTTTAAAAAAACTCAGTAAGCTTCTTATTTATTTCCTCCCATCAGTACCATGAACCATTAATCAAACCCACAATTTTTTTTCAAGAAATAATCCTCAAATTTACCTAACATTGCTGATATGTATTCATAGTTGTCAAAAACTAAAAACTGCCCAAAAGTCTTTCAATGGGATAATGGGTAAACAGACCTGAAACAGCCTTACAGTGGAATACTATTTGGCTAAACAAGAATGTAATATTAATATACTTAACCGTGTGGATGAACCTCAAATGCATTTTGTTGAGTAAAAGAAATAAGGCTCAAAAGTTTACATACTAAGATTCTATTTGTATGACATTTTCAAACAGACAAAATCTCGTGATAGAAAACAGGTCATTTTCTTGCCAGAGGTTAGGGACTAAGGAAGTTGTGGCTTCAAAGGATTCTCACAAAGAGATTATTTGGATTGATGGAAAAGTTCTATTGTAATTATAATGGTACTTTATACCATTGTAAACATGCTAAAACTGGTAACTCTTTCACGAGAGACTGAGAGAGAGAGAGAGTCAATGTTAACATACGTGACCTGAAAAAATAAACATTTTTAAATGATTTTCCATCTTCAATGTTGGTGATACATTGAAGTCTAACTGGGGTAACTAAAACTCTTGACAAAAGATAGGTATTATCTGCCACCTTGGAGCCATTGCATGATTGGAATAGATGAGTCACAACATCCTCTTACAATATGAGACTCCACTAAAACAAAAGTCCCTTTGAAAGTCTTGAAGGGCTGGCACCATATATCTTCTCTTAACCTCTTTGAGTCTTTAGAAACAGAGGTCTTTGGGCAAATATCTATTATTGAAGACCAAGAGCTGGGGCAGTTATGAGTGTAGTGGTGCCCTCTACAGTAACAAATGGCCTTAAATGTTTGTGTTTGACAATGCTGCTGAGTGTCATCCAAATAACTGGTAATTCAATCCACATCATTGATTTACACGCTGCCTGAAGCCATCTCCTCTGTGGAAAATATGTGTGAGCCTTCTGAGGGAATTTAACGTTGCAAATTTAGGGTGCTGACTGGGAAATAAAATCCTGGTCTAGGTGGCCTTCTGGGCTTCCTCTAACCACATTACATATTTCTCTTACATAATAAATACTGACCTTTTTGACAGTGTACAATTGAGCTCATCTAGAAGCAACTTATTAAAAAGGATCAGAATTTAATCCAGCAGGATTTCACTTCCAAATTACATACCGCCTGATTGCTAATCGGTCTCAAAAGTTAGTCAGCAATAACTCTGAAATTGAAAAGTCTATGCCTGCTTAAAAAATAAAGTGCAGTCAACATTTTTAAAGCCCTTGTTTTAGAACGTTTAATTTTAAAAGTTCCGACTATCTATCGTGTCAAGGTAATAAAAATCCTTATTGTTTTAAGGAAACATTACCTCATTACTGTTGTAAAAGTAACGTGTTTTATATGAAACCATTCAAAGTCTGTAAAGAACTTCAAAGGAAAATAATAACATCATCCAGGCAACCAGCATATCAGATACACATGCTAGATATCCATCTATCCATCTATCTATTTGTCTCTCTAATCTCCAGAAATTATATTGAAAAAAGTACCTAGACTAGTCCTCAATGAAGACTAAAACTTACTTTCATTTTAGGCTTGATTCAGGAGATCTGACCACGCACTAACTTCCTGCTAGCATGAGAGAGCTCCTCATAAATTCTGGAAAGAATGGCAAAACTAAAAGGAAAGAAGACGTGGTTTGCTACTATAAGGAATATCAGGGAATATCAAAATGAACTCTGTAATAATTAAAAGGTTAATAAAGGAATGCTACCTACAAAATGACATTTTAAAATTTAGTTATATTTGTCAATTCAATTCAATTCAGCAAGTAATGAATTCCTTAAAAAATAAAGTCCAAAAATTGGCCAAGATGATAAAGTATTAGTCTTATAGCTCTTAAAGAAATTAAATTTGTAATTAAAAGCTTTAGAAAAGGCAATGTCCGTGCCCTGATGGGTTAGTAGATAATTTTACCAAACACATAAAGAAGAAATAAACACCAAATTGATACAATCTTTTCTAGAACATAGAAGACAGGATGCTTTCCAACTCATTTTATGAAGCCAACAATACCCTAACTCCAAAATTAGACAAAGTCAAGACAAAAACCAAAACTATCCCTCACGATTTTATATATTGAAGAATAACAAAATTTTAGCAAATTAAATTCAACAGCATAAAAACAATAAGTATGCCATAACTATATTGAATCATTTATTCCAGACATGTAACTTTTCTTCTACATTTAAAAATAAATTATGCAATCCACAGCAGATCGAGTTGAAAAAAATCATATGATCATATTAATTGAAGGCAAAAAGATACTTCACAAAGTTTACTACCCACTTATGATTTTAAATTTTGCTTATACTGGAATAGAGAGGAACATAGCTTCATAAAGATCATCCAAAAGAAAACCTAAAGCTAACATCACACTTAATGGTGAAAGACTGAGTGCATTTCTCTGAGATCAGGAACGAGGAGACTCTCTCACTGCTGTTACTGGACATGGTATTGGAAGTTCTAGACACCACAATAAGACAAAAAATAAATTCAATTTTGAAAGAAAAAAAGAAGAGTCTCTCTTTGCAGACAATATGATTGCCTACGCGTGTATAAAATCCCAAGGAATTTATGAAAAAGAAAACTACCTAGATTTAAGAAGTGAATCCAGTGAGGTCACAGGACACAAGATCAACACAGAAAAATCAATTACATTGTATTTTGTATTGTTAGTATTCCTGGATACTAACAGTGAGCAAATGGAAGCAAATCAAAATCATAGTAGCATTTACAGTTTTTCCAAAGACAATTGTATGAAATGAGTCTAGCAAAACATAAATAGGTTCTGTATGATGAAAATTATAAAATGCTTACAAAAAAATCAAAGACCTCAATGTTTGGAGAGACATATCATGTTCATGGGTTGGAAAACAGCAAAATAAAGATGACAATTCGAATTTAACTTAAGAGTTTAGCACAATTCCTTATGAAATCTCAGCCTGTAAATACAGACAAAAGCTCTTGTTGTAGACATAGATAAGTTTATTCTAAAATTTACATATGGGATACCTAGGTGACTCATTTGGTAAGGCATCCAAGTTCAGCTCAGGTCATGATCTTACAGTTCATGAGTTCAAGTTCCGCATCGAGCTCTGTGCTAACAGCAGAGAGCCTGGAGTCGGCTCTGGATTCTGTGTCTCCTCTCTCCGCCTGTCCCCCACTCACATTCTGTCTCTGTCTTTGTTTATCTCTCTCTCAAAAATAAACATTAAAAATTTTTTTAATAAAATAAAGTTTACATACAGGAACACAAACCAAAAACTAAGAAAAACATTTTTAATTTCAATAAATGGTGCTGGAGCAATTGTTTATCCCTCGGCAAAAATATCATCCACTTAAGCCTCATATCTTATACAAAAATTAGCTCAAAATGGATCATAGATCAAACATATAACAGAAAACTATAAAACTTCTAGGGAAAGAACAGAGTAGAAAATCTTTAGGCCATAGAGCTTGGCAAATAATTCTTAGTTTTAACAGCAAAAACAAGACCCAAAAGTGGAAAAACTGATAATTTGGATCTCATAAAAATTTAAAAATTTGCTCTGAGACTCATTACAAAGATAAAAAGTCAGGCTGTATACTGGAGAAAACATTTTCAAATCACATTGGACAAAGATGTTGTATCTAAAATACATAAAGAACTCTTAAAACTCAACAATAAAACAAGGCAATCAGAAAATGGGCAAAAGCCATACACAGACACTGCACTGAAAAAGAACTATTCATGGTAAATAAACACATGAAAAGGTGTTTCAACTTCCTAAGAAATTAAGGAATTGCAAATTAAAACCACACTGAGCTATTACAACAAGTCTATCAAAATGGCAAAAAGGAAAAATAGGGAGAACCCCAAATGCTGGTGAGGATTTGGAGAAAGTGAATTTTTGTACATTGCTGTTGGGAATGGAAAATGAACAGTCACTCTGGAAAACAACCTGGTCGTTTCTTTTAAAGCTAAAAATGGGCTTATCATCTAAACCAGTATTTGCACTCTTGGGCATTTGTTGCAGAGAAGTCAACAGTAAGTTTTACTGAGGATTTATTTACAAATGTTCATAGCAGCTTTATTCATCCAAGCCATAAATTGGACCCAAACATCCTTCAGTGGATGAATGGTGAAACAAACTATGATGCACCCATAAATACTATGGAATTATCCTCAGTGATAAAATGAACCCTTAATATTCCTTACTTTCAGTAAGGAATGAACTATTCATATGCCTAACAAAGTGGATGGACCTCAAGGAAATTACACTATGAGAAAAAAGAAGCCAATCTCAAAATGGTAGAAACAGCGTAACTCCATTTGTTGTAACATTTGTGAAAGAACATAATTATAGAGAAGAGGAACTGATCACGAATTGGCCAGTGTTAAGGATGGGGTGGGAGAGGATAGGTGTGGTTACATAGGGTTAATACACATGAGCCTATGGTGATGTAGTGTGGAGTATCTTGATTGTGCTGGTGGTACATGTGATAAAATTGTGCACACAGTTGAGTGCCTGTGTACTAGAAAAATCTGAACAAGCACTATGAACTACACTAGTCATATTTTATTGGATTTGATACTGTTAATTTGTAGAGTTATACCAAGTATTAACATTGGGAGGCTTATGTAAGACTTCCTTAGACATTTCTTTATGACATCTTATGAATCTATCATAAAAACTAAAAAACAGACATATATTCTTACGAAACTATTGGGCATTTAAATCTTAATTTAGGGAAAAAATAAAAAATAAAAAAATAAATCTTAGTTTGGGGGCGCCTGGGTGGCTCAGTAGTTTAGCGTCCAACTTTGAGTCTGGTCAAGATCTCACAGTTCGGTTCCTGAGTTCCAGCCCCGTGTCAGACTCTGTGTTGACAGCTCAGAGCCTGGATCCTGTTTCAGAGTCTGTCTCCTTCTCTCTCCCCCTCTCTCTCTCTCTTTCCCTGCCTCTACCCCTGCTCTCTCTCAAAAATAAATAAACTTAAAAAATTTTTAATTAAAAAAATAAACCTTAGTTTATACCTAACATAGTGCACCTGAAGCTATCAAGGGCTTCAAAACTCCTGCAGTGACATCCAAGGTGTATGCACAGTCCTGAACTAATGATAGACTACGTGGCCTGGACTGTTATTGTCACAAATAATTTTCATTCAACACTCATTTAACAGGTAGGATGGATGCTAGCATGGCACTTTAGATCTGTGGGCACCGGCTTGCCTGCTGGGAGAGTGCTGGGCAAGAACGTGTGGCAGCACAGTCTCCTGGAGTTCCCCATTACCCAGATCCACACCCCCTTCCTTCCATGTAACTACTTCACTTGGCACTTCAACCGAGGCACCTTTGAATCTCAAATGTGTTAAAGGTAAGAGAGTGTTCAACTTGAGAGTTGCATTGGGGAGGCTCGGGAGAGAGTGTGTGGGACTTCCCTGCACTTTTATTTGCAACATCTTATGAATCTGTAATTATTTTAAAATAAGAATTTAAAGAAAGCAGCCATATTTTCCAGTAGAAAGCATTCCAAGTGTTAATATTAAAAGTTTTCGACAGAACTGGATTTTAATCTGCAGCAGGGCATGAGTGGTCACTACTCAGACCTTAATCTAGTTATTCAGGTTTTCTAAAACTCAGTTCTATCCTTTCTAAAATAAAAGATAGTTATATCTACCTCAGTGCTGTTGATAGCAAAGTTAAATGAAATAATGCATGTAGGGGCGCCTGAGTGGCTCAGTCGGTTAACCGTCTGACTTCGGCTCAGCTCATGATCTCGCAGTCTGTGAGTTCAAGGCCCGCATTGGGCTCTGTGCTGTCAGCTCAGAGCCTGGAGCCTGCTTCGGATTCTGTGTCTCCCTCTCTCTCTGCCCCTTCTCCACACATGCTCTGTCTCTTTCTGTCTCAAAAATAAATAAACGTTAAAATTTTTTAAAAAAGAAATAATGCATTTAAAATATATACAACTTGCTTGTAATCTTATTAAGAGCTAAATAAACTGGTGTTGCCATAATTTATGTTATGTACTGACTTGGCTTTGAGGCCCCTTGCTGTCTAACCTAAAGCAGAGGTCAGTAATTTTCTTCTGTAAGATGTCAGACAGTTAATACTTACGGTTCCACGGGCCATAGAGCCTCCACAGGAACCAGTCACCTCTACTGCTGTGAAGCAAAAGGCACCGCAGGCAACATGCAAGTGAACGAACATGATCACTGTTCCCATAAAACCTTATTTATTGGGGAATGTGGGTGGCACAGTCGTTGAGTGTCCAACTCTTGATTTGGACATAGGTCATGATCTCAGGGTCATAGGATCGAGCCTTTATAGGGCTCGGAACTGGTTGTAGAGCCTGTTTAAGATCCTCTCTCTTCCTCTGCCTCTCTCACATTCTCTCTCTCTCAAACTAATAAATAAATAAAAGTTGAAAAACCTTGTTTAAGGACATTTGGCTTGCTGGCCTTACAAAAAGTAGTGACAAACAGAAAGATGGAAGGTGGGAGGCACGATTTGGATATAAATGCAATCAATACACTTGAAAAAAACAATATATCAGTCCAGCCAGTCTTCTGGTAGAATGTCCCAGATTTTGGTTTGATCTGATGGTTCTTTTCTGTCTTCTGTATTTCCAATACACCAAGAGGAAGCCCAGAGCAGGAGAGGTTGTGAACCACGGGAAAGTCAGTCACAGCCCCTGCACTGTCACATAGAGTTTCCTTTGGAAGAGATAAAGAGCCCTCAAATCCCATGCTGAGTCAATTTAGCAAGAATTCCCACCGGATCGCCTTCTATAGCTGATCAAATTCCTCGCCCACTATTCTGGTTGTCTGATCACACAGACTTACCTTCAGCAACTCTTGTCAAGTTAGCTTAGCCAGAATGCTCCTTTACCCCTTATACTTCTTCCTAGTAATTTTCCAACCACTGATGCTGACCCTGCTCCCTGGCTATAAATTCCTTGTCCATGCTCATTTTGGAATGGAATCTAGTTCTCTACTAGGCTCTATTTTCCCCTTTTGGAGTAGTTCCCATGTAAAATCTATTTTTACCACTTTAACTACTGTCTTGCTCTGATGTTTCTTTGACAAACTGCTACTTTGAAAAGGGTTCTTTGACTTTATGTCATACAACTTATTTGGGCACTGATTTTCAACACAAAGTCTATCTTTCCCTTCCCCAACTTCAGGACTTTGAAAGAGTTTCACTTGGGTTGCCCTTAATTCATTTATTTATTCATTCATTCTTTAATAACTATTTATTGCAAATGTCATGGTTCCAGATACAGTTACAGGAACTAGAGATAAAAATCAGCAAAACTTCAGTCCTCATCCTTCAAGCATTCATTCACTCTGTTATACAAGTATTAACTGACAAATAAATGAACATGAGCATTATGGATTCTGTTAAGTCTTATAAAGAAAAAGAACATTTTTTTTGAATACAGAATATGTGAGTGGGGTAGAGGGGCAGAGGGAGAAAGAGAGAGAATCTCAATCAGGCTCCATGCTCAGCACAGAGCCACCCTCAGGTCTCAATCCCAGGACCCTGGGACCGTGACCCGAGCTGAAATCAAGGAATGGACACTCAAGGATGGAGCCACCCAGGTGCCTCAAGAACAATTTATTGATAAGGGATATAGAGTATTATAGAAGTGTTTCCAATTTAGGTTAGGTTCATCAGTTGTGCTCTTTGGAGAGGTCACGTTTGAATAAAAGAGAGAAGAGAGTCCTGAGGTTATCTGGAAATCAAAGTGATTGCCAGGCCCTGGAGACAGGAAATTTCTTAACATCACTGAAAAATAGCAAGGCCGGATGTCACTAGGAGGAATGAATCAAGAAGTGTAGGAGAGAGTTAGAAGTAAAAGGGTGTGGTAGAGATGGATTCAGTGATGGTCAATTCTGAGGACTGACTAAACCATGGAAAAGTCTTTGAATTTTTTGTAAGTATGTAAGAATACTGTTGGAAAGTATGGAACATGAGGATGATCTGCTCTGATTGTTGGTTTTAAAACATCATGTTGGCTACTCTTTAGGAAAAATCTACAAAGAGACTAATTGGGAAGTTATTTCATTGAGTCAGGTGAGACATAGCAACAGCTTAAAAGTGTTAAGAAATTACGGGAAAGTAGATTGATAATTTTCTTTTTATGCGACTTTATAAAATAATTTGTAATAGGCTTGATCGGTTTTGGAAATCTTGGATTCTTATAGATGCTGAACACGCATCTTAGTTCCAGGTACTAGAATATTTTTCCCTATTTGACAATTTTCATGGACATTTTCATGGACAGTTTGATAGCTTGATGTTAGACTTCCCTTGATCTTTCTTTTACTTCATCATTTCTTGTTTCTCTGACACACACACACACAAACACATTGTATATGTAGGTAAATTAGTTTCACTTATTCTAATATCACGTTATGTTTGCTGTATGTCAAGTAGCGGGAGTTCTTGTGTCTTCACTGAATGCAGGCTCCCCTTAGCAAATTACCACTGAGCAATTAGTCTTATTGAAATAATAATTACACCTGCATTTGGCTAATTTGAGGAGTAATTGCCCAATTTCAGCCATAATTAGTCACTTGGCTCTATTTTTCAGGCACAATTTCATTGTCATGAGAAACAAACAAACAAAAAAAAATCTGTGGTAGTTGCTCCTTTTACAACTTGCCTACTAATGAGATGGCCTTCTGAACAGACTTTCTTCACTTGAATACTGCAACAAAGTGGAGGACTGTAGGGAATCTCTTGGACTAGTGCAAGAGAAAGAATTTTCCAGTGTTTGAAGATTTTTACGTGCTTTCTAAATGGCTGTTGCTTATTTAAATA
The DNA here is from genome assembly GCF_008692635.1 of Crocuta crocuta. NCBI lineage: Eukaryota > Metazoa > Chordata > Mammalia > Carnivora > Hyaenidae > Crocuta > Crocuta crocuta. The sequence goes on from NW_027533256.1 coordinate 3,543,687, forward strand.
TACTTTCTTGAGACTGGAAAGGAAAAATTAACAAAAGTTTTTTATTTCGAAAATCGGAATTAGCTGCTTATAATGAATCATCAGGTTGGTTATGTCTCCATGTCACCAAGACAAATGTCGATGGAATTCAATAGCCAATACTTAAATGTGTCTTTGACCCACATGACACCACATACTAACTGCCCCTGTTTGGCCTTACCTGAGGTCCGTACTCCTCCTGGAAACCAGAAACAATTAAGGAATGCCACCACATGTTTTGTGCTTTGGAATTCACTGATAACCCTGCTCTCATGAATTCCAAGATAAAACCTGTTTCCATCTTTCTTCATGACTTTCACAGGATTGGCAAATAACTCCCTTATATGCCTTTATAAATCCCCAGGCCTCCCTCCTTTCCTTTGAGATATTGCTCATTAATGAACATTTGTGCTATTGCAATAGCCTAAATAAAATCAGGTCCTTAATTGTCTGGTGCATTGGCTTTGCACATTATAAATCGCAATCTGTTTCTAAACCTAGTGAACAAAGTAAGAAACAAAAATGCATCTTACCATTAAATTAGAAACTTTGGGGCTTACAAATCTATAATGGATTGCTAAAATTGTGGAAGGATATATTGAATGGTGACACTTAAAAAAATATCCACCTGTATTCTATGTAGAAACCTTATTGGGGGTATCTGTACATAGCTACCAAAGTCAGTTTAGGGTAATGGTATTATCATTCTCATGATGAAAAGCCTGTTTTTATAAGTTGAAAATTCAGGCAGAATTATGTGTGTATCTCAATTTAAAAATTTTTAATGAATGAAATGTTAAAGTTTAACCATTTCCATAAAACACAGTAAAAACTATAAATATTTAATAATTGGAAGAAATTCAGAAAAACGCAATGGAAATTCAGTGGAACTGAATAAAAAAAATTGAAAATATCCATACATATCTGTAAAAAACACATTTGTAAACTAAAATTTAAGGCTAACTCGTACCAGTGAAAAATGTTTACAAAGATGTAATACCCAGAAATGTCAATATCCTTTACAAAAACACTTACAGTGGGAAATAATTGATGATCAAAAGAATAAAAAGAAACAATAACTGAGGAAAAAATTTAAATGATTAACTTTCAGCATGGCCAGTAGAAATGTCAATTGAAATAATAATGAAATATTTTCCCACCTAATAAGTTGCTGATATCCTGATTTAGGAAACTAAATTACAAATTCTTCCTGCAGAACAATTTTTAAGTGTAAAGTCATAAAATTTTAGAGTTTTAAGTAGTTAATCTACTAATAACAGTGCTCAAAATCAAGTCTTATCTGAAGAAAAATATCAAAGCTAAAAATTTTTTTTTTTTGTTAAATCAAGTCAGTGTGATTTACAATGGAGAAAAATGAGAAATATACTAAATGTCCAGGAAGAGAAGGTAAATAAATTTTATCATGATCATAAAGATACAATATGAAGCATTAATAATTAAGCTGTTAATGAACTATTAATACATGAAGTCTCAACATGTAATCTTAATTGAAAAAATAAAACATGTATGTGTGCACATATATATGAATTAAAACATTCAGAATGCTACTCAAAATACTAATTTTTGGTTAATTTATTGTATGCTTTTATTTTATGCATTTACAAGGGTACATATTATATTCTGAATAACTAAATTGTTCCAAGATCGATTCCTCAAATCTTTAAAAGCTTTAGGTGATTACTGATGGAAAAATATGAATTCAGGAATGGAAAGAAATTTGGGGGTGTCTTACACGAGGACTACTCTGATCCACTGAAAACCGAAATGTATAAAAATTGGACATAAATTTTTTTTTAATTTTTTACTTATTTTTGAGAGACAGATAGAGACAACATGAGCAGGGGAGGGTCAGAGAGAGAGGGAGTCACAGACTGAAACAGTCTCCAGGCTCCGAGCTAGCAATCAGCACAGAGCCCGACGTGGGGCTCGAACCGACTAACCGTGAGATCATGACCTGAGCTGAAGTCGACGCTTAACCAACTGAGCCACCCGGGAACCTCAACAAAATTATTTTTAAAAAGTAAGTTGCTTTCTTTATGGAAAAAAAGAAATGTCAAACTGGGCTTAAATCAGAATTTTAGATTAAATTCCTAGATGCTGCTACTCGAAACCTTAATCCTAGTCTTGGTTAACAGAATTATTACTAATCTCACTTTTAGTTCATGAAACATTAAGGAAACAGAATATATATATATTATCTTTCTCTGGTCCTGGTGGAAATAAGGAACTTGAGTTTGAAGATCCCTCTGTAGGCTTTCTGCAAGCAATTATGCTTAAATGCAGCAATAGTAGACAAGAAAGGGCATAATTGGACTTGTTAAATGTAGTCCCCATTTAACTTTCAAAGAGAGTAGAGAGAGAGAAAAAAAAAAGTATTGTCAGCTATGGAGATATTTTGAGACAATCACAATAATCTGCATTACAATAATCTCTCCTATGAAAAGGAGAACCATAATACCCTTGCTCATAAGCAGCAGTTCAGTGATAAGCACTCAGATTTGATGCCTTAAATGTGAACATCTGTTTCTACCATTAAAGCTATCAGAATGCTGTTAATTACTTCTCTTCATCTATTTTTGGTATCTGTAAATATATATTCAGGATCTAGAAAAGTAACTCCCATTATTTAAATGATCAATTTCAGCCTCTAATGACACTGTTGATCATATGTGCCTGTAAGTGGCCACTTCCTTCTTACATACATGAACATAATTAATATACAAAATCTATTTCTCATTTAACATTTCCTCATGTCCCACATTCATTGTTATTTCAAATATACATTATACATGCATGCATATACACACAATACACATAGAAACACACCCACCAAGATACACATATACATACACACACATGTACACAGTATAAAGTATGTACTTTACATACACAGTAAAAGACAAGTACACATATATGTATGTACACATATACGTATACAGTACATACACAGTAAAAGACAAGTACATCTTTGAATATGCATTAATTGGAAATTTTTATAATTTAGCTCATTAAAAATTCTTTGAATTCAAAGACAAAGAGCTTGGGCCCTTGAATATATATGCCTTTTTCTTCTCTGTGAGTACATATATGCATAGAGAGAGAATTTGCAATTATTTGAATATAGGGGGAATGTAAAACTAGATGTTTCTAAAGATTTCAAAACAATGATCATAAGTTCTCTTGTGTCAATAGTATATATTGTACACTGTGGTTGGTTCAGCATGCTCTCCATAGTATCTGGAAAATAACATAGGATATAGTAGATCTCTTCAATATTTCTGTGTTGTGGATTGTTAACTTGAGTTAATCTATGAAGAAAGGGGTAAAAGAAAGCACTAAGAGTAGTATTATAGTACAAGAAAGAAGGAAAACGAGGCTTGCAAGAGTGTTAGGATAAGGATCTTAACAGTTGGAATTTGTGGATTTTCCCTCTAGAGTTTGTACTAATTTAACTCAGCTCTCAAAACCTAACAATTGTTCAGTCTTTTCAATATTTGGAATTATGTGGGGAGAGAAAAACTACAGTCTCTATAGAGCATACAGCAAGAGCATGACTGAAATGAGCCATCTATGTTGGAATAGCTGCAGTCTAGAAAAATAGCCCAAGAGGTTTCCACTATGTTGATGACCTCGTTTGGACAGGACAAATACTTCCTTCCCTTGCAAGGGATGCCTGAATGTAACGAGATGCAATGACATGTAAATGATGCCAGCTTCGATGAAACTAGAGCACACAGGGAGCCACTCTCCCTGAGGATGTGTTAAAAAGAGGCCTGCTATGACATGTCAGAATCTCAAAATTCTATCAATTGCCTTCTATATTCTTTGCTATTCCTTTGAAATCTGGACCAAACGTTCATATAAAGATCACAATAAATGCAGCCTTTAAGGAGGTGTCTGTCTCTCAGAAGTGCTGTCACTGGTCTTCTTGATCTGTGTTGTAAATAATTTGAGGCACAAAACAGAGGAATAAAGATTGAGGCAAAAATGTGACCTTTATCACTGATAAGACATATGCTGCAGACAAGGTGGCTTTAAGACTTCTTGTCAATATCCTAACATGATCCTTAATATTAATCAGATTGATTCACCTAGGGATTTTATCAATGACTGGAGCTGACTTTCCCCTATAGGAGGAAGCGCTGGGACAAATAAAAGACTGGAGGAGGAGAGGAGAACTTCCGTTTTGGTGGGAAAGCCTCATTCTTAGGAAAAACTATAATGACAGATGAGTCAAGCATGGCAAATTATTCCTCCAAATATAACAATCAGTTAGGGCAGAGTGAGTGCAGACAGCGATTTCCCAGAGGGCAGAGTAAAGATACGGGTGGTAGAAGGTCCATGGGTTTGCTTCAGAGAAAGTCCTCTGAATGGAAAGCATGAGGCGGCAGAGTAGATCTTTGACACTTTATGTATTAAAGTTAGAGCAGAGAAAAGGTTAGATAACAAATTTACAGTTTCTAATAAATTCAGGGGAGAGCACTAAGCAATAAA
>NW_027533256.1:3548247-3611306 GCF_008692635.1 Crocuta crocuta
GGAGAGAAATAAGCAATAAAAAAAAAAAACTAGTAAATTAGTAACCCAATAGAGAGGTAAAGTGGAAATAATTATGCTTACTAATCAATTAGAAGGCAAGTGAGGAAAAGAAGCATATATGTAAGATAAATATAGAACAAATAATATGATGTCAGATTTTTAAACATATGTTGATGATCACATTCAATGTACACAGACTAAATATTCCAATTAAGAACAAGCATTGTCAGACTGAATATATGTACTATAATATACGTATGTATTTGTGTAATTAGCATATATGTATAATTAACTCAAGCAATCTAAAAGAGACACACTTTAAATACAAGAGCATTGATTTACTGAAAGTAAGATAATGGAAAACATTTTTTATGAAAATAATGCACAAAGTAACCCAGGGTATAACGCAAAAGGCATTACTGGAGATAAAGAGGGACATTTCATAATGATAAAAGAGTCAGTACACAAGAAAGTTATAACAATTCTGAATTTGTTTGCACCTAATAAAATAACTTACACCTAATAATATAATGAATTAGATAGTGGATAAAATGTGAAATGGATGAATCAGTAATCAGCACAAAAGATTTTAGCATATGGAATATGGAATACACATTTTATTCTATTTATTTAATACACATTGTTTTCAAGTGCATTTCACTATCTGTCTATTTACACTCTGCCACACTCTGACATCCCATTTATCTGCTTCCTTAGTTTACTGAAGCTCATATTTATATGTATTAGAATTCATAGAGATGAAGACTCAGACTCTTTCACTAGAGATGCCATTTCATCTGAATTTGGTGCTCAAGAATTTGCATTTTTTAGTAAGCACCATGGGTGATTCAAGGAGCATTATTAGGTTTCCCTATTGTCACATACATCCTTGAAAAGCAAAATGTATAAGCCAGCGTAGGACCGAGTTGCAAAATATATTATTAGACATGTAGCAGACTATACTTTCTAAAGCTTATCCATCGGAATTTAACCAGAAAGAGCAGAAAGGCTTATCAGGAATGAAATGAGGGTACCAAAACCTCCTCCCTATTCTCCTTCACCCAGGGGATGCATGTGAAGTGGGTCTTTGTGTGTCTCAGGTCTAAGACTTTCCCAAAGTCACATTCTGTTCTCAAAAACAAGGAACAAAGGGGTGATTTTATGTTTATGCCATTTCAAGAAAGTGTACCAGGGTCCTAAAGAGAAAAAAGGGAAATAATAGCCTAAAATATGGTTTTGATTTGTGATTACCTTTGATAGCCTCACTGGATTTCAGTGGAGTGGAATGCATTGGCTGTAAGAGAGGTCCATGCTGGGGCAGGACCATCTCACTATCTCACTCAAAGTGAATCCTCACCCGGGAGACCACATGCGCTATCTGGCCTCTAGGTGACTAAAGCCAATGCCTCTTGTGCTTTGGTATAGTGCCAATTTATCTTTCAGTATCCATGGAAATGTGATCTTCTCTGTCTTCAACTGCTAATTGTTTGGTCATACCCTGCGAGTCAACTTGTAAGCTTTTGAAGAGCACTGAGTACTTTGCCTGGTGTAAAAGAGGAACTTAATTGCCACTAATTTGTAGATAGATGAGAACGTATGGAATCACTCTGAACTAGGTAACAAGGTCAGAGGTTGTTTATACTTAATCTCTGTACATGCTAGATGTGTTATGAACATAGTAACATCTCTACAGTATATACCAAATCATATCTCTATTGCCTTGAAGAATTCATGCTAGAAAATTGATAAGAGAAAATCTATATGAAGAATGGATAAGGATCAGCTTTTTTTTGTTTTGTTTTGTTTTGTTTTGTTCAGGTAATACAGGAAACCACTAACTACACCAGAGGAATAGAAAAAGTGGTAAAGCAATGGATTTCAACGCTAATTTTCTATCTGAATCTCCAGGGGACTTTGAAAAAATTACAAAGACCGAGGTGCTATTCATAAATTTGGTTTCAGTCTTTGTAGGGAGGACCTGGTCCTCAGCAATTTTGTCAGATATTCGTAAATAATGCTGATATGCATCCAGGACAAAGACTACTATGGTAAAGATGGTAACAACAAATCTAAATGCATTGTGCATTAGGAGGACATGAGATTCAGGGCTCTATGCACTAAAACTCAGTAAACTTATATGATTTTGCATAAGGGCTTCAAGATAATTTAACACAGACGTATAATTCCTAAACAACCAGGGTAGGAGAGATGGCCATTATCTACAGTCTGGTCTTCCTTGAAATAGACTTCCTAAAACAGTTATGTCATTCCCGAAAGGATAGCTGAATCACTTTGCTGATGCCAAGTCTTCTGTTAGGAATGTTTCTGTGGTCAGGGGGCTCTCTCACTGGCTCCTCTTTCTTACAGATAATTTTTTGCAAAATCGCAACATGTGGTGGATAGTTCTAATACTGGACTGAAAGAATGGTGAACAAACCAAAAATAAAAACAAAAAAGAAGCTCAGTCTTTCTCTGGGGAAGACCAGCAAAATGCAAGTAAGTAAGTTAACATATTGCACGTTAGAAGGTGATAAAAAAGAACAATACAAAGAACCACAAAGAATGGGCTCCAGGCCTACCTATGAAAGGAAGTCCAGGAAGGCCACACTGCTGAGGTGATCCCAGAGCTGACACCTGAAGGAAGCAAGGGTATGAGAAAATGAGCCATGGGACTTCCCCTAAGCATGTTTCTAGTTTCTCCATGTTTATAATTCTTAACGTTTAAAAATTCTAATCACGTTCTTCATCCGTAATTTTTCTTTGCTAGTTTTGTCATTTTTACCTTCAAAATGCAAACTCTTCTGCAGTTTTAATGCAGATTAATGTTTCTTATGTTTTATTGTTTCCTAGACTAAATAAATTTCATAAGGGGATATTTGCTCTGAATCCTTATACACTTCCTCCTTTTACTCCTTAACAGCATCACATGTTTGATGTTTTTACTCAGTTCTCCCAATTGTAAATGGAAAGTGGAAAGGCTGACATTTACTGTCATCTTGTGGGGCTTGTCTGTGCTCATTCTAGATGGTTGTGAACAACACAGAGAGGTACATGCAACTGGGGAGGACACGGCTTTGCTGACTGTACCTGACTTAGCTGAGGAACTGTTCTTTCTTGAAGGCTTTATGAATTGGCTGTAGCAATCTGTAGGATTTACTTAGCTGTTTATATTAAAAGGCTAATTACAGGTAGCCTGGGCAGCTCAGTCAGTTAAGCATCCAACTCTTGATCTCATCTCAGGTCTTGATTTCAAGCCCCACATTGGGCTCGACACCAGACGTGAAGCCTACTTAGAAGGAGAAGAAGAAGAAAGAGGAAGAAGAGAAGGAGGTGAAGGAGGAGAAAATAAGTAAGTAAGTAAGTAAATAAATAAATCAATACGTCATGTACCATGGTAAATTGGTTTGCTGTTTATGTGGTAAGGTCAGGAACTGTTCAAATTATTCCAGTTACCCTCAGTTCAGCACCCCAAAGCTTCCCATGATTCCGAGTCTCTGTTGCCTCTAATTTGTTTCTGTGTGTGTGTGTGTGTGTGTGTGTGTGTGTGTGTTACCATTGACAATTCCTGAATTTGGAAACTATTTTTTGATGTCTGAAACCCATTATTATTAACATTACATCCATCCCCATATTTATTTCATACTTTTTGCTTATTTCAAAAAATACCCTGGGAGGAGAAAAAGACTTAAATAAAGGAACTCAAACTTCCTTACTGAAAGCACGCAAATACTCTATTTATACCCAACCTTTATATCACTGCCTGCCAAGAGAGCAAAAAGACCCTGGGTTGCCTGGCACCCACTCTACTAACGTCTCCAAGTTAATATTTCTGTAGGACTGACTCTAGAGTTAGCATCTTACTCATGGGAATATCTTAAGAGATTTGCAGGGAGAGATACTACACACTTGATGGTTACCGTTTATTTCTTATAAAATAACAAGATGCCAAAAAATGCTGGCATCTTATATTCATATTACTGATAATGCACATGTTGACGGTATAGGCAAGACAATTAAAATAAGTAACTCATTAGTAGGAAGTTATTGCATTTGAAATATTCTTACCACTTTCCCATAATTCTTGCATCCTCACAGCTCACATATAAAATATGCAGGATAGAAATTACTTTTTGAGTTAAGATCGTGGTTGACTTTTGTCATGTATCTTAAGCACCCTTTCAGAAATTATGCAAAATGAGTGTCAGTCAGTTACCTTGTGAATTTGAAATTTAGCTAATCAATTTCTTATACATCAGGAGAGAGCAAATGTATAACACTTCATCATTGCCCGGTGAAACATTTAATTTAATATCTGGATTTAAACACCATTTATCTTGAGTCTACAACCTCACATTACTCTTTTTTATTTAATTTACTTTACCATATATATGCGCAACAAATTTCCTTCTCCACAGAGAATTTTAATGTCTGCAGCAGAATACAAGAGGGTAAATATGGATTTTGTCAAGTTGAGATATTGATAGTTTAGTTATATTCCTGATTCAGCAAACACTGTGGCTCTCAGATGTTTAACCCCACACAAGAATATGAACCTCAGAATAGTGTTCTGGAATGAATTAGATCTATAGGCCAAATTCAAGTGCTAATATGTGTTTGAAAAGAGATTAGCTGATGTATGAACTCTCAGACTCTTTTACATTTAATTTTTGAATGATGCTTTTTCATAGACAAGAAACTGAGTGAGTCAGGAAACTAAACTCTAGAGAAAAATAAAAGGAAGAACTTAAAGGCTACAGATCACTTCCCATCACGTATTGAATAAACTTGAAACTCACCTCTTCAAAACTGGGGTCCATACTGGCTTCTCAGGCTCATCCCAAGTCTGACCCACAAGAACAACCCATGTTTTAGCCTTATCTGATTCCTCCCAGCTTCGGAGATATGCCATTCTTTTCCATGATTTTATTCTCTAAATAGGTTATACACTTTTTCAATTGTTCAGATGGGAAACTACTGCTTTTCTTTTAAGATATGGCTAAAAGATCATCTTTCCTGTGAGTTGACATTGGCTTCTTCTACTTCCTACCAAATTTAATTTCCTTCACTGTGTTCTTGCACTACTCTCTGCATATGTGAATCCTTTGAATAAATTTATATACCTGTCACTCTAGATGGGCTATGAGCTCCTTAAGAATGGAATGTGTGTTTAACTCATCTTTTGGTCCTCAGCAAGTGACACCATGCCTAACTGCAAATGGGCATTGAAAGTGAAGAGAGCCTTCAAAGAAGAGATATTCAAATCACTGTATTGTACACCTGAAGCTATTGTAACATTGCATGCCAACTCTATTTCTATAATAAAAATTAAAATAAATTAAACAAAGTAAATAAGATAAATTACAGGATAATATAATACCAAGGTATGACCATTTAATAAGAATGAATAACAGCATTAAACCACAATGGTGAAATTTAAAATTGTCACACACTGGGATAGTGGTAAAAACAACAACAAAAATTACTTGTCATTTCATATCCACGCTAGTTCACTGAAAATTGGACCAGTCAGCATTTTTCTATATCATCAATCATGGCTCATCTGTTGAAATTCATGAAAATAAATTCTAAAGAGACAGAATTATACTTCTGAAAATTTAGCCAGGAACCATTTGTTACTTACTTGTTTTATAAATATTTATGGAGCACTGACTAGATCCTACATTTTGTGTAAGGCACTATGATGCTATAACAAGCAAGACAGACCAGGTGCTCGTCTTGAAGCAATCAAAAAAAAATGAGCAATTAGAAACAGTGCAATTAGTCTTCTGACTAGTAAAGTACAGAATGTATGTGATCAAATAATGTGTGGTCTAGAGAGACAATATATCAGTCCCCTCACATTTGTACAGCTCCGTGCCTAGGCTTCCTGCTTGGGTCTCATTTTATTGCAAAGGCTGGTATACATGTCTTCATACCCAAGGAATCCAGGGTCATCAAGGGCTGACACTGAGCTTTCTGTTTTATCTTCATCAAGTGGTGGGATGCCAGTATGTAATAGGTGCTCAATAAATATTTATTAAATGAATGAGTTAATGAATTTCTTTTGCATCCATAGTCATACTTTCTATTCTATTAAAACAATCCGTTAGCCTAAGAGGAATGGAACTAGGAATGCCTTCTCCTTTTTTTTTTAAACTATAGAGTCAGAGTGTTAATATACTCCTCAGTTCACATGACTATCGTTATTAGTCCATTGATGGCTGCTCTCAGTTCATTTGTAATTTCTCTTCTATAATTCATCTTCACACAATTTGTCACCTGCCTCCCAAGACAGGGGGTTGCTATGTGTTTAGCACACATTCTTGAATTTCAAGCTGTCTTTGTCAAATGTGCACTCTTATTTTTGTTGCCATTGTGTTTTTAGAGTAGACCGTTTCTGTAGACCTTCTCTGGGTTTTTTTTTTTTTTCTTTTGGTCTATGTGACCCTGTTTTAAATATAAATTATGTTGGTAAGAATACACTTAAGTAATTGCTACAGCTGCTGCATACACATTTTATTTTTCTACTGCCTCATATGGACTCAAAAATTGTCTCCAAGTCCAGTCATCTGAAACAATACTGTTGGAAAGACCTAACACTAATTCCTTTATGAACTGGTATAACCAGGAGAGGTGTTTCTAAGTAATAGTTTTAGCTTATATAGCTAAAGCACTTTAAATTTCCTCTCAAATAGGTTACAAAATTGGATCCCCATCATCAATTTGCAAGATTTCCTGTTTGCCCGTGTCCTTGACAAGATTTATGTGATAAAGAACTTGTCTGGACTTTGTCCTCCATTTTGGGGAGGTAACCTCTGAATCCTTGGAATTTCCTGAGTGATAGGTGTCCCTTATTCTTGGTGGGTTCCTGGGACCATACTAATAGTTTATTAACATAAACAAGATGGTGGATGACTGAGGAGGAAGACTGACCACCCCAAAAAGAACCCTCATGTGACANACATATCAGCCCAACATCAAAGAAGGGGAGAGGGGTTAGAAATTGTGTTCAGCCACATGGCCAATGATTCAATGGCCTATGTAATGAAGCCTCAATAAAAAGCTCTGGACTCCAGAGCTTGGGTGAACTTCCCTGGTTGGCNTTAAGTAATTGCTACAGCTGCTGCATACACATTTTATTTTTCTACTGCCTCATATGGACTCAAAAATTGTCTCCAAGTCCAGTCATCTGAAACAATACTGTTGGAAAGACCTAACACTAATTCCTTTATGAACTGGTATAACCAGGAGAGGTGTTTCTAAGTAGGGCCTCTAATCTACCACATGAACATGTGTGTGTTATGTATATATGTCTAAGCATTAGAGAAAAAAACAGGTAATATTAAGACATATATATATAATTATGAGTGACAAAAAACCTCAGTTAATTATAATCGTAATAAATTAATATACTGTTTGGAGAAAAATTGACATCATTATAATATTAAGTCACACTATAAAAAGTGTTGATAAGCTATTGTTTTGGCACTTGAATTTTTTTTCTTTGAAAGAGTTTTAAGTTGGTCTTGATGTGTCATATATTCTAAGTTAATTACAAGATATTTTACATTTTTAGTTACGAATGGAATCTTGTATCTATGCAATTTTCAAGTTGATTACATCTGGTAATTTTTTACAGTAATATTGATTTTAATGTGTATTGTATCTACTGAATGTATAGAATTATTTTAATCATTTCATTTTAGAGGGCTATCATATGGAGTAAATTAGCCATTGTTAAATATTGACAGATAGTCTTATTTATTATAAGGATGAAATATATTACTATGCTCTAATAGAAATTAGCTTTTAGTACCTCTAAGGGCAGGCAATTCATCTACTTTCTTGATTTTCTTAGTAACAAAAGCTGAAAAATTCTAAATTGCAGTGCACAGAATTGGGTAATTATTTTATTCATAATCCTTGGGTCTTTCCTTTATTATCGACTCATGCATTGTTCCATTTTGTTTGCTTCTACCTATGTATGATTTTTGAAAAGGGTATTTTGCTTTGGAGTTCTCTGTTCTCATAAATCATTTAAACCCCTCTTGGTAGACATTTAGGATTTTAATTTTATTTTTTTTTATATTTGCCATTATACAAAATTGTTGCACATATTTGTGATTAGTCCCTTAGGATGAATTTCCCTAAGTTGAATTGCTAAGTAAAATTACATGAATATTTTCAGAGTTTCTGATAAATATTTCTAAATTGAAGTAAGTTTCTAGCAATTAACATGCCTGTCACCAGTGATTGAAAGTGCTCATTTTTCCTCACCTTCCGCCTAGTGAATTAGATTTTTAAAATTCTTTTCAAAATCAATAGGCAAAAAATTGGTTTGCATGCTTGTTAAAATTGCATTTTTTGATTGCTTAGTGAGTTTGAATATTTATGCCTATGTCCATTTGCCACTTGTATTTACTTTGGTAAATGGCTTATTATAGCTTTGTTAATAATTCCAGTTGTGTTTTTATCTCCTGATTAGTAATTTTAAGAGTGCTGTAAAAAACCCCCCTCATCTGTCAGATATGCTCCACTTACTTCCATTTTTTTCACTTTAAATTTATCTATGATAATTTTTGAATTATAGATTTTTTAAAAAATTAGACTAGCAAGATTTATCAATATTGTCTTAATCGTATCTTTCTTTTTCTCTAATGCCTATGTGTACTGATACTTGTTGTACCAGTGATTTAAGTAGGTGGTACTCCATTTTTTTTTTTTTTGCAAAACTTTAGACAACGCCTTTTTTGTAATTCCTTTCTTATATGTTTCCATAAATTTTTATTATATTTGTAACTATATACTTCATATTTTCATTTTAATAAAATAATCTTACTATTAATGGAAACATTTTCCACAAAAAGTTTAAGTGACTTTACTAGATTACATAAAAACTATCAACTTTCTGAAATATATGCATTTTAACGCATACCATTTAAAACAATTTCCAAAAGGGTCTCAATTTATTATACTGGATGTTCCGGGAAAACAATCTCCTACACACATACCTACAGATAATGACATATCAAGTTATCTCATGTAAAAATGTTAATATTTAAAAATAGAATAGGAGTTCTAAACTCTGTCAATGTGTTAAAATTTCCTTGGAACTTTGAAGAAAATAGAGATATAGAGAATATAACTCCAGAGATTTTGATTCATTGGTTCTGTATGCTTTCATACCCAAGACCCAAATTTTTGATGCTCTACTAGAGAAGCCACTAAGTTAGACCCTCCAGAACAGTATAGAACTTATCTGGTCCCCAATTTAGATCGCAGCTGACCCTGAATATCATGGGTTTGAATTGTGCAAGTTCACTTATACATGGGTTTTTTGCCATAAATACGGAAAGGTACTGAAATATGTTTTCTTTTATTTTCTAACTTTCATAATAACATTCTCTTTACTGTAGCTTACTCTATTGCAGAATACAGTATATAATACATATATAAAATGTGTTAATTGAATATATTATCAATAAGACTTCTTGTCAACAGTAGGCTACTAGTAGTTAAGTTTTGGTAGAGTCAAAATTGTTTATGGATTTTCAACTGGGTGGGAGTCATTTGTCACCCCTTTCCCTGTGTTCCCTGTGTTGTTTAAATGTCAACTGTAGTTCTATTTTACCATTAAAATAGTGGTATGGAATGTTTTATTTAATTCATTTGATTATTTAAATAAAACTGACAATATATTAACATTAGCCCCACTCATACAAATATTATTATTTAATATTTGATTAGCAATAGCTTCTATAACTTTTCTCTTCTTTCAAAAAACTATTGGGGCACCTGGGTGGCTCAGTTGGTTAAGCATCCAACTTGGGTTCAGGTCATGATCTCAAGGTCCATGAGTTCGAGCCCTATGTTGGGCTCTGTGCTGACATCTCACAGCCTGGAGCCAGTTTCAGATTCTGTGTCTCCCTCTCTCTACACCCATCCCATACTCACGCTCTCTTTCTGTCTCTCAAAAATGAATAAACCTTAAAAAAATAAAAATAAAATATTTATCAATAAAAGAAGATACAAATGTAGGAAAATAAGACCTATCAATAAATAAACTAGCATAAGAATCTAATATCAATTGCTATAAAAATGTAACAAATTGAGAAATTTTTCTGATGAGATTTCACAGATCAAACAGAAACTATGTCAAGATAGTTTGAGTAGGAAAAAAATAGATATCAATGGCTAACTGATATCTAACTCCCTTCCTATCCCAAATCCCTAAAAATCTGAATTAAAAGAGAGTCAAAAAGAGATATATGTTCCTCAATTATCAGTGTTTTAAGTTCACTGAACCTGAAGGGGATTAATGGGTTTTTATCTCTTTTTCTCTCATTAGTCTGGCTAAAATAACTTCCTTTGTCTTCGATAACAAAAAGCATGTGTGTAACAGGCATTTCTTCTTATTAATATTTATTCTTAGCATTCCATCTGATAGTCAATGAAGACGTTTTAGCACAGACTTTTTCCCCCCAAAATTATTTCTAGGATGAAATGGCTTAATTATCCCATCACTGAATAGTTTCTCATATATTGATACATCAAAACATTTTAAACATGTATAACTAAGTTTCTATTATACTTAAGTGTGATTCTCTCCTAAATAATAGGTACTAAGCACTCAGACTTGAGATTTACTGAAACCATCTCACAACAGGAAAACCATAAGAATAAAATGATTTTTCATTGTTGTTTCCATTTTGTTTCTGAGGGCTTGTTTTCTATGCTTCTATGCTCTGCCAGTGTTATTTTGAAGAACGTGGTCCTGCCTTTCAGGCTTCAGGAATAGAATTTACATTCCATTGTGTTTATAAAGATACAGTGGTTTCTTATCTTCTTCACATGCCTTTTCTTCCTGGGTCATTGAACAACCTGTTAGTTGGCATATTATGATGCAGTGACAATAAAACAAATATATAGGAAGGTTTGGTGATTTCACCAGTTCAAGAAAAACTGCTAATTTGAAGAGGCATTAGAAATTGTCTCATTCAACTCCCTAAATTAAAAATCAAGGAACTAGTGACTCAAAGAGCAGAGATGACTTGTTCAGGGAACGCCAACCAAAAGTGAGAGGCAGAGACCAGAACTCGGGTCTTCTGGCACAGTGTTGCTCTTTCCACTATTGAGTTGTGTCNAATAGTCATTTCTGACTATTTCTATCCTATGTTCAGGGAACGCCAACCAAAAGTGAGAGGCAGAGACCAGAACTCGGGTCTTCCGGCACAGTGTTGCTCTTTCCACTATTGAGTTGTGTCTTCTGTATGGAAACAGACAACAAAATAAGGGGATCAAAAACCATGTTCTAGGTTTGGTAACTATTATCTGTGACATAATACATAGTATTGTGATGCATACCATTCAAACAAAACCTCTACTCATTCATGCTCATTCGAATAATTCTGCTTTTTATATATTTGTAGACTCAGTCCTGCATTTGTTTTTGAGCTGACTTCTTCGTAGGAAAAAGCCAGCCCTCTGCTTTTTATATAATATATTGCACTTAGTATAATATTTTTACTGATCACATACCATGAATTATCTGAACTTTTAGATCAAGTACAACATCCGGGTGATACAGAGGGAGAAATTATATATGGGGAGTAGAAGGAATATTGGACTCAGAAGCCAACAGATATGGCTTCCAATAGGGGCTGAATACTTACTGGGTGTGTGACTTTGAATGAGAATCTCCACTCCTCTAAAAGAGTTGTCATGAATCTTGAGGGAATAAATGAGATAGTGTATAAGAAATGGTTTACATGAAATATGTGGTCAATGAATGTTAACTATCTTTGCTGTGCTTTGCATTTGACCTCAACCTTATTTTTCTACTATGTTGTTCAGTGATTAAAAAAAAAAAAGCTCCTATATATGTTGCTTAATAAGAGGGTAGAAAAAGTCATTAGGTCATCATCTTTATTAATCCCTTGATAAGACTATGAGTGAATACTTTCTGAATCTTTATTATATTCAGGTTCTTCTCATGAGCTAAGTTAATAATCTCTCTTAAAAATACCAATAATGTAGACCCTTTCAAACTCACAGATGTGGGAATAGTAGTTACAGTCTGAAACTTACATGAACTGAACTGAGGAAATCTCTAGAAACATATAGCATACTTAAGCTGAATCAAAAATTTAAAAAGTTTTAGTATTTCAGACACAATGCTCACACACAAACATACCCTACCACACACATATATAAGGCTTTGGCAGTTCAAATGGAGATTCCTACCAAATATTTAAGAAACAGGGGCACCTGAGTGGCTCAGTCGGTGAGGCATCTGACTTCAACTCAGGTCATGATCTTGCAGTTTGTGAGTTCAACCCCCCAGGTTGGTCTCTGTGCTGACAGCTCAGAGCCTGGAGCCTGCTTCAGATTCTGTGTCTCCCTATCTCTCTGCCCCAGCCCTACTTATGTTCTGTCTCTCTCTCTCAAAAATAAAATAAAAAACATTAAAAAAAAAGAAACAAAACCTTCTGCTTTACATAGTTTATTCCAGAAAAATAGAATATAGAATAATCCATGATCAACAAAACAAACAAACAAAAAGACATTCACTCATAAGGATTCTATAGGGGTGCCTGGGTGGCTCAGTCTATTAAGCATCCCACTTCGGCTCAGGTCTTGATTTCATGGTTCATGGGTTCGAGCCCCACATCAGGCTCTGTGCTGACAGCCAGCTCACAGCCTGGAGCCTGTTTCAGATTCTGTATCTCCCTCTCTCTCTGACTCTCCCCTGCTCATGCTGTCTCTCTCTCTCTCTCTCTCTCTCTCTCTCTCTCTCAGAAATAAATAAAACATTAAAAAAACTTTTAAAAAGAATTCTATATATTAACATAACAATTAAACAAAATCCTTTTGTAAAAATACTATCAAAGAGGGTGAAATAAAATCTAAGATTAAAATTAAAAAAGAAATTTTTTGTTTTTCTTTTCTTTATGTGGTTGCAGTTATATAATACCCAGGAAAAAAAATAAAGGAAGTTACATTTACTGAGTGCCTTTTATACTTCAAATACAGTGTTGGGTTATTTAAATTCAATATTTCAATTATTTAACACAATATCTTAGTTGGATGTCATTATATACTTTAATGATATGTATATTAATGGGTTTTTAAATTTGGGAAGCATCATAAAAGTGCTCAAAATATTAATAATAATCTATGTAAATTTGGTTCACATCAACATAATTTTAATTCTGAGATAAAATTATCTTAAGCACCTATAAGAGGGGTACTCAGCCTAGAAGAGAATTCTTTACAGAAATAATCTATAAAATACACTGTAGTACAAGGAGAAATTTAAATGAGAGAGAAAGTAGATTTGGATCTGTTAACCAATGGGCTGCTGCTTCCTTCATTGGTGAATTGAGTGTTTTTAAATCAATGTTAGCAATACATTTAGAAAGAAAGTAAAATGTATTACCTATCAGGCAGCAAAAAAGTTTCTACAAAACATATACCCACAGACTAAATAAAACAACAAAAATCAAGCATTTATTGATCCACATCAATTTCCTACCCTGTTTACTTAAAAATTATTGTGATTTTCTAAGAAGCTATGCTAAAACCATCAAAGCAAAGCTAAATTTTTGTACACAAATAGGAATCACTTGTTCTTTTAATTTCACAGGAAATTTGATAGTAATATACAGTGTTTACATAGATAAACTTGTTTCATATCTTCTACCTTAAGTTTTAAATTTTTTTTAATGTTTATTTATTTTTGAGGCATAGAGAGACAGAACACAAGCTGAGGAGGGGCAGAGAGAGAGGGACATACAGGATCTGAAACACGCTCCAGGCTCTGAGCTGTCAGCACAGAGCCTGACATGGGGCTCGAACCCACGAACAGTGAGATCATGGCCTGAGCTGAAGTCAGACGCTTAACCTACTGAGCTACCCAGACACCCCTAACTAAAGTTAAACTTGCAAAACCCCTTTGGGTCAGTGACCATACTGCTGGGGGCCTGAAAAGTGTGACTATTTAAGATCTTCCCTGTTAGTTATGTTAAATGTTGTATTTAACTAAAATATTCACTCATTTTAAAAAATTTTTCAATATTTATTTTTGAGAGAGAGAGAGACAGAGTGGGAGTGGGAGATGGGCAGAGGGAAATGGAGACATAGAATCAGAAGCAGGTTCCAGGCTCTGAGCTGTCAGTACAGAGCCCAACGTGGGGCTTGAACTCTCAGACTGCAAGATCATGACCTGAGCTGAAGTCAGACTCTTAACTGATTGAATCACCCAGACGCCCCTAAAATTTTTCTTTCGAGGGGCACCTGGGCGGCTCAGTGGGTTAAGCATCCAACTTTGTCTCAGGTCATGATCTCAAGGTTGGTGAGTCAGAGCCCTGCACGGGACTCTGCTGACAGCTCAGAGCCTGGAGCCTGCTTCAGATTCTGTGTCTCCCTCTCTCTCTGTCGCTCCCTGATCACACTCTGTCTCTCTCTCAAAAATAAATAAACATTAAAAATTTTTTAAATTTTTCTTTAGAAGAGAATTCCATTGCCTCATTCAGTAGGAGGAAACTCAGATGGAATTCTAAAGGGGAATTAGAAATACAGAAGCTTATAACTGATGAAAAGAAGTTATGGATAGACGTTTAATTCAAGTGTCTATGACCACAGATGAATAAATTATGCTAATGCTTTGACCTTTGCAAAAGGGATTAGTGATCCAATGAAGGATAGGAAGTCTAAAAGTAATTTTATCTTTTTGCTGTTCTGCTATATTGAAAATAATATATGACAATATCATACTATGATTTTCTTAGAGACAAATTTGCAGCAAGCATTTTTATTCACAACATCATAATTTTCTACTAAATGATTCTGCTATATATTTAAAGGAATAAAAGTAGTAAGTAAAAATATGAATACCTCAAAATTATTAAAATATATTGTTAAATTGCTTTCCAAATTGCTTATACCGGTTTTCACACAAAAACTATGTAACACTGCAATAGATTCTCTGAGACCTTGTCTTTCTGTGTGAGATTTTTGCTTTGTTTTATTATAGACTGACATCTTACCATAGTGTTTTAACTTGAATGTTTTGACAGCTGGAAGTTCAATATCTTTGCATTTGTTTGGTCTCACATTCATTTTTCATATGCTAGTAATGCATTTATTATTACCATATTAGAACAAGAAATCGGTTCATCTCACACTTCTTTCTTTAGAATATGTATATTGAATTTACATATCTGTGCATGCCCACACATGCACATGATCAAGAACAACAATACTGGCATGATTTCTGAGCTTATTTATAGTTCCTGTTCTTAGTCCATAGATTTTATGATGGTAAACACAATGATGTGTTCACCACTGTGTCTAAAGCATCTTGAATGAAATCAGACACACCAGAAGTATTCAAAAACACTGAAAGACTAATTTAACTCGTATATTGTAAGCTTCTTTTTTCTATTAGCACTTAAGTGAAAATATTTGGAAGGTAATTTAATAGCTGTCAGGAGGCTGGGAACATGTCAGAGTAAAAGGACTCGAAGCTCAGTGTGTCCTACAGATCCAACTAGATAACACTCACATCAGTGTAAACAACCCAGAAAATGCTCAGAAGTCCAGCAGAAAAGCTCCACAACTAAAAGTAGAGAAGAGGCCACATCTAAGAGGGTAAGAAGGAGACGCTGTGCAGTGAGGAGCTAAAGGGATTGAGGGCTGTCTGTGGGAACAAGGGACTTATGGACAGAGAGGGGAGGGAAATAGACTTTCACATCAGGGAAGTTGAATCACTATAACGTTTGGCTTTGAAAAATAGAGGGGCTAAATTTTGTAAGTTCTTGCAACCAGTGGGATTGGCTAAAGCTTGGAGTTTTAAAAATCAGAAGACCAGCAAGCACCTTATTAAAATTGCATGCTCTGTCCACACACGCTTTACAAATCCACTCCAGCCGGTCCTGGTGGTGATGGCTATGGGTCTCTGCACAGCAGACTGGTGTGCACCTTGTTAAAACTGTGCACCTTGCACCAGCCAGCCAGGTCTGGTGGTGACAGCAGGTCCTCTCTCACCAACACGTAGAGTTCGTGGCACTTTATGCCCAGCTGTCTCCACTATGCTCTTGGCTGGAGCCTAGTCCAACCAGGGCCACAAACTTGGCAGTGAGCAAATAACCCCAGTAGAGGCTAGCGTCACTTTAGATGACTCCTGCCTTGGGGAGAGATGAAGATAACTGTACATACTAGTCAGACTACAACCCCAACAGTGGGTTGAAAACAGACCACAAGTTGGATTGCAAGCTTCCCCCACCAATGAAAGCCTTTCAGAGGACAACACAGGAAGGCACCCTGCAATTTGGTGCTACTGCATCTCTGGCAAACACCTGATCTGACTAAACTCAAGTTTACAGCAGTGCCAGTACTGCTATACCAGTATACCAGTATAGACTGGTCCACTAACATGACAGAGACCAAACACTGCCCACAATAGGCAATGAAAGTCACTGCAGATGACTGGACTGAAGGAAAAAGCAGCCAAACCACCACAGAAGGGTGCACACAGCACACAGAAAAGACACCCTGAAGCAACAGGTTGTTGTGAACAGGGGACACTGCACTGTAGGGTACTATAGGACTTCCTTATAAGGCCATTCATTACTTTCATGCATAGTAGACATAACCGGCTTTCCTAACACATAGAAACAGACATAGAGAGTTAGGCAAAATGAGGAGACAGAGGAATATGTCTCAAATGAAAGAACAGGACCAAACCACAGCAAGAGACCTAAGCAAAACAGAGATAAGTAATATGCCTGATAGAGAATTTAAAGTAATGATCATAAAAGTACTCACTGGAGGACATCAGTGAGATCCTTAACAAAGAAATTTTTAAAAAATCAGACAAGAAAAGCACAATAACTAAATTGTGCTTAGATTATTTATCATTATGTGCTTAGACTGTTTATTATTATGTGCTTACATTATTTATTATGCTTAGATTACTTATTATGTGCTTAGATTAGACTAGAGGGAAGGGTGCTTGGGTGGCTCAGTCAGTGAAGCATCGGACTCTGTGCTGACAGCTCAGAGCCTGGAGCATGCTTTGGATTCTGTGTCTCCCTCTCTCTCTCCCCCTCCACCACTTGAGCTCTCTCTCTCTCTCTCTCTCTCTCTCTCTCTCTCTCACACACACACACACACACACAAGCATGTATGCTCTCTCTCTCTTTAAAACAAAGCACTAGAGGAAATTAATAGCAGACTAGAAGAAGTAGAAGAACACATAAGTAACTTGGAAGATAGAGTAATGAAAAGTAATCAAGCTGAGCAGGTGAGAGAAAAAATATGCAAAATGAGAATAGACTTAGGAACTCAGTGACTCCATCAAGCATAATAAGATTCATATTATAGTGATCCCAGAAGAAGAGAGAGAAGCAGAGGCAGGAAACTTATTTGAAGAAATAATACCTGAAAACTTCCCTGCTCTGGGGAAGGAAATAAATATCCAGATCTAGGAGGCACAGAGATCTCCCAACTAAATCAACCTAAGGAGGTCTTAATCTCAAGAGCCTGGGATCATGACCTGAGCCCAAATCAAAAGTCGGATGCTTAACCGACTGATCCATCCAGGCACCCCCATAGACCCTTGTGATATACAGACATGTCAGACCTTCTGCAATCTCTGTGGAGTACAACAGAGGGAGATCCTCTCTTATTCAGCCTTAACCCAAGCACCAGGTCATTGATACTTTTCAAGGAGAGAGGGGCAGAAAGAGCAGAAAGGGAACCCTCTCTAGGTCTACTGTGGTCTGAGGATGTTACAACAGGACAGCTCTGAGACACTTCAGATCATCACACACAGGATGAGAGAGTGACCATCTCCTGCTGGGAGAGCAATAGGAAAGTTGAGACTCCCTGGAGGCATAGGTACAGGGGAGGCTGAAGTGTGAGGACAGGGCAAGAGAATTCAAACACTCTTTCCAGGCACTCTAATGCCCAGCCGCGGAAAGGCAGTTTAAGACCTGTACTCAAAGAGTTAGAAGCAAAGCCCAATCTCATCTTGACTACAGACTAGATTTTTCTGAATACCCCCATGCCTCCCACACACTCTGGGTCTGATAGCAGAGTGCTTTTTTTTTTTTTTTCCAAACATACGTATCATTTACTGCAATTTCTCACCCTCTATATACAATGGTTAGCAATTCAAGGGCACCTGGGTGGCTCAGTCGGTTGAGCATCCGACTTCAGTTCAGGTCATGTTTTCGCAGTTCGTGGGTTCGAGCCCTGTGTCAGGGCCTGTGCTGACAGCTAGCTCAGAGCCTGGAGCCTGTCTTTGGATTCTGTCTCTCCCTCTCTCTGTCCTTCCCCTGCTCACACTATCTCTCTCTCCCTCTCTCAAAAAGTAAATAAAACATAAATTTTTTAGAAAAATAAATAAATGTTTAGCAATTCAATAAAAAAATTTTAAGGCACATTTAAAAATCCAATAAAATATGAGATATCATTAAGAGAGGAAATAGTTCATAAACTCCAACAGAGATGGCCCAGAAGTTGATATTATCACAAGGGAAATTAAAATAATTATGATATACATATGAAAAGATCTAGTGGTAATAATGGAAAACAAGTGAAAAACATCCGGAAAATTCAGCAGATATATAGGAAGCATTAAAAAAAAGTGAAAATACCAGAAACAGAAATGCAGTATCAGAGATGGAGAATACTTTTGTTTTGTTTTGTTTTGTTGATGGGCTAATCAGTATTTTGGACATAGCCCATGAAAGAATTATAAACCTTGACAAAAGATCTATAGTAGAAGAAAATGAAATAAAACACTAGAGATCTGTGTAACAATTTTTTGAAAAGGTCTAGCATATATGCTATATTATATTTATACATATACATAAATATGCTATATATGCAATATTATATATTAGTTTAAATATATAATAAATCAAGTACAAATCAGTATATTTGAGATTTTTTTGAATTGGGTAAAAATATAGTTTTTTCCTTTAGAACAACTACTTACTAAAATGTATATATTGATTATCTCTGAGAAGGATGATTATACTTAAAACTGCTTTCATTTTGAAGTGCCTGGGTGACTTAGTCAGTTAAGCATCCACCTTCAGCTCAGATCCCAATAGCTCATGAATTTGAGCCTTGCATTGGGCTCTGCACTGTTAGTGCTGTGGATCCTCTGTCCCCTCTCTCTCAGTCTCTCCCTCCTCAAAAGTAAATTAACATTAAAAAATTCTTTAAAGAATGTTTTCATTTGACAAATTTCTTCTAAAGAATATGCATCTATTGCACAATAGTTCAAACACATAAAAAAATAATATCATAATTATTTTTCTTCAAATACCAGAAACCTGAGCCATTTAACTCATTGTTAATGAAAATGAAGCATGCAGAAGGTGATTCTGAACCAAACCCTAACCCTCGCTTGCACAATCTTCTGACTCCTGAACCCAAACCCTAAGCTAATTAAGCCTAGAAAGTGCCCTCAACTCAGCCCACCAGGGAGATCACTGCAATACTGGTGACTCTGCCCCTGACACCTCCTGGGACCTCACCCTAACCCTAGCTCAGGCTCTTTCTCAAAGAAGGAAGTAGTGAAACAAAGCAACGAAATCAAAGGGTGGGTCACCCATAGGAAGAGCAGGAACATTCTCTCTAGCTATGAAACCAGGTGTGAAATATATGCCAGACCAAGAAAACAATAACTGGAATATATTTGTAATGCAGTAAGAATATGAAATGCATATTTTGAAAGTTCATTGCAGTAAGTGTGAGCAGCTTTATTGTCTTTATCATGGGCTGGTGGCTTTCTCTAAGGGTAAACAGAAAGCTCTGTTGTACACTCATATCTAATCCTTTTTAATTATAGGACTGCAGAGTTTAATTGGATAAACACAGTTCCAAGGATTTGCTAAATTCATTGCCATTCATAGAATTGCAACACGTTTCAACTTGGAAATAATTATAATTTAGGCTTTGTCACTTGAAGAAACTGAGGCATAGAGAGTAGAAGTAATTTACTTATAGTCAAATGGAGTAAATGAATGAGTCTGGAATATGATATAGATCTCCTTCTAAACTGCCTGTGGTAATATTAGATCATGATAACATAAAACAAATCAAAACACATTTTATCCCTATTTCAGGAGTATGCATTCAAACTTCAACTTCCAAGGAATGTATTCAAAAATAATCTTTTCTAAAGAAGTGACCTGGTAGATGGAGAGGTCTTTGGTCCTCTCCAAATATTTTGATCAGAGGAGTGACATGATCTCATTGAAGATTAAACTTCATGTAGTTTAATGTGTTGATGATATACACTCTGTGTTGGTGGGGAAGCTGGCAGAGGCAGAATCAAAATGACAAGTTAGGAAGCCAATGCAATAATCAGTAGAAAAAGAATGGCCCTTACCACCCTGTGGTAGGGTGGAAGTGATACTGAATTGTTGACAGGTTGCATTTTCAAAGTCCTGAAGACTGTTGACAAGGTTAGCTGATGGATTGGCAGCCTTGCCTTGTAGGCTATGTCCTCCTTTCTAGGACTCCTGTTCATTGTGGCAGAATGTGAGGCATGGAGAATTGAGGTAAAATATTTGGCCTTGCACCATGTTCAGGCTTCCCCGCTCTTTCAGTGGAAACTTAAGTCACTTAGTATTTCTGGCATTTAGTTATTTCATACGTACAATTTGAAAGATACTTTATATATCACAGAGTTGTTTGTGAATCAAAAAAGATTATGTTGAAATAAGCCCATTTTCATAAATAACAAACAATAGATCATCTTTATTAGGGGGTTAGCATGCACCAGGCAGGGTACAGGTGCTTTACATATAATTAATTTCTCAAACTCTTTAAGGAAATTTCTGCAATTATCTCTTATTTTGTTCACAAAGAAGCCAAGGGTTTAAAATTTTAATTAACTTGTCTAAGACCCTATAAATTATATATGGTGTAACTAAAGACAAATAAAACTCTGACATGGTAAAATTCAACATTATATTCCAGTTTATTTAAAGTGCTAGACCAAAATCTGAGGGGGGAAAAAAAGGAGGACAGAAAGTCAAGGGATATGTACTCATAGAACAAATAGATAAGTATTTCAGAACAAGTCATAGACTTGCGAAGAAACTTTGCTTCTCAAACCCATGACCAGTTCTTCATGAAGAACTTCTCCTCCTCAAATAAAACATTAAATGAGTCACATAAATTCTAGATAAATATTATAATTTATATACATCATCTTCATTTCCATATTCTTGCTGAAATGAATAAAAGGATCTGTAAAATATGAAACACTTTATCAGCAACAGATCTGGGTGTCACCACATGTTAGAAATTTTAAGGCAAATCAGAACAAATAAGAAAGGAACATTTAGCTATTTGATGTTAGTAGAAAGTAGTTTCCCTGAGAAGGAGAAAAAGACTACTTATTATAAATAAAATAGAAAGTAGAAATAAAGGTAGGAAAAAAAGATAATACATAGAGTCCATTAGAGGTCTCTGGAGAGGCCACAGTCACTCTAAGCAACAAGACATGGGACGCCACTGGAGACTTTTTTCTCAGAGAATTCTTGATGAACACATTTGTGGTACCCGCTCTCAGCCTCACTTCCTGGTGCTCACACTCTTGTGTGTTCCTTTACCCTTAAGTGTAGGTGGAATCTGTTACTTTCAAAGAAGTATGGGATTATGTATGCCTCATTATATGATTATGTTATATAAGAATGCAGCACCCATCTGATAAGGAGGTAAGCAGCCATGTTAGAAAAACTTACCTGACAATGAACTGCAGGTGACTTCTAGGAGCTGCCAGTAGAATAGCCAGCAGAAAACAAAAGCTGCTGACAAGCACACAAGAAGGAAAGCAGTTCCTTCCCTAGTCAAACCTCCAGATGAGAACTCTTGCCTAACCAACAATGTAATTTCAAGCTTATGTGGCTATAAGCGGAGGAGCCAGGTAAACTGTGGGGTCATGACCCATAGAAAATGTGAGATAATAAAAGCATGGAGCTTTTTTATATTTTTTCTAAGTTTATTTATTTCTTTTGAGAGAGAGAGAAAGCACAGGAGGGAGAAAAGCAGAGAGGTAGAGAGAGAGAATCCCAAGAAGTAGGGTCCACACTGTCAGTGCAGAGCCTGACATGGGACTCAAAGTCATGAACCATGAGATCATGACATGAGCCAAAATGAAAAGTTGGCCACTCAACTGACTGAGCCATCCAGGTGCCCAAATAAATGTATGTTTTTTTAAAGTTCCTAACTTTGTGGCAATATTGTTACACAGCAGTAGATAAACAAGCACAAGAAAGAAGTAAACAAATTTAGATAATTGCCAATTTGTAATCTTCACAATTAATAGGACACAGTATTAATAGTACCAGTTTAGACAGTCATAACAAATGAACAGTTCGAAAACTTTACAGACTCCATAGAAAATAAAGGCACAATTGAGGTATTAAATACCACAAGTGATTTTAAAATGATATGAAAATTTGTTCAGAATGTATTGATGAATTCTAAAAGAATCTATATCTCTATTTACCTCTACAAGTAGAAGGATTCCAAGAATATGTACACTACCAGTTGACAATGCTTCTCTCTCTGTTAAGAATGCGATTTTTCCACTAACTTTTTTTTTATTAAGTTGAAAGATATATATGGTCATTTGAACTTGCAGTTTCCCTAACTTTCTGGTTGATTTTTTTTTTTCATTTGCATAGTTAAAATTCCCTCTTTTTGCTATCCACTTCCATGATTTTTGATGAATGCATACTGTTGTGTATCATACAGTACTGTTCTATTTCCTCCCCAAATACTTGTGTGCAATCCTTTGGTAGTTAGAAAACTCTACTAATCAATTATCCATTTCTATCCTTATCATTTTCATTATGCCTGAATGCTGTGTAAATGCAACTGGGATCTGGCTACTTTAACTTACTAAAATGCCCTTAGTGGGCACCTGGGTGGCTCAGTTGGTTAAGTGTCCGACTTTGGCTCAGGTCATGATCTCATGGTTCGTGGGTTCAAGCCCCACATCGGGCTCTGTGTTGACAGCTAGCTCACAGCCTGGAGCCTGCTTCAGATTCTGTATCTCCCTCTCTCTCTGACCCTGCCTGCTCACACTGTCTCTCTCTCTCTCTCTCTCTCTCTCTCACTCACTCTCTCTCTCTCTCTCTCAGAAATAAATAAAACATTTTAAAAAATTAAAAAAAAATTAAATGCCCTTAGGTTTCACTCATGAATAGGTTTCATGACTAGGTGATTGTTCAGTCTCATTGTTGAGAAGTATTCTATTGGACAGATGTCCATTTTTCTGTTGTAGGACATCTGAATATCTATTAGTTTTCTAATGCTGCAGTAATAAGTTACCACTTAGCTTACTGCCTTAAAGTAACACAGATATGTTCATCATTAGTTAATGGAGATCAGAGGTCCAAAATGGGTCTCACTGGGCTGAAGTCAGTGTATCAGCAGGCCCCTTCCTCTCTAGAGTCTCTAGGCTAGCATCCATTTCCCTGTCCTTTCCAGCTTCTAAAAGTCAACCATATGACTAGGGTCTGTGGCCCTCTTCTCTCATCTTCAATGTCAGCAATGCTGTGCTGACCTCTCACACTGCCATCTCTCTGGTTCTGACTTCCAACTCCTCTTCCATTGTTAAGTACCCTCATGATTACCTTCTCCCCACCTGGATATTCCAGAATAATTTCCCTATTTTAAAGTCACCAGATTAGCAATTTTAATTCCACCTGAAATCTTAATATCCGCTGGTCGTGTAACTAGCACATTCACCAACTTCTGGGATTAGGATATAAATCTTGGAGGGATTATTATTCTGTTCACCGCAGAATTGTTTCCAGGTTTTCATAATCATAAATAAAGCTATGTGAACGTAAATTTCAGGCTTCACTTGGGTAAATGCCTATGTGTGAGACTGCTGGATCATATGATAACTATGACCTTTCAAAGAAAAATGTAACATTTCTTAAAGTTCTAACTCTCAAAGGAACTATGAAATTGTCTTCCAAAATGGCTTTCTCATTTCAAATTCCCATTAGCAATGCATGAGAATTGCTCCACATTCTCGTAAACATGATATTGCTAGTTAAAAAAATTATTAAACATTCTGTTTTGTATATAGAGGTATCTCACTGTGGTTTTTCTTTGAATTTTCCTGGTGACTAATGATATTGGCCATCTTTTTATGTCCTTATTTGCACATGAAATGTTTGTTCAAATGTTGTGAATATTTTTTATTATGCTATTGGTTTTCATATTATTGAGTTTGGGGAGCTTTTACATATTCTCAGTACAAGTAATTCATCAGGTAAGTGATTTGCAAACATTTTTCCATTCTGTAAGTTGTCTTTTCCTTTGCATAATAGTGCCCTTCATAGAACATTTTTTTAAATATTGATAGGATATAATTAACCAATATTTTCTTTTATGGATCATGCTTTTGATATCTAAAAGCTCATTAATGAACCCATTGCAACATAGTTCCTCCTATGTTAATTTTTTCCTTTCTAAAGAAATTTTAGAAGTTATATCTATGATCTATTTTAAGGGCCTTTTTGGGTGTGTTTTGTTTTGTTTTGTTTTTTGGCATCTGGTGTAAACTACAAAACATTCATTTTTTGAAAAGGTTATTTCTCTTTTCTTTATTGAATTACTTTTACACCTGTGTCAAAAATCAATTGAATATATTCATAAGGATCTATTTCTAGGTTCCTCATTCTGTTTGCTTGATCTATATATCTATCCTTTTGACAATACCACACTCTTGTTTATTGTGGCTTTACAGAAATTCTTGAAATTAAATAACGTGGGGCCTATGACTTTGTTCTCCCTTTTTCAGGACTTCAGAGTCTCAGAATTGACTCTTCGAGTTCTTTTGCCTTTGTATAGAAATTTTAGAATTAGCATGTCAATGTCTAGAAAAAAAACATTAATGTGATTTCAGTTATGATTACATTGGATCAAGAGATCAAAACCTGAGAAATGACATCACAAGAAACCTGTATCTTTCCATCTATAAACATGAATATAGCTCTTCATTTATTTAGGCTGCCTTTGATTCCTTTATCGGTGTTTGGTGATTTCTCACATACAAATTATTCAGATAATGTTGGACCAATGTCTATGTATTTTTTTGGTGCTATTTTAAATGGTATTTTTAAAATTCTATTTTCCGGGGCGCCTGGGTGGCTTAGTCGGTTAAGCGTCCGACTTTCGCTTAGGTCATGATCTCACGGTTCGTGGGTTCGAGCCCCGCGTCGGGCTCTGTGCTGACTGCCAGCTCAGAGCCTGGAGCCTGTTTCAGTCTATGACTCCCTCTCTCTCTGACCCTCCCCTGCTCACGCTGTCTCTCTCTCTCCTAGAAATAAATAAAACATTAAAAAAATAAAATAAAATAAAATTCTATTTTCCAACTATCCATCACTATTATATAGCTATATGGGTGGGACATATATATTTATCCACCAATCTTGCTAAATTTTCCTGTTAGTTCTAGGATCTCTTCTGTAGATTACTTAGTGTTTTCTACTTACACAATTACTTCTATTTCCTGGGAGATTTTTTTAAAATTGGTATTATTTATTAAGTATATAATAGATTTCACCATTAATACTATCCGGGCCTGGAGATTTTTGTTGAGAAGATTTTGTTTAAGATTTTAACTACAAATTTCATTTCTGGAATAGGTTTAAGTCTTTTCAGATTATCTATATCTTCCTTAATGAGATTTTAAAGGATATTCTCAGACTTGATTCTATCAGCAATTATGTACCATATTCTGTTCTGCTGTTAACACTGAGTCTTATTTCTAATAAGACCAAGGGAGAGTCCTTCTCCTCCTAACCTTTGTAAATATTTTAAGAAGAAAGATCTATTGAAAATGGAGAACTTACAAATCAAAACCACACTGAGATACCACCTCACGCCAGTCAGAGTGGCTAAAATGAGCAAATCAGAGAACTCTAGATGCTGGCGAGGATGTGGAGAAACGGGCACCCTCCTACACTGTTGGTGGGAATGTAAACTGGTACAGCCCCTCTGGAAAACAGTGTGGAGGTTCCTCAAAAAACTAACAATAGNCTTGAATGCTGAAAACAAACTGGAGACTGATGGGTGTGGGGGGAAAGGGGGGAGATGTGCATGGAGGAGGGCACTTGTGGGGATGAGCACTGGGTGTTATATGGAAACCAACTTGACAATAAACTAATTGTAGAAAGAAAGAAAGAAAGAAAGAAAGAAAGAAAGAAAGAAAGAAAGAAAGAAAGAAAGAAAGAAAGAAAGAAAGAAAGAAAGAAAGAAAATGGAGTATTTAGAGTACAATAAGAAGAATTTTGCCAAAACAAGTAAAATATTTGTCTATTTCAATGGTTGAAGGTTTAGACAACATAGATGTTTGGAATCTAAATTGAAATATTTGAGCAACACTCATAGATTACACAGGAATTAATAGGGATCTTTATAGAAAAAGAATAAAAGCATGTCTAAAATGATACAGAACAGATTTTGGATTTTTGAATTGGAAGAAAGGAGTTGACTAACCTTTTCCAAGGCACTGGGATGTAAGTGGCAGTTCCTTCAGCAAACAAAAATAGAAACAGAAGCTAAAACACTTAGGTAAACAATATTATCTCCATTTCACATGAAAAGCACTTTCTTGAGATATTCAGCAAGTTACCCTAACCTCACAGACCAGATAGCAGAAAAATTTGAGGTTTAATTTATTTCAGTACTATCAAAGCTCACACTCTTTAACTACATATTATCAAATTGTTCTTAAATAGATCAGATAAGTAGAATACTATATTGTCATTAGTAAAAGACAAAGCATATCCGTACCTATGTTACTCTTGAAACTGTGACTGAAGAAGATCTCAGGGTTATGTGCATGTGGGCTCAAGTTAGCACGGTGGTTGAGGCAGAGTGGCCTTCACTGGTGTGCATCCATCTTTATGTGTCATGAGTTTGCTTTGACGCCAAAGCCGTTTTAGTTCCTTCATGTCATGTAGGAGCACCCAAACATTCCAAATTGGCCAAATTTTATTTCTAACATATTTCACTATCATCAGCCAAAGTAAGTATTTTGAAAAGATTTTAACAGATTTTTAATTTGTGAGACTGTGAGTGTTTCAGGATCTCTACCTTGATTGCCCAGATGGCAGACCTTAAAAAGAATATTCAGCAATTGAAGATTGAAATGGAGCCTGGTGTACTGCTAAAAATAATCAAAACATAATTACAAGAATTGAAAAGGTTACTTCTTGGGTCACCTGGGTGGCTCAGTCCATTAAGAGTCTTGGGGCGCCTGGGTGGCTTAGTCGGTTAAGCATCTGACTTTGGCTTAGGTCATGATCTCGCGGTTCGTGGGTTCAAGCCCCGCGTCGGGCTCTGTGCTGACTGTCAGCTCAGAGCCTGGAGCCTGTTTCAGTCTGTGACTCCCTCTCTCTCTGACCCTCCCCTCCTCACATTGTCTCTCTCTCTCTCTCTCCTAGAAAAAAAAAAAAAAAAATTAAAAAAAATTTTTAAAAAAGAGTCTGTCTCTTGATCTCAGCTCAGGTCTTGATCTAAGGGTGATGAGTTCAAGCTCTGGGTTGGGCTCTCTACAGGGTGTGAAGCCTATTGAAAAAAAGAAAAAAAAAACGGTTACTTCTCTGATTCAGTGTGAACCTTTTCTATAGCTGTCTGTGGAGATCAACCAGTACTTGATTTCCTCCTGTGTGGGACTGGCTGAGAAAGTTAGTGTAGTTCATCAGGTGCAGGGCTAAGTTTCAGAAAGAAGTTGAAAAAATAGTTCAGAAACTACTACACATTCTACTTACAGAAATAATAACTAAGCTTGCTTGAGGTCACATAGCTATAAGGGACAATCAAAATTTACTTCTGGAAGTTTGTCTTAACCACAAGGCTATCTTTTGTGTTGTGGTAGCAGCAATTTTGTGATGTTCCCTCACTTCTCATTTCCCATACCAAAGGCAAATCTTTATTTCAAATTTTACAATTTTGAGGTGTATATCTGTGACTTTTGTGGTAACTAAAGATTCCAGCATGGAGCTGTCCAGCCTGGCTTGGAATATTTGTGTAATCTTTATCACTTGTTTTTATAGACTGTTAAGATATACTGTGATACAATGGAAAGATCAAGAACTCAAATTTCATTATTAGCTCTATTATTATTATTGGATGTGTTACATAATGTTTGAGTTTTCTATTTCCTCACAAGTAATTCTCACATCGGTTATTTATTGCCACAATAATACTGGGTGAAAATCACAAAATCTCAGTTTGATACATTAATAAACATCTATTTTTTGCTCATAGGCTATGGGTCATGTTGGCAGTTCTGCCCGTCTGAGCTGGTATGGGAATGGCTTACTCATCCATCTACAGTCAGCTGTGAATCAGTTGCTGGTTGGCTCTGCTGTTCTTGGCCGGGGGCTCTCAGAAGTTCAGGGCCTCAGCTGGGATCACTGAGCTAACCTGGCTCTGCTCCATAGTCTCTTATCTCCCAGCCATCTAACTCTAACACATTCAGTTGTCAGGGGGATCTGAGAGAGTGTAGAAGTGTGTCAGGCCTTTTGAGGCTTAGGTTCCCAACAAACAATGTCACGTCTACTCCATTCTACTATCTAAACTAAATTACGGGGTTAGCCCAAGTGCAAGGTGTAGAAAAATAGACTGTACAACTCCTAAAAAAGATCTGCAGTCACATCACAAGGCTCATAGAATTAGAGATACACAGAAATTGGAGACCATTTTTGTAATTAAGCTCCTATTCTAAAAATGGTGACAGGAATAGTAGTGAAGAGTGTGAGCTAGCTTCTAATGTGTTCAAAACATAAGAGAGAGTTGGAGCGCCTGGGTGGCTTAGTCGGTTAAGCGTCCGACTTTGGCTTAGGCCATGATCTCACGGTTCGTGGGTTCGGGCCCTGCGTCGGGCTCTGTGCTGACTGCCGGCTCAGAGCCTGGAGCCTGTTTCAGTCTGTGACTCCCTCTCTCTCTGACCCTTCCCTGCTCACGCTGTCTTTCTCTCTCCTAGAAATAAATAAAACATTAAAAAAAAAACCATAAGAGAGAGTAAGTGGTAGACCAGTGTAGACTGCCCCAAAGATACAAGTTTTGAAAGGAGAAAGAGAAATGTTCTGGATGAAACAATGAAATGCAAGGGGAACACCTATTCCACCTCTAGACCCTGTTAAAGATTAGATGTTGGGAAGAAAACAAAACAAAACAAAACAACTAACAAGTGGGAGAGCTACCTCTATGTCTATCAATGTCCTGAAGGGATTGTCAAAATTCAGTTAGAACCAAGATGAAGGAAATATTCATAGAAGAGATATAAACATCTTGAATTAGTAGAGATATAAATTATATTTCTTAAAATAGTAGGAAAATATGAATCTACAAATAGAATGCAATTCCAAATCCCAATCCAAGGTGATTCTTTTGAATCTGATAAACACAATATAAACTGCATAGAAACATATAAGTATACAAGAATTGAAAAGAACTCAAAAAAAAATAAAGGTATGACACAATCAGAATCATAATATTATTATCTATATTTTATGAATGTGTAAAGTTTGGTTCAGAAGTGTTAAAGCTATTTTGGAAATGGAAATATACTTTGGAAATGACAAAGTTAATAACAAATCATACCTGTAAAACTCTAAAACTCATGCTTTTAACCACATCTTAGTTTCTCCTGTTAACATCTAACCTTCTTGGAAGCCTGAATTAACTGGTACAGGTAAACATAGTAGCATAACATTAGCAATGCTCCTCCTGGAACATAAAATATACATTATTTGTTTCCAGGCATACAAAAGATAAAACATAAAGAACAAAATACGTAGTGATCAATTTCTTATGTGTCAACTGTTGACTATTCAGCCAACAAACAAGAGGGAGACTACTAGTTAACTTGTTGCAGGATAGATCTATAATGGTATCCTCTGCACCTTCAAAAAGGGCAAAGTGATGATTTTGGGGCTGACTCTGAGTCCCAATATAAAGTAATTACTAAGAGTGCAGAATTAGGAGTGTTCTGAATACAAAGGTTTCACACCATAAGGAATACTTAGAGTTAAGAAATAAAGCTGTATGCAATTAAAATGTTTTGCTGGAGAATGCAACTTATTGCCAAACAAACTAAAGGGAAAACAGCATGTTGAGCTCTGTCAAGCAAACTTTAATGACTTGCTTTAAAGGGGAATAGTATAGACAAAGAGGAAGTACAGGAGGCAGGTAATAGAGACAATCAAACAGCAGTTTTCTTTTTAATCAACAGATGATTCAGACAAGGCTCATTTGTGAGCATAAAAAACATTGAACACTGACCTGATGAAAGGCCAGGACATTTCATTTCTGATGATTAAAGTAAGTTTCCTCATGATAGATGCAGTGAAGACCAGCAGGAGCCAACTAATCCTGTCATATAACCTTTGAATGTTATGAGTTACAATAAAGACCTGAATGTGCACTACGACTGGAAATAGTATTTATGATCATTATGGTTATGATGATACACATGATTCCATAAGATGTCCAGAGGAAAAACAAACACCATCAGGGATAGATCGAAATATGGACAAGGAAATGGTCAGTAGGGATTAAAATGAAAAGTAAGAGCAATACAATTAGAAGCTTCATAACAAAGTTTCCTTGTGTTATTATTCCAGCCTTATTTTCTGCAGTATGACCAGTTCCTAGAAAAAAATGCCTGGCAGATAGTACGCACAAAAATATTCAATAAATATATGTGGAGTGAATGATTTGTGGCCTACCTGGGAAATGGATCCACTGGATAAGTGAAAAGTATTAATGATATAAGTGTAAAATATTTGCACTCCATTTCTGTGTTATTGATGTTATGAGAGAGATTCTATATTCAAGGAAAACATTTGTAGAGTCAATCATATTTAGGAACTATGTTGATGTTTAGATAAATACAGAAGTTTAACTAGTTTCTCTGATTTCAGTCTCTTTGCAATCTACTCTATAAATTGGCCACTTTCCGACATGTGGACTGGTCTTTCCAATATATACCATTAACTTTGTTAGTCCCTGGTTTAAAATCATTTTCTCTCCTACTGGTCTCGGAGTCATATCCAAACTATGTAGCTTGTCATGGAAATACTTTTGGTTTTGCCTCAGCCTGGGTCTCTTGACTTAAGCACATTGAACCCTACAGGCTAGAGCAAATGGAGTTGCTGCAGTAACACTCCACATTGTGCTATGCCTCTATGCACACTATTTTCTTTGTGTAGACTTTTTCTGTCTCCTCTGACTGCCTAATCCTTTTATCGGCTTTGAAACTTTGGTCACCCTCTTACAAGCCTTTCATAAAACCACTAAACAAAGCTTGACTTAATGGCCCATGTCTTCCCTCCAAAAAACAAAAAAAAACAAAAAAAAACCACCAAACAAACAAACAAACAAAAGACACCTTTATTTACATCTACTACAACTGCAGCCTCAGTAGAACCTGACCTTCCCAGGTATTTCCGTCCTAGCACAACATCTCCTTCATGAAAATAAGATCCAACAGTTTTATTAAGGTCTCCGCTCAAAAGTCACACAATCACAGAAGTTTACCTGGTTATCCTAGGTAAAAGAGCACCCCTCCTCCACCGCTGCCCCCATGCACTCCCACATTTCCATCTCAGCGTTTATATCAGTCTAAAATATTATTTAATTATTTATTCCCTTTTTAAAGCATGTTTCTATTCTGCGTAAACTCCATGGGAACAAAGTCTTTGCTGTGATGTTTACTTTGTATCCTCCTGGATGCAAAAGGTGCCTACCATAATGCAGGTGCCCAATCAATAACTGGTGAAAATAAATAAAAATAGAATTTGAATCTTTATTTGGGACTCTGGGAACATTGGTGCCAATTTGTAACCCAGAAGAAAGGTCCTTTGAAAACTTCTTTCCTCTAGATCACACTGGACAGTATACTCTTTGGTTTTCATTCTATTCACTTCTTATGCCATCAATTCACAATATATAGTACACTCAATCCTGGCCATTTGTTTCTCCTCCATTTCCTTCTGTAAAAAATTTGTCTCTATTCATTCACCTTTGTTACACACCTTACATCTAGAAAAGGGACAGGTAAAAAACAGAAATTTCCTTAAAAGTCCAGACAGGTAGCAGTATGGAAAGAAAAGGGTAAAGACCAAGGTCCCCAAAGCAGGGAAAGTGTAGAAGGGGACCGAACAGGGATGCCAGCAACTATGACACTAACAGAGTTTGATGCAGTTATTCCTTTATCTTTCCTGGCTATGAATTCCTAGAAGGTGAAGACTTCATCATGGCCATGTTTTTAACTTTTAGGTAACGTTTATAAGCTGCAAACTCTCTAGAGTTGTCGTTAAGTAAAAGAAAATTGTCTCTGACAGGACATGTACTCAAATAGGCCAGACAGGAATACTGCAGGTAAAGTCTCACCCACCATGAGTTTTCAACACTAAGTAATGTAATAGATAATGTAACAATGTAATGCAAACAGGAATTAGCCAGAGAGAGCAAAGGAAGAAACAGAAGATTTACATCACCAAGAATATCAGATAAATTAGGTATTGCAATTGTTGGATAGAGAATATAAGATATGTATTTTAAATTAAGTCCACTTGATAGAAAAGGACTAAATCAAGAAATAGCAAATAATAAGATATGTTAAAAATGAAGAAAATCACCAAATATACACATGAAAAATAAAATCAATGAAGTATTAAATGAAAAGCTAGATACAGATAAGGAGAAATGTACTAAACAGAGGACAGAACTAAAAAGGAAAAAATTCTTAGAGTATAGCACAGATTGAAAGAGATTGCAGACTAAAAAGGAAGCAAGCAGATATGTAAAACAAAATGAGAAGATCTAATAACTGAAGTTCCAAAAGAAAGAGAATACAGAGAAAGATGCAAATTTAATATACAAAATATATTCATTTAGGATTCTCCAAAACAATGAAATACATGTTCAGTGCTTTAAATACATTTATCCCAAAGGCATAAATCAAAGATTGCTGTGCTTAGACATAACTAAGTGAAACTTCAGAAAACATAAGAGAAAACGATTACCTAAAAGGTAGCCAAAATAGCAGTGACTGGGTGGCTCAGTCACTTAAGCATCTGACTTTGGCTTAGGTCGTGATCTCACCATTCATGAGCTCAAGCCCAACATGGGGCTCTGTGCTGACAGCTCAGAGTCTGGAGTCTGCTTCAGATTCTATGTTTCCCTCTCTCTCTGCCCCTCCTATACCCATGCTCTGTCTCCCTCCATCTTTCAGAAATGAAATTTTTTAACTTAAAAAAAGTAGACAAATTATTTACAAGGAAATAATGTAGATGAATTACAGATGGATTAGGAAAAAACCCAACAAGTGGACAAAAACATAAATAAACATTTATATAAACTAATGTAGCCATATTTAACTGAACACAGAGTTAATTAGGGAAACACATGTAATAAAATTATAATATTGGCGAAACTAGAGCACAGTGTTTGGACTTTACACATGCTAAGATCATCTATTTTTCATGAGAAGCTAATTCATTATGCCTAACTCTAGATTTTGTTGATTGTACATGTCCAAATTCTATGGGGAAACACAAAAGAACATAAATATAACTATTTACTTGAAAATGATGGGGAAGAAAGTTTTAACAAAATATCAAGTAACTCAACAACAGGTAAGAACTTTATTTTCTAAGTGTGCAGTTTACATAGAGAGCATGAAATAATACAGGACTAGCAAAAGTAAGTATAATTATAGTAAACTTGATGTTTAAAAGATGGAGATCTACTGTGGAGACCAAAAACCATTACCAGTTTGTTAATACACATCTATCACATAAGGATACAGAAATAATAAAAAGTAAAAGAAAGTAGTAAAAATATGCCAGGTAAACATTTTAAAAGCTGGCATTGTTGTATTAACTTCTAAATAAATATAATTTAAGGTGTAATCCTTATTATTAAGGAGTCACCATGATACAGTAAAAGTACAAGTTGTCACAGTACTACATAAATTTTAGTATTAGAGTCATATAAATTGCAAAAGATACTGAGGACAAAAATTGCAAGAAGATATGACTAAACTACATGGTAACTTGGTAAACCTAACTGGCCATGAAGTATTATCATTTTTATACATCCCATATTCCATTTGTTAATTATTGGTTTGGAAATTTTTATCTATTTTCATGAGTTAGACTAGCTTATATTTTTGTTTTCTGATTTTTGCTATATATAAAAGGACATGTGCAGATCATAGGAGAAGAACGGTTTTCCATAAATGGTAAATTAAAAAATAGATAAGTAAGAACCACACACAAAATTCAATTCCAGGTCAATAAATACTTACATGTTAGTAGGCATAATTATACTTTCAAGATACAATATACAGCAATATCACACCAAACCAATCCATAAAGGACTAGAAAGTTAAGACATGAGCTTAAAAAAAAAGTTTGCAAAATATTTAACATGTTGCTACTATAAACACACTAGGGAGACTTTCAAGTCAATAAGGGAAAGTACCCAACCCATTCCAAAAACACACAAAGGAAATATATAGGAATTTCAAAAGTAAACCACAAAAGGTCACATGTATATTTGTGAAATGACACTCAATTTTGTTGATAACTAGGGGGATCCAATTTAAATCCAGGGTGATATTTCATTTCCACCAATGAAACTCACCAAAAACTCAAAGATCAAACAATATCAACAAAGATCAAACAAAGATCAAACAATATCAAAAACTCAAGATCAAAATGGCTTGGATATGGAGCAAGAAGAATCTTCATTCACTCTTAGTCCAGAGAAGAAGCAAATGGTATTGGTTAGTAAAGTTAAATATGCGCATACTCTATGAATACAGCATTTTAGTATTATGTACAAATCCCAAAGAAATTCTTGCACACACATACATGTGGATGAATATGTACATGGTTATTGTTTGTAATAGCAAGAAACTAAACCAAACCAAAAAATGGAAGCCACCCTGATATCCATTAACACTACAGGGAATAAATAAATTGCACAATACAAATTCAATGAAGATAAATGTACTAGAGTTACACAAATCAATACATGTATATCTGGAAATAAAAGAAAAATCACAGGGCAATATGTATATATAGTATGAATCTATTTGTAATTGCAGAAAGAGGCAAATAAACAACGAAATTTGGGCATTAAAAAAACTCTAAGGCAAATCAGAGGAATAATTAAGATAAAGTCAGAATGATGGTTATTTTTGAAAGGGATAGAAAAAAGACTATCATTGGGGAAGTTTACATCAGTCTTGTGTTGTAACTTTCTACTTCTAGATCTAGGGGAAGAGCACATATTGCTGTCTAAAACACAGATACATATTATATATTATGTTTTATATTTTATTATGTATAGTATTACTATGTAAGATACAATCTATGCATTATAAAAGGAACTCATAGGGGCGCCTGGGTGGTGCAGTCAGTTAAGCGTCCCACTTCCACTCAGGTCATGATCTCACAGTCTGTGGGTTTGAGCCCCATGTCGGGCTCTGTGCTGACAGCTCGGAGCCTGGAGCCTGTTTCAGATTCTGTGTCTCTGTCTCTCTCTGACTCTCCCCTGCTCATGCTCTCTCTCTCAGAAATAAATAACACATTAAAAAAATTTAAGAAATATTGTTAAAAAAATAAATAATTAAAAGGAACTCATAATCTGAATACCCTATGGGAAAGCTGGCTCCACATAGAAAAGTATTTTTATCTCTTTCTATCTCTACTTTACTGTTTATGTATCCCAAGTACCTAAACAGTGCCTAGCATCACATTTATTGGTTGAATAAATTAATTAATAAATGAAAGGTAAGTGCAGTGTATGGAAAAGTAACTATGTTGGATGCAAGCCAATAATATTTTCATATAATTCAATTATACATGAATTGAACAGTTGTTAATATTCACTTGAAATTGAAAAAATTAGTGAACACTGGAAACTTAAATACTCTTGAAAAAGGCATTGAAAATGGACAAGCCAATTTGTCCCAGAATAACACTAAAGGCTCAGAGACTCGAGGGATAAGAGAACTTAAGAATGTGGGTAAGACACTGGTTAAGAAATAAATGGATTTTATAAAACTATAAGCAACTTTGGCCATTCAACTCCTAGATCCTTGCTCCTAACTTATACACAACCATGTGCAAACATCCTCTCCATCCTCTGCAAAAAGTAGATGTTGCTTCCAACAAAGAAAGTGAGAGAAATTTTGAAATTGGGGTGCCAGTCACAGCAGAATGTAGAATTGGGCACTCTATTGAAAACAAGGAAATCAAATGTATGCACGCATATTCAACTGTGAAGAACACTCGGTACTCAAATTGGGTATGGGTATCCCAAGAGAAAACCAAAGGGCTCATAAAAAAATAACTCCATATTCTGTCAACAAGCCAAACATTTTAAAATAACTTCTAATCAGTGGAATAGCTCACTAGTAAAGATGTAGAGTCAAATGCAAGAGAACCCTCCAAATAGAATGAGTTTAACCAAATAAATAAGCAAGACAAAAAGAAAGAAGGAAAGAAGGAAGGGAGGAAGAGAGAAAGAGGAAAGAAAGAATTTAGAAAACTGCAGAGAGAGAGAGAACTTAGACATTTCAAAGGAGTTTATATAAGTGTAGCAGAGGTCCATGAGGAGGACTTTGAAAGGGGAATTACCAGGAAGGTGTGCACCCATATTTGGTAGAATAAGTAGTCAGTACATAAAGTCTCACACAAATTACTTTTAAAATGTTAGTAAAACCACATGAAACATATATGCAAGAAAACGTGAGAACAACAAAATGTCAAAAAATTTTTAAAGCATTTGTTTCAAGGTAGTTAGATCATGGCACTGCGAAACGCACAAGCCTAGTGTCATTATGAGTCTTTTAATACGATTCAACATTCTAAAAGAATATGCATGCGTTATGTTGAAAAACATACATATAAGCCAGCATAAATGTGAAGCTTTGTCTAGAAACAAGAGTGAACTCTGTTAAGTGACTAGGGACAAGAAAGATATCTTTTGTAGCTGTTGCCACAAAAGTGGCTGTATAATACGGATATAATAAAATAGGTGAGACATGCTAGGCTATGCCTTAAAAAGTCTGCAGTCTCGTATTTGTGTACACTGTAGGAGTCAAGGTTTAAGTATAAAGATGGACGAGTGTGAGACTAGTATATGTAAATACCTTAATAGATGTCTTTTTGTTGTTGTGGGTTTTTTTTTAAATGTTTTATTTATTTCTAGGAGAGAGAGAGAGAGACAGCGTGGTGAGCAGGGGAGGGTCAGAGAGAGAGGGGGTCACAGACTGAAACAGGCTCCAGGCTCTGAGCCGGCAGTCAGCACAGAGCCCGACGCGGGGCTCGAACCCACGAACCGCGAGATCATGACCTGAGCGAAAGTCGGACGCTTAACTGACTAAGCCACCCAGGCGCCCCCTTTAATAGATGTCTTAATATCTGCAGCAATAACTCTGTATATAAACACTGCAGGACATCTAGATTTCTAATTTGGACAACTATCGACATTTGCTGAGATGAGACAAAGAATGGGCATATAAAAAGGATCAAGAGAGACCACAGTGTATGTAGGAAATAGGTCTAGATCAGACTAGACCAGTCAAATCTAGCACTTAAATAAGAAAAAAATAAAATAGAATTCCATACATGTATTCTGTGATGATGTCCTTCTGAGATTATTAATTCATTCCTTGCTTATATTGGCTCGCTGGAGATTCTCTAGGTCCTGCCTAAGCCCTAGTCTGTTTCTCAAGCATCCCGTTGAAGACTGTGTTAGAAAATAATTTCACAGGAAATTATCTTTCTTCCTAAACCAGCCGGCATCTATTCTTACTAATTAAAACAAAAAATCCATAATAATAATAACAACAATGGTCTGTACTAGTTCAAGTATACAGAGGATAATTGTTTTTTTACAGAGAAAAAGAGGGAACGTGAGAGAAGGAGAGAGAGAAAGAGAATCTTGCTCAGCGTGGAGCCAAACACGAGGCTCCATCTCACAGCCCTGGGATCAGGACCTGAACCCAAGTCAAGAGTCAGACACTCAACTGACCGAGCCACCCAGGTGTCTGCAGAAGGCCCTTTTTAAGTGACATCTCATAAAAAGCGTCTCCAAAAACATTTTGAATTCCTGGAATCCATGTACTTGCAGATTTGTGAAACAGCAAATAAAAAGTAAGTAGTTACTGATGAGGCTTTGGAATGGTGGAACTTAGGAACTGATGGCAAAGAAAGAATTCCTGAAGACATGTTTGGTGCAAAAAGGTGATTTTATTAAAGCACAGGGACAGAACCTGTGGGCAAAAAGAGCAGCACTGGGCTTGTGAAGAGTGACTGGTTATATACTATGGAGTTGGGGTTGGTAAAGGCCAAAGGGAGGCCTCCAGAAGGGCTTTGAGATGCTACAAAGAAGTCCTAAGATACCTGAGGTCTTACTATTGTCAAGCGAAGGTGGTTTATCCCCTAGTGAAACATTAACATTAGGGCAGTAGGTGGTCCTGGAGAAATGTTATGCTCTATTTGCCTCACTAACTGTCAGTGGGCTGCAGGTTATAAGGAAATTTAATTTTACCAGCCATTTCCTCCTTGCCTTTGTTCCCCACATCACTAGGGAGGGGAGGGCAATATTAGAGGCTCCAGGAAACCGAGTCTATGGGTTTCTGGAGATGAGGCTATTGATAAGATTGCCTTTTTCCTATAATTAACTAAGATACTTGTAAACTGGTGGAGACCTCTGTCCTGCAGGACTGTGATCTCTATCAGTTAACCATTTGTTTCTTTTCTTTCTTTTGTTCTTGAGCAGCCAGGAGTGCCTGAGGATATCACCTATATCCCACCTGGGGGTGGGAGGGGGTGTTGCTTGCTTTTCCTTTGCCCTCAGCTTGCCTGTGCTCCCTTATCAGTTATGATGTGCACATTCAGGAAGGAAATTCTACATTATTAAAATAAGTTCAACAAGCGCCTATTGAGTACCCGTTGTGTTCTTAGTTAGCAGACTAGGTGGATACCATGCAGTCTAGTACCGGTACCATAGTAAAAAGATATTTATAACTGACTGCAGAGAGGAAGCCATCACTTCTAGCAGTGGTAGAAGCACCTGAAAGTAACAGAAGAAACTGTCATTTGGGCTCATCATGGAGGTGCTGAGAATGGGTGACAGAGTATATCCTGTGATGAATCACCAGATTCCGCCTTCGGAGTTTCTTAGCCTTATTTCTCATTCCTAAAGTTCCTGGGAAGGTTGTCACCAGGCAGCTAACGCTATCAGTCTTTGCTGGAAATTAAGTGACTGGTGAAGAAATATGCCTCTCCCACGTCACCACCACTTCCTAGGGCAGCCTGAATGCAATGACTGGTTACTGACTAGTCGCACAATAGAAGCTGGGGTCCAGCCCTCCCACACCCCCCAACCCCCTCTTCATCCACTGTAAAGACATTCTGGCCTT
The DNA here is from genome assembly GCF_008692635.1 of Crocuta crocuta. Lineage (NCBI taxonomy): Eukaryota > Metazoa > Chordata > Mammalia > Carnivora > Hyaenidae > Crocuta > Crocuta crocuta. Next base: position 3,587,762 of record NW_027533256.1, read on the forward strand.
GGAGCATTCTGGGGTTAGATGAGGCTTTTGATGATCGCAGCTAAACCCCTCCCTCTATCCACTCCTTCTCTCTTCCCTTCCTTTACATAGAAGTTGGTCTCAAGAGTAGTCCCTAATAAACATCCTACATGCCTTCTCGGAATCTGCTTCCTAGAGAACTCAACCTGCCATAGATGGGGATGCATCTCCAAACTGGAGCAGACGGTTTTCCAGGGTGGTCATTATTATCTTAGTAGACGATCAGCACATACAACCCATTTCAGAGATACCCTTGCCCACCAATCCTCAGTGGTTACCACCAGAATACAACTACCCAGCTTACGGGTTGACGAAGCTGCTATGTGTATCCTTGTCATGTTAAGCACTGCAATGCATTTTAAGCACTTTGAGCAAGCCAGAGAGGACCAGAACTCGTTATGTCCGGTTTATGATGCATCAGAACTGATTGTAATGCCGACCCCGCTGGAAAACCAAATGCTCCCCGAATGAACTGGATGCAGTACAGCTGACAGTTTTAGAAGGCTTTAGCTCCCAGAGATCCACTCAGCTGTTTCTTCAACAAGTCTGTCAAAGGAATTAAACTGCCTACAAGTTTGTAACCTTCAAGCAGGTACTGACAGGAACTGGAGAGCTAGAAACACAGTTGCCAGGGGAACGCCATCTGCTGCCACTCTCCTCACTGCTGAAACTTACACAGAAAAGACCGAGGAATCTGGTTTACGAGCCAAGAGCTTGAAGGTTTACAGTGCACACTGCATGTAATTACTGAGCACAAACAGGGTCACAACAACAGCAAAAAACGGTTTCTCAACTATCAGCACATCAAGAAGTCTGGGAAAAATATGTTACTAATACTTCCAGGTCCTTCTTAAACTTGGTGAAAGGATGCAGTCAGTGAAGTCACTTGTAGATCACTAATCAGGTGACTAGAAAATAAGACAGATGGGAGAAAAGAAACTGAAGACATGGAAGGGAGATTATGTATTAGGAAGCAAGCTAGTTACTTCCTAAAAGCAACAACAACAACAACAAAAACAAAAAAAAATCCTTAAATAGTATAGCAGTTTATTTTGCTCTCTAGAACAATCTCTAGCAGGGTCGCCCTGCTCCTTTAGGTTATTTATGGACTTAGGATCCTTCTGTCTTTTCTCTGCTGCTCGGTAGAATGGTATTTTCATCTACATGGTCAAAGCTATATAATTCTTGTTCATAGAAAAGGGGAAGACGAGCCAGGATCTCGAAAAAGGAGTTTCTATTTAGAAATGACCTGGAAAGTATACCCATCTCTTCTGCTCACATTACATTCTGCTCACATTACACAAGAGAAAAGAACCAGAGTAAATGGATAGGTAGCCCAGAGGGTACACGTCCAGCAAGAAGAAGGAGAAATGGGTTTTGAGGAAGGAAATGGCAGGAGAGACCACCATGCATAGAAAACACAGTAGATGAAGAAGTTTCAGTACAACGTGAGGGAATAGGGAAACGAAAGAGGGAGAGAAAGGCAGCAAGCATGTATTAATGAACAAGTTAATTCTGTGAACAACTGGAAGATATTTTTATCCCACCGAAGGGCAAGGGAGCTGGAGTTTTATCCATGAGTTTCTTATGTTATTAGACATTCGTGTATCTCTTTGGGTAAAATGCTCCATTTTTCATTTGGATTGATTGTCTTATTATTCATTTTGTAAGAGTCCCTTATAAATTCTGAATATAATTCTTTTAACAGATGTATGATTTGTAAATATTGTCTCCCAGTCTGTGGCTTATTTTTGCATTGTCTTTGAAATGTGAAGGACTTTAATTTGGAGAACGCTAATTTATCATTTTTTTTTCTTGTATGGTCAGTATCTTTGATGTTTTATCTAAGAACTTTTTGCCTAACACATGGCCATAGAAATATTTTCCTATGTTTTCTTCTACAAGCAACATAGGTATGTATTTTACATATAGGTCTGTGATCCTTTTTAAGTTACTGTTTGTGTAGCATGTGAAGTGGGAGATTAAATTCATCTTTTTGCATGTGGATATCCATTTGTCAGCACATTTGTAGAAAGCCACGCTTCAGGGGTGCCTGGGTGGCTCAGTCAGTTAAGCGTCCGACTTCAGCTCAGGTCATGATCTCATGGTTCATGGGCTCGAGTCCCGCATCAGGCTCTGTGCTGACAGCTAGCTCAGAGCCTGGAGCCTGCTTCGAATTCTGTGTCTCTCTCTCTGACCCTCCCCTGCTCACGCTGTCTCTCTCTCTCTCTCTCTCTCAGAAATAAATAAAATATTTTTTAAAAAAGTCACACTTCATCCCACTGCATTGCTTTGTCACCAGTGTTGGAAATCAATTGACCTTTAAAAATGTAACAGCTTATTTTCGGACTCCCAGGTCTGTCCCATTTATCTACATTATCAATCTTGATGTCAGTAACACACTTCCTTGATTACTATAGCTTTACAGTAAGCTTGAAATCAGGAAATGTAAGCCCTGCACTATGTTCTCATTTTTTCATGACTGTTTCAGTTATCCCAAGTCTTTGCTTTTTTATATAAACTTTAAAATCATTCTGTGAACTTCCAGGAAAAAAAAAAGCCTGCTGAGATCATGATGGGGATTGTGTTGAATCTATAGATCAATTTGGAGAGAATCACCATCTTCATACTATTGAGTCTTTTATTCCAGGAACAATAGATGTCTGTCCTATATTTACATCAAGGTTTCTCAATTCTGGTACTATTAACATTTTGGATCATATTTCTTTAGGGAGTTTTCTTGTGCATTGTAGGATCATCCTCTCCTAGTTCTAACCACCGGATACTAGAAGAATCCTTCCAGTAATGAAAAGCAAAACTATCTGCAGACATTATCAAGTGCCTCCCTAGGGGAAAAATCAACCCTGGCTGAAAACCACAGATCTTGGTCTTTAATTTCTCTAAAATATTTCTTGGATTTCACTATAGAAGTCTTATATTTCTTTCATTTAATTTATCCCTAAGTATATATTATTTCTGATACTGGTGTGAATGGATTTTATTTTTTATTTTTGGATTGTTCAATGGTGTACATTCTTGCTATTTATATATTGGCCTGATCTTATATCCTGTGCCTTGCTGTATTTGTTTTTTATTCTAAGGGTTTTATTCTATTTTCATTAGGAAACTCTGTATACAAGATAATATTGCCTATGAATAAAACCAGATTTACTTTCCCCTTTCCAATCTCGAGGATTTTATTTCTTTATCTTCTCTGATTTCACTGACTAGAACTTCCAGTACACTGTTGAATGGACAGAGTAAAGACTGCCAACCTTACATTTTTTTCCTGATTTGGAGCAGAAAGCATTCAGTCTTTCACTATTCCATGCAATGGTAGTATTAGTTTTCTAATAGATACCTTCTATCAGAATGAGGAAGTCTTCTCATAGTCTTCATCTGAGAGGTTTGTTGGGGTATTTTAGAATTAGGTTTTGATTTTATCAAGTGCTTTCCCTACATGTATTGAGATAAATCATATGCTTTTTTACCTTTCTTCTATCATATGTCTTTTACATTAATTGATTTTTGAATATTAAACCAAACTTGCATTCCTGAGAAAAATCCCACTGAGACATGGTGCATAATCCTTTGGTCTTATGGAGTTTTCCTAATGTTTTTAGTATTTTATTGATCTTCATTCTAATCTCTACAATTTTCTCTGTTCACTTTTTATTTAGTTTGCTCTTCTTTTTGTTGTTTTCCTAAAGTTTCTTAATGTAGATCCTTAGGGTACTGATTCAACATCTTCTTTCTTAATATAGTTGTTTACAGCTCTAAGCACTGCTTAAGCTATATTCTATACACTTCCATGTGTTGTGTTTTTGTTTCATTCAGATCAACACATTGACCAACTTCCCTGTAATTTCATATTGGTCTAGTGTTGTTTATGTATTTGTTTTCTTTTCAGGTTTTTGTTTAAATTCTAGTTTGTTAACATGTATGGTAAAATTGGTTTCAGGTGTAGAATTTAATCATCCATCACTTACAGGTAACATCCCATGCTGATCACAAGTGCCTTCCTTATATACCCATCACCCATTTAACCCACCCCCCACCCACCTCCACTCCAGCAACCCTCACTATGTTCTCTACAGTTAAGAGTGTCTTATGGTTTGCTTCCCTCTTTTCCCCTTCCTTATGTTCATCTATTTTGTTTCTTAAAATTCCACACATGAATGAAATCATAAAGATCTTAAAACTCCTAGAAGAACACATAGGGAAAAATTCCTTGGCATTGGTATTGACAACAAATTTTTGGATATGACACAAAAGGACAAGCAAAAAAAGCAAAAACTAGTAACCAAGACTACATCAAACTAAAAAGCTTCCACATAGCAAAAGGAAAAACCACCAAAGTAAAATGGTAACCTTTAGTTTCTTTTTGATTATGTAGATCAGACAAATAATAATACTAAAAAAAAAAAAAAACAACAACTGCAGCATGGGAGGAAATTTGTAAACCACGATATATCTGATAAAACTTTAATACCCAAAATATCTAAAGAACTCAAATAACACCAAAAATAAGAAGATGAGGGAGACAAAAAAGATGAAGACAAAGACCAAGACGAAGAGGAAGAAGAAGAAAAAGGAAGAAAAGAAGGAAAAAAAATTAAAAAGTGACAGTGGCCCCAAATAGACATTTTTCCAAAGCAAACGTGCAAATGGTACAGGAAAAAATACTCAACATCACTAATCATCAGAGAATGCAAATCAAAACCACAATGAAATATCACCTCATACCTATCATCAAAAAGACAGGAGATAACAAGTGTTGGTGAGGGTGTAGATGGTGCACTATAGGTGGGAATGTAAATTGGTGCAGCCACTATGGAGAACAGTATGAAGTCTTCTCAAACAATTAAAATAGAACTACCAAGAGATCCAACAGTCCCACTTCTGGCTGGATATCCAAGGGAAATAAAAATACCAACTTGAAGAGATATCTGCACTCCCAAGTTCATGTTGCATTATTCACAATAGCAATGATCTGGAAGCAACCTAAATGTCCATCGATGGACAAATGGATAAAGAAGATACTGGATATATATATATATATATCCAATAGAGTATTATTTAGCCCTGAGAAGGAGGGAAATCTTGCCTTTTGCAACCACATGGATAGATCTTAAGGCCTTTATATGAAGTGAAGTAAGTCAGATGGAGGAAGACAAATACTGTTTAATATCACTTTTATGTGAAATCTAAAAAATCTGAATTCAGAAAAATTGAGCACAATGGTGCCATCAGGGAATAGGGGTAGGTGGGCATGGGAGTGGATGAGAATATGTTGGTCAAAGAGTATACACTTCCAGTTATAAGATCAGTAAGTTCTGAGGATCTACTGAACAGCATGATGACTATAGTTAAAAATACTGTATTATATTCTTAAAAGTAGCTACAAAAGTGAATCTTAAATATTCTCACCACAAAAAAGAAATCATAATTGTGTGATGATGTGTTGGAGGTGTTGGCTTAAACTATGAAGGTAATCATTTTGCAGTATATAAATGTATTAAATCAATAAGTTGTGCACTTCCAACTTACACATTGTTATATATCAGTTGTAGCAATAAAGCTGGAAAAAAAACAAGGTATATCCTACATGAAATTTTAATTTCTGAACTATTCTCTTAATTTAGAAATATTACTCAGTTTTCTTCTTACATATATCATTACTATTGAGAAACCTGATTTTATTATGTCTTTAATTTTTTAAATGTTTATCCACTTTATCTCTCTGGAAAATTTTGGAGCTTTCACTTTGCTCTCATGTTTTTATATCCCACTATAGTATGTCAGGGTTTATTTTTCTCGTGTCTCTGGAGTGCCTGTTTCTATTTATTGGGGGCATGATGGGATGCAAAGGCATCAGGTCATCAGAACAACCCTTTCATAGCATACATGGAAAACAAGAATTTACTCATTGTTTGGATAAAAATTTAAACAATATAAACGGGAAACAAGAGAGTGTTTGGTGTTTGGGAAGACAGCATGGAAAGCATGCCTGATAAATTGACCTCACATGGTAATGACCATAGCATCATTTGCAATAATTATTGGAAATCAAATATCCACATACAGTAAAACAGATAAATTGCAATCTATTCTTACAATTAAATTCCATAGATTAATGGTAATGACTACACTACTGCTGTACAAAACTACATAGGGCTTTGTTAATGATAAAATTTCAATCAGGTTTTCAAAAATTACATAACTTTATTATTATCCTTTTGAAACTGTTTCTTGGATCAAGTTCAGTATTTTATATTTACTAAAAGAAAGCACACAATACTCCCAGTATAAATGTACTTTGATTTTTTGCACAATAGTCCAAGTCTTTTAAATTGTTCAATAATTATGTTTAAAATGTGTTATTTGTAACATTTTATGTTTTGTGTTGTCTCACTAAGAAAAAAATTATTAGTTATGTTTCCCTCAATGTTATTTACTTATTTTTTGAAAATTTACTTCTATTTTTTTTCTCTTTGCTTTCTTTATTTTTATGGGTTTCAAGTTTATTCTTTATAACTTTCCTTTTTCTAATTTATATACTTTTTCCTTCTCTTTTATAATTCTTTAACTTGACTTTCTGGTTTATGTTTTCAGTCTATTCTCCTATATCAAAACAATTCACATATATAATATTACAAATTTTGAGTAAAGCTTTACCTGTGTCCCATAGCTATTCTTATAAAATGTTTTCCTTTTCATTATACACATTTTGTATTTTCTATTTTGAGTTTTCTCTTTGATCTTGATATCAACTAGGAAAGTAACTTCCATGTTGTTTTTAATCGTCTCTTTATCATTCACTTTATTTTTATTTGACAAATCTGAGACTATGGCTAATAAAATACTATTTGAAATATTATTTGAAGCTTACAGTCAAGAAAGACCAACTCCGTTCTTAGCAGCAATGCTATCCATTATTTTATTGATGTGTCTTTCTCATCTAACAAATGGGATTAGTAATAAGTACAATATGGTGTTTGGGGCACAATAGGGTATATACAATGGAATCAAGGCAAATCATTCTCCTGACATATGGATGTGACCACTTTCCAGTGATCTGCAATTAGCTTTGAGGTCCAGAGTTTTTACTGGGGTTTCATAGCTTTCATAAGATTAATTAAACCAGTGACCACATGATTGAATTCCATCTCCAGCTCCATCCTTGGAGGTTGGGTTAGCTCAAAATCCCAACCCTATAATCACATCATTGGTCTTTCTGGTGACCAACCTCCATCCTAAAGCTCTCTAGGGACTCATCATAATTCACTTAATTAACATAAACTCAGTTGTTATCCTAAGGGCTCGTGAATAATAAAGATAATTCTTTCATTTGGGAAATTCCAAGAGTTTTGGAATTTCCCTCCCTGGAATCAAGGACAAAGACCAGCCAGACTTTTCATATACAACAGGTACTGATTGTCCACATGTTTTCCAACTTCCAAAATGTTGTTACTCTATCCTCCTTGTCTCTCTCTTTTTTTTTCCTCCTTGTGAATTTATGCCTTTAAAAAAGAATCACTGAATTATCAGGTGGTTTTTTGGAGGAAGTAAAATTAGATGCATGTGTCCATTCTACTATCTTAAACTTTATAAGACATTTGTTGTTCCAAGAATTCTGATAAATTTTGAATGAAAGTGAAAGCTCAGCAACAGAGAAAGCAGAGGTTGGTCCTGCTTTGAAACAAAAATGAGTGACCAAAAAAAGTACTCTTTCTATTCTTACTGCAGGAGAAAATGTTAGTCAAGACTTTGCATCCAAAAGTGGAGGAAAGACAAGATACTGAGACAAAAAGCATAGTGGACCTGGAGCTTCTCACTGAGCCCCTCATGGGACATACCTAAAAGTCTCAGAAGCTCTAGATCTTTGTAGCAAGGCTCACTTAATGAAGCAAACTTATGAGATGGAACATCCTCTGTGGGTAGGATCTAGTGTAGCAGTGATTCATTCCATGGCAGAAAGTAATTTTAGTAGATACCACAAAAAACTGAAAGTATGAACATAAGAAAGGTTTTTGGATTCTGCAAGGGATGTTGAGCCTGCAGGGAAATATAAAGCCAAGAAATTTATTTAGAGTTGTTCATTGGAAGTGGGAGTTACCTGTTGACCATGGTAAGTGGATGTGAATCTATTAATAAACTCTCACTAACGAGGTAGGGTGCAAAACTCTAATGAGGATTGGCAAGGAAATTTGAGAGGTTTTAAATCTTTGGAATGGAAAATTAAGGAAGAAAGGTGGTTTCAGGGAAGATTTGGCAACTGAGTTTTACCAATGCAAATCTCGGGAAATTTACCACGCTGAAGGAGGTCAGGAAATAGCATTTGTTCTATTGCTGTGTAAATGTTACCCATCCCAGTAGGCTTGTGAATGGAAACTTGAACCCAGTGGACTTTTTAACATTTTGAAATGTCTTTTAACGTTTGGTTTTATTTCAATTACCTAAGCAACACACAATCATATTAAATAGGTTTTTAAGACCAAAGAAATCAACAATACTGTTAACACCTATAGATAAACTCTATTAATGTATTCCTGGAGATCCACTTCTATACATGTATACATACACAAAGCACATACTTGTACACAAACACACACAACTACAAGATCACTTCCCCAATAACACACACATAGTAACATACACATACACGATCACATATATGTTAAAATACATATACCTGTACACATATTTGTACATGTGTACACACACTTTGTATTAAAACCTCCTGCGTGAGATTAATAGGTTAAAGGAGGATTGGGGCGCCTGGGTGGCTTAGTCGGTTAAGCCACCGACTAAGTCGGTTAAGCGTCCGACTTTCGCTTAGGTCATGATCTCGCGGTTCGTGGGTTCGAGCCCCGCGTCGGGATCTGTGCTGACTGCCAGCTCAGAGCCTGGAGCCAATTTCTGAGTCTGTATCTCTCTCTCTCTCTGACCCTCCCCTGCTCACGCTGTCTCTCTCTCTCTCTCCTAGAAATAAATAAAAAATATTTTTAAAAAATTGGTTAAAGGAGGATTGAAGGACAAAGGATTGAAGGATATTAGACAAAATTGCAGCTTAAAAATCTGCCTTCTATATTAAAACTGAATTCTCTCTTTAGCAGAATGTCCCTTTGTTCTGGAAGACTCATTTCACTGAGCCCTTTTATTATGCAAATGTAAAGCAAGGACTCTTTGTTCCCAGTGAAGACCTGAGTGCAATAAAACTACCACAGTCTGTATTGTTCAGAGTGAAACACTATATCCTGTGTATTAATTTAAATTAAATGTACGTTTCAGCAGACTTATGTATTGGAAGGTTATGTTTTCATTAGAGAATTTTATTTCCCAAACAACTTGGATTTAGATTGCTCTTGTCTATTAATAATAATGATGATGATAATAATAATATATTAATAGTAATAGTATAGTAATATAATAATAATATATTGTTTTGTTTTTAGGAGTTATATTGTTTATTCTTAGAGTAGCTAGTTGTAGAACACGCAGGTCTTAGAAGAATAAGAAAAGATCAATATGCAGATCTGACCTATTGTTTGAGGTATTTATTAAACAAATCACTATTGAAGATCCACCATAATTATGACATGGTGCTAAACACCAAATCTACAAGTTGGGTAGACATAGCTTCTTCTCATGAGAAGCTTACCTTCTATTGTCTTATTAACTTGTGTGTTTTGTGATTTTGACTATGAATTCTTACTTTCTTCATTAAAAAACTTTTGATTAGATACTTCATTTGCTTTCATCTGTCATCTACAGGCACTGACAACATCTACTACTTCACTTGAAGTTTTGAGATACACACAGTTAATTTACATGGGACTTCAACCCCTGTAAAAGGGCTGATTTATCATTTTTCCTCTAGATTTTCTAACTCCACTTATCAATTTTCATTGCTTTAATCTTTTCCCCTGTGTATCTTATTTCTCACTCACCATTACATTTTTGGTTTTCCTATTTGCACTATTGGCTTAGCTCTTTGGGGTCTCAACATAACATAAGAATCTTCTACTACATTTCCATACTTCGTGGGAAAGTTTTTTACTTCTTGTCATCTGGCTTCCATGCAGTTTTCACGAAAAATGTTCAGATTCACCAGAGACCAAGAGAAATTCTTGGGGGAAAAAAAGACCTTTAGTATTCAAGTTTCTTCACCATATGCTCTCTGTGTCTGCTACAGGTTTAAGATATTTTTAAAAATAAATAATTTCTATATAGTGTTAATATTGTGTGGAGAAAAGCCAGTTCATATAACCAACCTCCCCTATTCTGGAATATAGAAACAACTCTAAATTTTTGAAGAATGAAGAGAGCTGACTCAGCACCAGTAAATCACAATGATAAAGAAGACAAGAGCAGAGACACATGAGCAGATAAAAAGTGAAGAATTTTTTAATGAGTTGAGACTATAATGACTGGAAATGCCATAGAGATAGACCAGACAACCATTTTACCTCTTTATCTTATCATTATGGAGATGAATACGATTAAAAGAGCAAGTGTGCACATGAAGGCATGGAACAGGTGTCCACTACAGAAGATTTCATATGACTTGGGAAAAGTCAGGGTAGTGTAGCAAGATACATTCACAGCAAGTAGAATGAATATTTCAAGAGCAAAATGAGAGTATAAACAATACTTCTTATGTAAAGAAAGTCCAAAAGAACAGTGTGGAAATGTTTGTGAAGATGGCAATACCCTCATACTAATGACACTGTTCCTTTTGTAAAGAAAGTATGCCTCCAATCATTATACTGAAAAATCATCAAGCTCACTTATTCAACCTTCTGATGCTTGTACTGTGTGTGTGTTGTGTGTGTGCACGCGTGTGTGCATATGCGTGCTTGGGTGTGTAGAGAAAGACAGAAAGAGCTGTCATTTGTTTACACCTGACAATTTTGCAGGTATGAGTTTTGTGCTGTGGCATTATAATTTGGACGCCCAATTTAACCAGTTAGGAAAGGCAAATCTCGGGGTGACTTGGTGGCTCAGTTGGTTGAGCATCCAACTTCAGCTCAGGACATGATCTCAAGGTTCGTGAGATTGAGCCCCACCTCAGGTCTGGGCTGACAGTGTGGAGCCTGCTTGGGATTCTCTCTTTCTCCCTCTTTTTGCCCCTTCTACACTCTTTCTCTGTCAAAATAAATAAATAAACTTTAAAAAATATTTTAAAAAAGAAAAGGCAAATCTCTGATTTATCATAAAACAGATTTTCAGATCTTGAAACTTAAACTGGAAAGAACAATATCCAAGTATTAGTAACATTCTGAAAGCTCAAGGGATAATCAAGGTTTCTTTCCTGCTCCAACTTTTCCATTCTCCAAAAAAGTATGTTCTTACATTTACTACAATTGGGCTGTAGCTCAAAACTGATGTTTTCCTTCCAGCTATCTTCCTTCCAACTTTAGCTTCCTTTATAGGGTCCTTTCACTTTTTGCATAATTTTTCTCTTTGAATTGAATTTCCATGTTGGAATTTATCTACCATGTGGCTAGTGCAGAAGGAGAAAAGTAGAAACTCACCTACCTTGGTAAGGATACGTATTCCCATTATATAGTCATTGGAAGCCAAGTCACAGCCAAAGGGAAAGAAATGAAGAAGCTTCCCTAGATTATTATTTGTTTTAGGCTAAGGCTTCCCCTTGCTTACATGTCACAACTTGATGATAGTCTACAAAGAAGGCAGGATCTAATGTATTGGTAAGAAATAGTTTTCTTCTGCTTGATGTCTCTGTTGTCTCCAATACACATTTCTTAATATATCATCTAACTGGTGCTGTTCTCCCATGAGCAAGACAAGTTATCTTTCTGAAAACAAGTTGCTTCAATGATAAGGTGAATACAGGTGAAGATTACATTATTGTAATGAATTTATGTTAGATTAGAATTGTGGAAGCCCTAAATATGGGCTTGACACATGGTGGGTATTCAGTAAATGCTGACTGATTCCGCATTGGAATCCTCTGTCTTCATTGTGGGAGGAAATCTAAATCACTGACAAAAGGATGCAGACTCCTCAATATGAAAGTTGGAACAAGGAGGTCATCACAGGCCTTGAATGTAAATCTTAGTACTTAACTATGACTAATGCTCATTTGTGACAACCTGAGGAATTAAACTGGATCTGAAGTAGACTACCAATACTTTAGAAATAGATAGATGATAATCAATAAATAGATGATAGAAAGAAAGAAAGAAAGAAAGAAAGAAAGAAAGAAAGAAAGAAAGAAAGAAAGAAAGAAAGGAAGGAAGGAAGGAAGAAAGAGAGAGAGAGGGAGAGAGGGAAAGGGAACATTTTTGAAAAGATAGTTACTTAAAGTCTACATATATAAAAATGGGAGTTTTTCCAGCAACAAAAGGAAGAAAGAACAGGGATAATATGACATATGTAGTAGTTCCTGAATGTTTATGATATTACATAAAGCATCCATTTGAATCTTATACTTACCTTGAGAAACTGCCACTCAGTTTTATTCTTACATTGATTCTACCAATCAACATTGATCAAGGAAGAAAGAAAAGCTTTTGTGAACAATAGGTATTTACAAATCAGTAAATAGGCAAAGCAATGCAAAAAGACACAGATTAGATTAAATAAAGAAAACAAATCAGTTGTGGGAAAATAAAAAGTTGCATTTTATTTTCCTCTATGAATATAATGTGTGAATTTAGAATCTTAGATGAGTACCATGAGTACAACATGTTTTAGATTCCTGATATAACCATGCCCACAATCAACATAGAATCTAGAAAAGTAGCATGGAATAAGAAACATGGGCATTACATTTTCAGAACTGCCGAAAATGTCAATGATTTCCACAGATAATATGCTTGGCTCTGATGGGTCTAATGGCTCATTAATCCCCTAACTTCCCCAATTTCATCCCCAAACGCAGAGTCAATAACAACAAAAATCTACTAAGTAGTTTTGCCTGTGGTAGATTGTATGCAGAAATGACTCAAGTACTCCCCCATTTCTGTCTCCTTACTTTGATGTCCTCTGCTATATTGACTCTAGCTTGGCATGTGATTGGCCAATAAGACATTAACAATATTAACTTTGAAAGAGCTTACATACTGAAGGCTTCTTGCTTGCTGTGTTTAAAGCCCTGGGGCTGTCATGTGAATGAACTCAAGTTAGCCTCCTGGGGAGGCCATGTGGCAGAGATGCAGGTGCCCTGGTGACAAACTGCCTGACATCAGACATGTAAGCAAGGCTACCCTATATCACACAACTTACAGTCAACCCAGCACCTGATCCCAGATAGATTAGTCAAGACCTCTTAGAAAGATGGGTAAGCTATAATTGGGAGATGCAGATGCATCAGGGATGAAAGCAAGTTATGTATTCCTGAATATTGTTATGTAATTAGCAAGGAAAAAATATCTGAAAAGACCTGAGAGTTTATGACTTCCTGGAGCTGAAATAGCTCATGGCTTTCAGACTCATCTCTTAGGGCATGCACTCCCATGTAAAGAGTGATTTGGAGACATTTGTAAGATTTTTCTAGAAGTAACAAGGCTTCTGCTATGCTGTTGACACTACGTTATATTGTCTATTCCAGTGCCCCAGTTCTTATTCCATTTACTGTTGCTTCATAATGAATCTTCTTAACAGAAAACTCAAACTCAAATGTCTAAAACAGAATGGTTGATTTCCACCTACCTAAAGTTCAATCTTTTCCCAGTGTTTTCCATTTTGGTTAATATATTTTCTCTAATTTTTTGCTGCTTCTGGGCATGTCTAAAGGATTGAGTTAATATAAGAAAGAAGGACTGAAAAAATTTCCACTGAAGAATTAACGACAAGGGAAGAGCATTAAGAATTATAACCCTTACTCAGAAGAAATTCTCAAGAGATAGAGGAGTGTGGGGTTCTCAACACAGCCTGGTGTCTCTCACTAAGTTTGGCTTCTGGAACAGTCCTCTGGATTCATGACTGATTCCTGGGATTGGAGTATGCTGCAATAAAACAGTTGGAGAAAAACCAAATTTTTGTTGTTTATCTTCCATCTCTATGGGACATCAAAGGCTCAGGGCATACTCAGTGTTAGAGTCATCTGCTCTGTATGTATCAAAAGACACTGCATATAACAGAAACCATGAGGTTGTCAGAAGCAAGAAGTCCCCCAGGATTGCCTGGGGACAAACATCAGGGGAAATTAACATCAGCATGGGTACCTCTTGTGGGCATTAACATTGCAATGTTTAATGGGGATTAATAGTATAGCTGCCACCTTACACATTGGTGAAAATAGAAGAACTGGAGGTTAAAAAAAAAAAAAAGGCAAATACCAAACATATGGCTGCTTTATGAGGCATAGCCCCCAAATTCCAGCTCAGAAGAATCTAAAAACAGGGAGTCTAGGGCAGAGTGGAGGCTCTATTTATTTGTCACAGTCAAAATGACCCCATTCTTGCTCTCGTGGTTGTGTGACATGTCAAACATCAGCTACAACTACCCCCTTGTCAACATTCCAAAAGATTTCCTTCATACTATTTCCTCCAATTTTTTAGTCATGTTGTCTTGATCACTAAAATCAGATTGACAAATGGCTTCCAAGGATCACATTTATATGTGGCATCTCCCTTGGGAGGCTGGTTAATTTCTGCTGTATCCTACAAAAGAATTTGGTACTGAAAACTACATGCACAGCTGGCCATGTTAGTGTTCCACATAAATCAGAGTGAATTTAGAGTTCTGATAAAAGCTTCCAATAAACTTCTATCTGTATCATAATAAGAGACTCTCTTGGACCCATTCATTCTAATTGCTTGCTTTCTGGATTCATGTTCAGAAAGTCATCATTTTTATACAGTTTCCTTTTCTATCTGCAAGAACAGGTACAGTGTTCTTATTTATGCTTTTTTATTTATGTTTTGATTTATGCTTCTTTGCCATTAAGTCAATCTCTCCTCAAGCCCCACCCACCCATAATTAAGGTAAAGCCACAGAGTAGGTGTCAGAAAGAATGACGTAACTGAGAGAAAGTATGAAATCTAAAGTTTACCCTTCAAAGTCTAGCTAAACTGGAAAGGGAAGAAAAGCAAGATTTCTTTTTTATCTCACCAAATGACTTTGTGAACAAGAAAAGTGATAGGGAATCCAGGACTAAGTATCTATTTCTCTGATCTCCAAACTGTACTTTTTTTATGGAGTAGAAATTCTACTTTCTTTATTTCCAACTTGGTATTGCTACAATCTACTTATTGGACATTCACTTGGACTGATATTACTAAATTAAAATGGTCTTTAAAACTATTCATTCTCAGGGTGCCTGGGTGGCTCAGTTGGTTAAGTGGCCGACTTCAGTGCAGGTCATGATCTCATGGTTTGTGGGTTCAAACCCTGCGTTGAGCTCAGAGCCTGGAGCCTGCTTCAGACTCTGTGTCTCCTTCTCTCTCTGCCCCTCCCTGCTCACACTCTATCTTTCAAAAATAAATAAATGTATAAAAATTTAAATTATTCATTCTCTTGTCAAATATGTTGGCAAGGTAGTACATTGCAATGGCCACAAGAATGACTGTCAGAGAGTATCTTGATTCAAAGTCTCCCTAACTGTGCAGTTTTGAATGTTCCTTTACATTTCTGACATTAGTTTTAATATCTTTTAAACATTTCATAGTAAAATGAACTACTTCACAGGTCTGCTATTATTGTTGGATGCACCTATTAAAGTAAAATATTCTGTAGTAGTGCTAATGAGTCAGTATTTTTGTCTATTTCACCATCTTCAAACGGTAGTCAGAGCAGCAATTGCTGAAGTCAAAGGAGTGGATTATTTGATGTTGTCTTCATTCTCCCTAAATATGGAGAAGACTGAAAAGAGTTCTGCTTGTGTCTTTGACTAAAAACATTTACTTGTATGTAACATGGCTTCTTTCTCTTTTATTTCTCTTCTTCCTTTTGTTTCTTGAAGTACTTCAAATCTTTTAGAGTCTTTTAAGATCTTATATTCTCCTTATTTTGTTTAAAAAGAGTGGAGTTGAGGGACATCTCAGTGGCTCAGTCAAGTTACTGACTTTGATTTTGGCTCAGGTCATGACCTCAGGATTCGTGGGATTAAGCTCCGCATCATGCTCTGGGCTGACAGTGTGGAGCCTGCTTGGGATTCTCTCCCCTCCTCCACCACCCTTCTTCTGCTCACACATGTTCTCTCTCTCTCTCTCAAAATAAATAAATAAACGTCTTTTAAAAAAATAAAAAGGAGTGGAGTTGAGATTAGATGAACAATATAATAGCAGTGGTGCATCTGGGTGGCTCAGTAGGTTAAGTATCTAACTCTTGATTTTGGCTCAGGTCATGATGTCACAGTCATGATCTCAGTTATGAGATTGGTCCCTGCATTGGCTTTGTGCTGGAGGTGGAGCCTGCTTAAGATTCTCTCTCTCTCTCTTTCTGCCCCTCCCCTCTCAAAAATATAAAAGTAATTAAAGAGATTGGTGTTTGCAAATAACAATGTATATAAGTAAAGAGCAGCATAATGTGCCACCACAAAATATCCCACTTTAGCATGTGGATTATTTTGAGCTAAAATCGATGAATACTTAGTGGATGCAGGAAAAACTAACTGCTTAAAAGAAATTAGAAAGGGAGCTAATGCCGGGAAGAAAGCTATTATCTTAGATAAATTCTTCATCTGAGAGACTTACCTGCATGTCAGGGTAAACACTCATTGACCAAACATTTGTTCTTCTCACCCTCCTGTGAATGACCTTCCTCCCGTTTGAACCCCCTTCCCCTCTCCCCCTTTTTTTGTTTTAGCTCAAAGTGGTATATAGGTCTTAATTGCCTGGCTAACTTGGAGTCTCATATCTTTGCAGAATGTCTCTATGTATGTAATTAAATGTGTTTTCCTCCTGTTAATCTATTTATTACAGGGAGTCTCAATCATGAACCTAGAAGGTCAGACGGAAAATTATTTTTCTTCCCCTACAAAGTTCCTCCCAAGAAAGTCAAATTATTCAAAATGCAAGAAGGATTCTGCAGACTTGATGTTAATAAATAGACAAGAAAATGTTTAGCCAGTCAGAAAATGCACCCATGGCTTTCCCCCAGCTTATTAGGTTCATGCTACTACAAAGATGTTCTTATCCTTTCATGGCATCTGATCATAAACTAAGAGGTACACAGTAAAATATCAGACTTAAAGAAAATGGTCAGCAAATTGTTCCCTGATGCTGGCAGTACCCCTTTTATCGTGTGAGAAGATGGAAGGTTTTTGGATGCAAAATGTGCCTGATATTTTGAAAGCATGTCCACATTATCAACAGTTTGTCAAGGAAATGTCGTTCATTCTTACTTAGTTGCTGCAAACACTCCTATCATCATATAAAAGGTAAGAGGAGGATTAAAGTAATAGTTAAAGGGTGAATGGAATGTAAGAAATTATAGCTTTGGTTTATTTTTATGTTCTTTGTTTGCATCTCTAAAAAGTATTCTGCAGAGTGATCTTTCAGGAGATGCTCATGATCGTGGTACGAAAAAGTTGCCGAATAAAGCAGGAAAATAAGGGATTCTTGCTCTCCATCGAAATTTCTGGGTCATCCTAAAAGAAAAAAGACATGTTAAATTATTTTAATCAGTGTTTCAAAATGGATACTGAAACACTACATAATTTTTGAATGCTATGCATATTAATATCAAGTAAATAAGCCTTTTCTATTTAAATTTAATACTACGCTTTTAAAATAGAATAACTGAAAAATCAGGATCTGATTCCACTCAGCTTACCTTGCCAGGTTTGAATCTGAATTATTATTATACACTATAAATGGGTCTTTGCTATTCATCTGAAGGCAGTGCAATCTGGACAAATGCAGAAGAAATGAGGAAAACCTTAATGGCAGCATTCACAAATCCTCAATCCAAACAGAGTCATATTCATTTCTTCTGCACCAAGAAGGCAGAACTCATATTATGTCTCTTCCCACAGCCTGTTGGAGCAACAGCTTTTGAATGGCAGCTATGGACTTTACAATTGTTTGGAAATTATATTTTGTTAATGTATCTTCTCAATAATGGAAATTCTCATGTCTTTAGAAGACAAAATTATGACCTACAGTCTTTATTTACATTAAAGGTTATAAGTTTATCTCAATTTAAGCAAAATGAGAAACATAATGAAAGCATAAACAAAAGACAACACTAAAGGGGGTACCTGGGTGGCTCAGTCAGCTGAGCGTCTGACTCTTGATTTCGGCTCAGGTCACGGTTGGTGAGTTTGAGCCCCCTGTTGGGTTCTGCACTGACAGTGTGGAATCTGCTTAAGATTCTCTCTCTCTCTGCCCCTCCCTCATTCATACTCTCTCTTTCTCAAAATAAATAATACACTTAAAAAAAAAAGATATGCAAAGATTTGCTTGTTCTCTTCAATCATAAAATCTTCCACAACAAGCTTTATAAGAAAACAAGAAAACCCTTTGCATGAAATGTTACTTTCCTATTTCTAAGTAAAACGGCAAAATGAGAACGGATGACTAACCCCCATCCCAGTTTTCCACTTAAATGCTACATTTTAAGAGTAGAAAACTCTATTATTAGTGAAAAGTTTTGTGAGGTAAAATCAAGACAGTTCTAACCATTTTTCTAAGTATAGAACTTATTTTTCACAAGAAAAAGACTAATGCTTCAGTCTTTAAACTGTGAAAAAGAGAATGCTGAAAAGTTGGTGAGCACACTGCAACTAACAACAAATACAACCCCACCTGATGTGGAAACATGGGAAACAATACCATTTGCAAGATGGGGGTGTGGTGTTTGGGTATCTTTCCACTATCCATGAAAAGGAGGCTCCAATGCAAAGCATGCCTTACAAAGCAGGCTACAATTAATAGGGAAGCTCAAGGTAGACTTTGAGGCCAGTATATACACTGTGCAAACAGATATAAAATCCACATACAGCAAACAAATTTCTAAATAGGCAGTATCATACTACATGAAACATAATATGCTGCTAAGTACTTCCCACAAAAAAATTTTCTCTTCTTTCTGGGACTGCACATAGACAATATTTCCCAAACTCTTTTAAAATCAGCTGTGATATATGACTTTTCCAGACGTGGCCAAAAAAATCCTCTTGTGTTTCTCACTCCATTGATGGTCACTGATGGCAACCCAGGGCTCCTAGGAAGGAATCCCCATGTTAAGAATAAGGGAGCTACTCTCAACATGGATCCTCCAATGGCTACAGTNCTCTCTTGTCCAGAAAATGGAAACACCATGGACCTTGATGTGTGCAATCAAAAAATATCTATTATGTTGTCAAATTATATATTTGAGCCTATTTATTACTGTGGCCTATCCTAGGGTAACTAACTCAGCTCCTGCTACTTCCATTTGGGATGGTAAACTTTAAAGAATACCTTTCATCAACCTAATGTGTTAAAAACAGAGCAAATACAGAAAAAAATCACTTTTAAACCATGATACAGTATTGCAATTATCTCCTTCATAAACTGCTTTACTGTGAGGGAGAAGAGAAATATTGAGTACAATCTAATTATGCTTTTAATAAGCTTCAAGAGGACATAGAATTTTGACTTTAGGAAAATACGGGAGCATAAAAGCAGATGTCTTAACCCTTTGGATAGAATTCTACTAAAATTAACAAACTTAAACAATAACAGGCTGGAAAACACATCATAACTGCAACTAGAAAATGATAACCCCCCCCCCATAAGATTATGCAGGTTTTGGATCAAAGTAAATCTTGATGGCACAGACAAGCCATGAGAAAAAGGAGGTGCCTCCACCTGAAGTCATGAGACCCTACAAATTCTCACTAGCAGATAATAGACCAAGTGTAGTATAAAAGGAACAAGGTGATGATAATAATAATGGTTATGATGATAATAATTCAAGAAACAGAAAAAAAAACTACTAGGAGAAACCAGCTGCTTTCCATTCTTGAGGAAATAATTTAAAATGAAGTCCAAATATTAATAAAATAAAGAAATATAATGCCATCAAAGTTCTTAAAAATGTATCAAATTCAGAATACTGAACTCATATGTGGAGGAAAAGTTTAAGATGATCTGTACCTTGTAAAAGAAAAGTACAAAGACTTAGCATATCCCAGAGAAGTTGATAAATGTGGAAGACAGATCATGGAGACCCAAAAGGTAGACCTTTGTGTCCTTCAAAAGGAGATAGTTAGAGACATCTGGGTGGCTCAGTCGGTTAATCATCTGGCTTCGGCTCAGGTCATGATCTCATAGTTGGTGGGTTCGAGCCCCGCTTCGGGCTCTGTGCTGACAGCTAGCTCAGAATCTGGAGCCTGTCTTCGGATTCTGTGTCTCCCTCTCTTTCTGTCCCTCTCCTGCTTATGCTGTCTCTCTCAAAATTAAATAAAACATTAAAACAACAACAACAACAAAATGAGAACATACAAGCAATTGAACACTCTGGGCAGGAACACTGAGAGGTCTAAGCTCAAGTTCTGCCTCCACTTTAGGGTCCTTTCTCATCACACACAGGGTAGCAATATTGAGCACTATATTTATTCTCTCTATACCCCACTCTCATTATTTGAGAAATAGGCATAATAGTAATATCTCTCTCATAGAATTGTTTTGAATATTAAATACTGTAATACATACAAAATGAATAAAATATCCTGGCTGTAATTCATGTTTAACGCATACTCAGTGTTATATCATATTATTACATGTCAAATGGAAAATTCATCAAAGAATAATTTTATTATCAAAAGTTATGAATCTGAATATTCAATGAGTTGTAACATGGAAACATTAATAAAATGTGAACAATGGCTGGATCAATTCAGCTGAAATTTTTGAACAAGGAATAACGTGAATTTGAATTAGCTGGTACTAAATAACGGACAATACAATCTGCTATCCTTAGAAAGCATCATTTCTCTTCTTGACCATATCAGAGGAAATAAACAGGGTAAAATTCCACTTCCAGGGCTTTCTACACCTTGCCTTTTATTTGGTTGCTGATATTGTTGCCAAATCTTAGCAAAATAGGAAGTGATAGAAGTGGGGCAAATAAGCCAGAGCTGTATCTGGTGACTCTCTTTCTCCCATTCTCTCTCTCTCTCTTTCTCTCTCTTTCTCTCTCCTCTCTCTCTCTCTCTCTCTCACACACACACACACACACATACACACACACCAGAATATGCAGATAAAACACTGGAGGGACAATTTTCAAATTGGTACAGTTCCTGGGCTCTTAAACCTACAGGGAATAAAGAGGAATTAAGTCTCTTCGATCAGAGGACTAATTTGGCAAATTTTCTCTGTATATAAAAAACACTATGGGTTCTACATAAGGTGAGTTCTTATATAACCTTTTAGGTTAAATTATTTTACAAAATCTTGCAAAAGGTATTCTGTCTCAGTGTTTGTTGAGAGTGCTTTCCTCTCATAATGAGTTGTGGTAAGTATCTAAGAAGAAATTACAAAAGTATGACTCAATGTCAGTTTTATTTATTCTCAATTTGTCTACTGTTCAGATTTTAGTAATTCAGCAAAATGAAATGTTTAAGATAAAATGCCTACATAAAATCTGAAATCATGCTTTTGATCAAACATTAAGTACATGGAAAATAATACTTTCTATGTACAGTCTATAAATGAAGGGTTGATTTCTTGGAGATGGAAAAGGTTAAACTAATGAATGATTCAGGCAGTCTTTCATTCTTCATTAGAAGTGAATTAATTTCTTGAAGAAATGAGTGATCTTCTTCAGTTATTAAATGTGTAAATTTCATCTCAAACATTCATAGTCCTTGATCTATTTAAAGACTGATATGTCAGTGATGAAATATAAATTGCAGAAACTAATCAAGTTTAGAAATCCTGCGCTCTTGGCTGTGGTTATGGCTGTGATGCTCTAGCATGAGCCCTTCTCGGGCTGATTATGAGAGATCAGGAGGAAGAGGTGGCATTTGGAGCAAACAGTTCCCACATAAATAGGGGATGTGATTTTGTTATGAATTATGGAAAACAGGATGAGAATTTTGAAAAGATAATTCTTAACAGACTACTCACTATCTTAAATAGAATGTCACAGTTTTTCACATTTGAAAAGGCTGATTATAGAATTGTAAAGAAGGTAGGTCTTAACCTACTGTCTATCTCTTTTTTAAAATTTTGCACATCGTGTAATACGGTATGTGTTCTTAAATCCCACACTTATTTCAGGGAAAATGCAGGTGCTTTTCTTAGTCCTGTTTTCACACTTTCCCCTAGACCTTTTCTTTGATTTTGTCCTATAAAATTGGAAGCATACTAACGGTCAGGACATTTTTATTTATTCAGTAAATTTTAAAATTTATTAATCAATGTTATTATTCAGTAAACTTTATTAGTTGTCTCTTCATAGGTCTCCTAAATCACAAGAACAGAAAACAATAGTAATAAAAAAAGTAACAAAAATAGCCTGTGTGTTTTATATTGTTACCATATAATTGAAAAATTATTTTTATAACTGTTAGAGTATTTAACCATAGTTAATCCTTAAGATAATACTATGAGGAAGATATTTCCTAGTTCACAACAGATGAAACTGAAACTCAGCACAGTTAACTAGTTTTAATTGGAGAAATCCACAGGCCCAAAAAGAATTCCAAGCTTTCCTAATGTTAAAGACTGAGTTAGTATAATTCTACAAAGCTATGCAATTAGGTTGAAATATCAACAGCAAACAAGACAATTTGGTGAAAATAGATAAACCAATTTTTCATTGTCTTTTAACTCCTTGCTGCTCCTTCATGTTTAGTTTCAAGTTCTAGAAAAAAAAAAAAAAGCATGTATAGGCCACTTATTATCTGTCAAATCCTGCAATGGACCCTTTAAAAGACTTACTATTCTCAGATCTGCAGGACCAGAGAAGTTACTTAATTTACCCAAATGCACACAGCAATCAATAGTAAAGCCAGCTTGGAACCTAGGTCTATTACTAGGTTACTCAAACTTTTCATTATATCATAGCTTGTAATGTTACTCATTCCCAACAGCACATAGTTTTCTGGAATCTACCACCTGCCAAGAATAGCTATCTAGAAATGATATCATGACCATTCTTCTTATCCCATCAGACAGCATCTTCTGAGAATAAATATTACAGATAATAGACCAAAATCTGGTGGAAATTTCTCTTGGAATTTAGATGGAAGATACCGACTTATAAGGTATATAAGTTCTTTGTTCCTTTTTAGATCCACTTTTTTGACAGTAAGAACATAGATATATTATGAAAGTTTTGAGCAAAATTTCAAGTTTTTACCACTCATTTAAATTTCTCTGGTTTCCATACCACTATNAACAGGAGAATATCACAAAAAGAGTAAATTTTTGGATTCAGAACATTGGTAATTGAACTCTGCCTTCATCTACATCTGACCTTAGGAAGGTGATTTAATCTCTCTGTAATATAGTTTCAACATCTGCAAAAGTACCTTAAAATTTCAGATATAAAAATCAAATGAAGTAGGTATTCCATAGATGGTGTATTAGGAAGAACTGAATTCTGTTTCTGC
>NW_027533256.1:3611637-3796648 GCF_008692635.1 Crocuta crocuta
CATAAAGTAAAAGGAAAGAGCCCATTTGGAATTCCAACTCTAAGAATAGATATATTCTTATACTTCTATAAACTAAGTATGGCTTTCTCCTCCACAAAATTCAGTACATGTAAAATGAGAAACTCGATAAATTTCAAGTTCCTTTCAAAATATAACAGTCTTTTACACAAAGATCCTGATTTGCCATTTATTAATTTGTCTAAACTCCTTGGGTTTCTTTATGTTCACATCATGTCCAAGGTCAACAGTACTGGCTTTCTTCATGTTATGTAAACTAAATAGCCAAGTATGCTTAGAGTTAACACAAAAAAATTTATTTAATTATTAATATTTAAATATTTTCTTTTGATAAACTTTTATAAAGATTTTTTAAAATAATAAAATTCAATCAATCATTAAATGATTAATTTCATTAATCATCCTGGAGATAGATATAATCAATATACAAAAGAAGAAAATAAAAATTACTACAGCTACCTTCTTATCACAATAAGCCATTGTGATTACCTTAAGCATTTTCTCAATTCGTTCAACACTTCCAAGAAGTAGAACAATTTCTCCTTTTGCTTTACCAGAAAATTGGACCTATTATTTTATTACTGTACCATTAGTGTGACTGTCAAAATCCTTAGCTTAGCATAGAATATTGTGAATATAAGTTCCCTACTAACGTTCCCAACTGCAGAGTGGATTCCTTTAACAGAGCTGTATTTAGAAAAATGGACAGACTTCAATAAAATAAATAATAGGAAATATTGGCATTCTCATTTTTCTCCCCAGGGAAAAAGGAAGGTCCTTGACCTGTCTCTAAAAATTGGGAATCCCCAGGTTTATTTGTAGTAAATAAATAAACACTAGAAATCCCCCTTCATTTAAGAGAAGTAATATAACATTTAACAAAAGAGATGGTAAATTCTCTAATCTTACAGCTAGAGTAAAACTCTAGAATATAGACTTCTTAGAGTGAGTGGTCCAATATATATTTTTTAAAATTATCCATTCCTAAGCCCAACCAATAGTACAGGGAAACAACAAGAAGTAGTTTCTTGTTTATTAGTTTAGATTCCTTATTAGGTACAGAGTTCAGTGATAACTGAATGAATGATGAATGAATGGATGAATAAATAACCAAAGGCCTATCCTGCCTGCATTGACCAATTTCTATAATTTCAGATGCTTGTTGTGTCTATATTAAGGCATATAAAAGACAGTTTAGGGTCTCTTTGTATCAGTGTTGCAGGATTCCTGCCCCTATCCATATCAGTTAGTCACCTTTGAAGAGTCACAGGTGAGTTTCCACTCTCCTTTTTCTGCAAGGGAAAGAGTGAGGTGCCTTTTTACGTGTTTTGGAACTCCTTTGATTAATAAAGTCCTGGGTCTTTTTGTCCTGTCCACATGCTCCCAAAAAGTGAACAGAAGTAAACAAGGATGCTAATGGCATCACTTTCAAATATAAAACAACTTTTAATTTACTAGTGTTTTTTCTGAAACTACCAAATTCTGTGTCTCATGACACTGAACCTGAGTGTCATAGTGATTTTTAGTGCTACATAGCCATAGCTCTCACCAAATTAGTCTTTCAAGCATACTCCTAGAAAGTAGTCATTTGCTTCTATAATAGTCATAATATCTGTTCAGTTATTGAATCTAAGATCAAAATAACGTATTACATATAGTTAAAAGAAGTGGAAGTCTGTTTCTCACATATTAGTCCAAGCCTAAGACTCAAGGGTTGGTACTATAGACTGGACCCTTTCTAGGGTTTTTTTTGTTTTGTTTTTTGCTTTTTTTGCTCTGTCATCCTGAATATGTGCATTCCCTCTCCTGTCCTAAAATGATTGTTTTAACTCCTATCAACAAAAATGCCTTCTAAACAGGGGAGAGAGCAACGGAAGTGGAATTCATACTTATTCTATTTTAAAGGCAGGGCTCAAAAATGGTACTCCTTACAAATGTTCATTCTCTTGGTTGAAACTTAGCTGTATAGTCACACATAATATCAAGGAAACGAGGAAAACGAAGTCTTCCATTGAAGGACCATGTTTTATTGTGAGTTCTGTTAAGAATAAAAGAAAACGGAGGATGGAAAGTGAGTACTAATTAGCATTTTCTGGCATAACCATGTTTTAATTATCCCAAAGCAAGACAGCCAAGATCCCTGCCCTTTCACCATGAGCAAGGTCGTAATAGAAATGCTGGCTTTTCTGCTTCATGGATGAATAATGCCAAATATTACCTCCCTTCTCTCCTCTGTTGTGTTGAAAATTCTAAGTAGGTCTAACAAAACTCTTAAATTATGTGGGTATTTAAAGATAACAAAAGCAGTCCTAAACTTTTAGACTTCTATGAATCTAAATATTTCTTACTCTGTCCTAGATATGACTTCTTGATCAAAATACAACCAACACGAGAGAATCTGCTAAGGGATTATAATTGACTAATTCATGCGTTCCATGGCCACAGACATCAGGAGCTGATCAAGACTAATAGCAGGCCATACTCCATTAAAAATACACTCTTTGTAGCACTAACTAGCTTATTTCCCCTTCTTGGAGATAATGTCAATGGTCTGAAAATTAAACTGATTGGAGATTTCTCAACCCAATCAATCCTTAATGCTGAAGTTATAATTCAGTAGAGCTGCCACATGTTTGCAGCCTTCCTAGCCTTTATGTTGGCAATGACTTCCAGCTTCCCATCGGTTTTCCCTACCAGTCCTTAAACCAGGTCGGAGACAAATGGCTCTTTCCTTATTTCAGCATCCATGATTCCTCTGGCTACTTGCTTGTTGACTGACAGTTTGATCTGATGTTATTCTAGCACTGTTGAGTCAAACTGATGAAAAGCTTACAGGGTCAGGCATAGTTTTTATCAAGATGACCATAAATGCTTATTTACCCCACACTACTTCTTTAATTCACTCTTAAACATATGACAGGACATATGAATGAGGAAGGGCAGAAAATTGGAAATAGTCTGTTGTCATATTCTATTGGAAATTCATGTGCCCCTTGCCTCAGAGAGGTGTGGGAGAGGTAACATTTATAAGTGGCTATATCTGAGCATCTCCTCAAGATGATCTATTACCTTAAGAATTCTCTTTGCATGCATTTTCAAAACCCAACATAAATATGATTATATCTAGCATCAAGTTTTCTTCTGTTACTTGGGGCTTCTAAAAGATTTGCCTCAATCTGAGTATCAGAACTAAAGACATGATTTGAAATGGAGACACCATCCAGCTTAGAATAAAAACACAGCATCCCAAATGACTGAATTCAGACAGTATTCTACCCTAGTGTCAGACTGTTCGGAGCATTGTCATCTACTATGTCTTCTTTCTTTTTCTCCTACTCATATCCTTTTGTCTTATACCTGTGATCCAGAATAAGCTAAAGACATTGCCAGAAAATATGAGCTGGGTCGACAACCCTCTGGATGACCAGTTATGATACAAAGAAAGGGCACCCAAAGAGCAGAGAGCTACCCTTATATTAATTATTTACTATTTCAACACACATGCAGAGGATTCCTCCAATATCTTGGCCTTTCATCACTTGGAAATGCCTTCCTCAAACAATAGGATATCTTTCATCCCATCCCAGGTACTCATTCCCTTAGTCATCTCAATAACCAGAATCAGTGGCGGCCATATCTAATACCAGAGACCATATATGTATGCCCCATTCTCTTCAATACCTTCCTATAGTAACATGAAAATTCTGCATGGTTGTTAGGAAACCAAGAGGGAAGGGAAGAAGAAATACTGATGTGGTGTCTTATGCCTGCTTAAATCGGAAAATAGTAAATCGGAAAATAGTGCTTAATTTGACTGAAACAAAAATGTATTGAATCAGACCGAGTATATCAGAAGGTGTTGAAATTAAAGTTTTCACTGCCAAATAGAAATGAGAGTGCATAAAGAAAATTATTCTTTTAGAAAAATAGAGTTTCTGTTGAGTACACATCTGTTTTATAGCTGATGTTTATTTATGTTATAAATGATATCATCTACATTCGCTAATTGGACCAAATAGTCCATTATCCCCAACTACCTCCTTCATCAGCTATTGATGAATTACATAAGACTTCAGAAATACCCTGTAGCATTCTCTCAAACAAAGATAAATAAATAAAAGGAGGAAAGGAAAGAAAAGAAATCCTAATGGACAAACGCTAGCTGTCTTCTTATCCTCTTTAGCCATCAGTATGTAAAACAATTCAGTCCTTTGAAACTTGACACGGCATATCACCTACTCCCCATAAACCACACGGGGAATTCTGAAGTAAGGGCAAAGATTTTGGGTCCAATATGCATTAAGCCCGATTATTCACAAATAATCAAATTTCTCCAAATTTCTTAAATTCATCCTAAATTGAAAATCCACATAGGCATTGAATCTCCGATATAATGTTATTAAGTAATTGTTCTTTAATATATCTCATAAATCACTGTACTGTGATAGAGTGTTCCTCTCAGAATGGCCCCAAAGGATTCTGAGGTCCTTTGGAATTATTATTCTCCTCTTTCATAATAAACCATTTTCCCCTCATGTCTCAATGATTTCAGTTTCTGCCTTCTTGCCATTCTTGCTAATATTCCTGCCTGCAGTCTTTGGAATTTCAGTGTGCATGTAAATGATGCTTTCAGTATCTTCACCACTACTTCCTTAATATACTGTCCTCCAAAGATATTGTCTCCCACCACATCTCAGTCTCTCATTGCCATGGTCATACATTTCAGTCCTTATAATTGTAATACAAGCTACTCCTTACAATTTCTATAACATGTGCTGTACTCTGGGTAATTACTCTTTTTTTTTTCTGTTTCCAACTCATTAATTCTAGTATATTGACTTACAACTTTTCTTAACCCTACCCAGTTCCCCTGCATTGGTCTTTTAAAATTTAACTATCCCTCACCTTTTCACATCCTTCCCCCTTCTTTCTTAGACACATTACATGGCCAAGCATAATTACTGTATTGCATATACACATTTTCCTGTTCTCTCTTACTTTGTGGTATTCATTTGGTAAAACTACAATCCTATTTAACCCAATTATTTCTATTCTATGCCTGTGTTCATAAAGCTTGATTTATTTGAAACAGCACAAAATCTGACTAGTTGGTCTCTCTTTAAAGACATGACCATAAATTTCAAATCAACCCTAATGCTGCCAGGTACCTGTGGTCTGCTTAGCCTATCCATTTGCTCTCTCTCCCTTACATCCTTCATTTTTTCTCACATTTTCCTCTGTCTTAGCAATCCCTGACACCTCCTCCCACATTCTCATTCCCAAATGATAACCTTGCTACCCGATTCATTGAGAACATTGAGTTTTCTCTTCTGTATATCCCATCTCCCTATCTACCTACTTACTAGCATCTGTATCACATCTTCTGCGTTCACATCTTTCACTGCAAATTAACTATCCATGATCCTTTATAAAGTCAGTTCTTCATTAGGAATGGCCCATCCTCTATCTTATATACTCAAGGACATCACTGTAGCACTTCTCTTTCATTTTCTCTCTTACATCATCAGTTGTTCTTTCTTCTCCTGGGTCATTCCCATCAGAAAAATATGTTATTTTCTCCAGTCTTAAAAGGAAAGTGCTGGAGGCCTGCTCCGGCCGGGTCCAGGGGTCCCTGAAGGATGGACAGTGTGGGCGAGGGAGGCATGAAAGAGCCACAAGAATCTTTCTGGTCACCAGGCAGGCATCTCTGCTCTGACTGGGGCTCAACTTTATTTTATAATTAAGTGTTTGGGGGATGGCACAGAAGTGGCATTTGCCTTAGACAATGATTTCTGATGACAAACTTCTTTGATATGTAAGAATTTCTCAGAATATAGATTTGTAGAAGACTCCTACATAATCTTTATCAATAGTGATTGAAGTAGGGGATTTAGATGCTTATCTTTTGGGGAAGGAAGGTATCTTTAGCATACAAGACAATGTTTTTAGCATAAAAAGGGTGAAGTTAGTTCTTTGTGTGCAGGGGTAAGTAGCTTATTTAAGGTGAAGTATCAAGAAAAACAGGTCTTTCAGGAAACACAATGTTTGCTCCCATAATCAAAAAAGATAAAGTTCCTACAATAGGTTTCTTCTCAGGGTGCAATCAGCATATTCAAGGCCAGAATAAGTCACTCCAATACTAATCAACAAAGATACCTTGGGGGGCCGGTGCTCCAAGCAGAAACAATTCAGTGGGGGTGGATATCTGTCCTTAACTCTAAATTAGGCTCTTTGTCTCAGGGCCAGGCTCAACTGTAACTCTTGTGTTCTTAACCCCCTTTATTACCTAAGTCTTGGATCTGCAAGGCCCATAGGAAGAGGCTTTTGACAATCATCCACAGTGCTTTCATCTAAAATCTCTTTTGAAAAGGCAGAAATATGCTTTTCCTTATGAGCAATCTGTGTGGGGAATGTCGGTCTGATCTGGAATATTGTGAGGCCTGGTCAATACCCGCAGGCTCATTTCCAACATGAGCCAGTAGTAGCAGAAGGAGATACCAGTTTTGCTTCTCATGGCAGCCGCTGTGCAAACGCTGCCATTTCCTCGCTGTGACTGTCATCCAGTGAGGCCAGTGCGGCTCCCAGCAGGAAAGAAAGGTAAAAGCAAAACCAAACCAAACAAAACCCTCTCTTGAATTATCAGCAACCACTCCATGTCTTTTCTCCCCTTGGGTGAAACCTTGAATCTATTGTCTGTACTCATTGTTTCAAATTGTTCTTTTCTCATACTTTGCTACAATTACTCTGATAGTGTTTTTGGCATTCCCATCTTCACACACCACAAAAATACTTTCTCAAGGTCACCAGATGACAAGGGCATCAAACCCCATACTCAATTCCCAATTCTCACTTTACTTGACTCATTACTTTTTGATTTGGCTCACTCTTTTCTTCTCCTCAATACACTTTCTGCACATAGCTTCTCAGATACTAGGCACTTTTTGTTTTTTCTAATTCACTGGTTATTTTTCATTTTCTTTTGCTAAGCCCCCCTTGTCTCCCTTAACTCTTGATGTAAAATCTCCCAAATTCAATCCCTGGTCCTCTTCATTTATCCAAGAATGATACTCACAGTTATCCAAACCAGTTTAATGATTTAAAGCCCACTGTGAGTCAAAAGTTTCCATTATTATGTTTCCAGATCAGATCTCACTCCTCCTGAACTACAGACTTACAATGTTTATTAAGCATCTCCATGTGTGGATCTGTTGGTCATCTCAAACAGAACACCTCCAAAATATAACCCTTTATCTTTCCCCAAAACTCCTTCTGAAGCTTTCCTTATCTCATAAGAAAGCTTGACACCTTTCTTATTCCTCTCTTTCTGTCACACTCCATGTCAAGTCTACAAGGAAATAATGCAAACTCTACTTTCAAAATATACATGCTAATTAGTGATCTCACAATCCTCCACTTCTCTCCACTCTGGACAAGTTACCAACACCTCCCATCCGAATCACTGTAATGTCTTCCTGTCTCCCTTCTTCTGTACTTGCTTATACACATTCCGAAGCCTAGTCTCAAAAGAATAATAGAATATACTTTTAAATTTGAGATTATCATATGATGGTAATCTTCTATTCAAAAAATAATATTCTCAAATATTTCCCGTGTCACTTAGAATAAAATTTAAATGACTCACAAAGGCCTCTGGGAGATGATCCTATATCACTTCTCTGGTGTCTCCTTTTGTATTCTCCTTTGTGTTGATTCTATTAGACTCTCTCTCAATTCCATGTTTTCCTCAAATATTTCAGGGATGCTTTCACCTTGGGGCCTTTGCACTGGATGTGTCCTACAATTGGAGAACTCTTCATGTCTACCTCCTTCATATGTTTGCTTAAATCCTATCTTCTCAAATAGGCTTACCCTGACTTCCCTACACCAAATCCCTACCTTAGTCCACCCAATATACACACTCTACTTCCTCATTTTTCCACACCACATTCTGCCAGCAATATGACCTTCAAACAAACCATACATCCAAGTAATACACGTACCTATTTTGTGTTTCTATTGGCCGTGTCTCTCCCTTAGAATATAAGTTCTACAAGGACAACAATATTTGTCTGTTTGTGTATTGATCTCTCCCAAGCAACGAGGAAAAAAAATGCCTAGTATATATTAAGCACTCAGCAAATAGTTTACAAATGTATGATTAACTGAAAGAAAATATCTTAGTTATAGTTCATGGTTTCCCTTTTAATTTTTTCTTTCTTTTCCTTGGACACTAGGGAATAATTAAAATCAAAGCTGTCTCAATGTTTTTCCTTAGCTAAATTAATCAGGACACTTCCTGCAGAAAAGTGACAATTATACAACTCAAATAAACTTGAGTAAAAAAAGGGACTATATTGGCTTCAGTAAGTGGGAAGCTCCTGGAGGAGCGTAGGAAGTGGTTTCAAATGCAGTTCCATCCAGGGTTTCAAAAGAAGTTACTAAGTTTCCCTCTTTTCTTGCAATTTCTTATATCTATTTCTTTCTGAAGCCTGACCTGATTTTTCCTAAAACATATGGGCTTTTTCCATTTGGTCAGGGAAGTTGGCTATGACAGTCCCAAATTCACATTCTGCCAGCTTCTTGTCCCCAAAGAGGAAAATAGTCTTTTCCACTAGCATTTTCAGAGATGTCTTGTGAAGGCCTCTGGCTGTCCAAATGAGAGTCATTGCTCACCTTTGTATTGGGCACAAGAGGCCTGCCTAGGACTCATAGCTTTGCCAGGACTGTAGAGAAAGGTGGTCCCTCTGAGGAAGGGGTGCTAAATAAGCAGCATGTTGACTTCACCATGTAATCCCTTCCTTTTTCTCCTTCCTGTGTACTGAGATGCCTCAGAGCTCAATTTCTATCTGATGGTACAGATCAGTCAAGAAGATATGCATCAGGAGAGAAGATAAGGAAGGAGGATTCTAACTGGAGCCCTTTCAGGCCAAAGGTTCTGAGCACAGTGGATCTGGTCTGCCCAAAGTTGTCCAGAGGTTTCGGGCCAACTATATTTTATTCTGTTGTAATTTAATAAATATTTGAAAAAAGAATGGTTACTTTTGTATGAATTAATGAATAAAATAATATGATAAAAACAATTGGCATTTTACTCACTTATATTATCATTTCGACAAGCTGTTCATATAATACGTTTATTCATCCATAATATCATTCATCTCTGACTGTCAGAGAAGAATTGTTCCATGCCTACCATATACAATGCAAAGAGCTATGCAGGTAATGGGTCAGCAAAAGTTGTTAAGACATGTTGGTTCAAATGAATTATAAATACTTACATTTGCAAAATCTCACCTAATCAGGGTGTTAAATTCATAATGATAGTAGATAGACTTTGTATTTAGAAATCTTATTTCTACTCCCTAAAAATTATCCTGAGTAACATTCATCGATAGCTAACTGTTTCAGGTACTTTC
This sequence comes from Crocuta crocuta, assembly GCF_008692635.1. NCBI lineage: Eukaryota > Metazoa > Chordata > Mammalia > Carnivora > Hyaenidae > Crocuta > Crocuta crocuta. The sequence goes on from NW_027533256.1 coordinate 3,621,072, forward strand.
ATTAAGTACTTTTGTGAATTAGTCTGTCTTATACTTCTATGAAGTATTTAATCTTCCCAATTTTATGTGAAGATGCTATTGTTAACTTCATGTTACGGATGGAAACTGATAACAATCTGGGAAAGTGACATACTAGTCTCACAGATAGTAGAGGAAGAATTAGGACTCAAATCCAATTATGTGATTTCAGAGAGAAAAGTTTGCAACACTTTACACTATATTAGCAAATATTTTAATAACATTTAAGGCAAGGTCATCCATGACCTCTATAGAAGAAATAGCCAGAGTACAAGAAAGGTGCTTTCTTAGATATGGTGCCCACATAAAAAATCCAACCTCAGGGTGAAGAGTTCTATTTTTCTCCAATGCAGTTGTTTAAAACTTAGAAAGGTTCTATTGTAAGAGTCAATAGATACAGTCAATAGTCAATGTGATACAGCCAACTTACCGTTGGAGATATTGTAGTCAAAAGCAATTGCGATAGTATACGTTCTTGTTACAAAATGTATCGCTGTATTCCAGGGCCTTAATTACAGCCCAGCTAGGAAGAAAAAACAGGTAATTCAGGGAATGGCAGTACAGAAACCCCTGGTTATAGCAAATGGCAACTGCATACCAGCCGTGCTTTTAAAGCTCTATTTGGGGAAGACCTGGATGGTAAAAGCATGCACAGATCATTGTAGTCCTTGGAATTTCTGTCTTAGAAAGAATAGCAATGGAGCATATATAAAAGAAAACCCAACTGCAAACAAGGCCTTTGAGGTGATGATTACAGAGGAAGGAGGAAAGACACGTGTATGAACTATGGAAGAAGGAATATAATAAGGATTAAGGTGATTCTGCAGATAATGGCATTTGGAATACAGAAGTGTTCAGGTGATGCGCTTTGAACACCAATGAGGTTAAGACTAGAACTATGTGTTTTTTTAAAATTATGTCATACCTGGTGACCATTGGAGAGTAACCTATAAAATGGCTCAGCATCCTGGAGCATGCATGGTATTTATACCACATGTCTGTGTCTATGTGCATGTGTGCGTGTGTGCGTGTGTGTGTGTGTGTGTGTGTGTGTGTCTATGTGTGTGTGGGAAGGCCAGAGTTAACATTACCAGAAAGTAGAGGACACGATTAGTAAAAGGAATAAAAGATGCTATGTCATAAATGTGTTTTATTTTATTCACTTTCTCTTTCAGTTTGAGTATTTAGTCACTAGAGTCATAAAATGTATTTCCATTAGCCTGACCTGAGAGATAATGCACTATATTATCATAGATTTATTTAATAGCTGTGGTATTAGTTTCATATGTTTTCAGGGTATCAAAACATTACAGTTTATTTATTTAATATTTTAGTTTACATCACAGTTAACATGAACTAATTGTTGGAAATTTTCATGGTGAAGAACCATGGAGAGGTGGAAAAAGTCCCAAAGTCATATACACATTAGATATACACATCGCATCTCCTTGGATTTAAAGTTCAGCTTTATATTCTCACTGTTTTTAATTAGAATGAAGTAATATCAACAAATATTTATCCAGGATTCAAGAGTTAAATAGGTGCATTAATTTTGTCATTATTTCCCAGGTAATCATGCAGATTAGACTTAATGACAAAGACTAATTGAGTACTACTTAAAATTTCTAAAAATTAAAATTAAACAAAGATCATTTTCTCTTTAATCGAGAAATAAGGATGAAAAGCCAGGAAAGCTAATCTTTGCTATGAAAGCTGCAGAGGGAGGGAGCAAGCATATCTGTGAATAAGTCACGTTTACAATTTTAGTTTTAACCCTGGACTACCCATGTTTTCAGAACAATTCCAATCCATTTCAAGAGCAAATGCATATAGGACACAAATTATCACTTAAACGCAAAAAAATTTTCATTAGGACTTTTATCTCCCCTTTTGGTGATGTGACAAGAAGTCTGTGATATGGATTAAAGGAAATGAAAATTCCTCTACAGAGGCCAGCCAAAAACCTCTTTGCTTTCGAGTGTACTCATTTGGGTTACAATTTCTATTATGTTTCTGTTTTAACATTACATTTGAGTCTCATCTTATTAAGTTCATTTACATTAGTATGAAAGTCAATGTAATAATAGAATAAATTATTTTGAAATTAATGTTAAAATACTAAAGACTCCGAGGCAGCTTTGATGATTAAAGTTGATTATAATGGCTAAATGTTGACAACATAATACATTTTCCAATTATTTCTCTGAATATTGCATCTCGTGATACATTTCTCTAACTTCTTGTATTATTCTTTGTGCTCCAAAAAAAAGCATCTCTGAATATGTAACCATAATCTTGGTGCAAGCAAAGCAGAAGATAACTAAAACCAATAAATTAAATAATGTGGATAACTAAATAATTACATAACTAACTCAAAAATAAAAATGTTTTTATGAAGATATGTCAGAGAATAAATTTGCAAATCAGAGGATAGTGTAGTTATAGAATGTAGAGTACTGTGTAGAGATATCTAATTCAAACTATTGTCAAGTATAGGGATTACTTTATGTGTCTTATCCATTTGAAGAACTAAAAATGGATGGAGAGAGGGGCGCCTGGGTGGCTTAGTCGGTTAATCGTCTGACTTTCGCTTGGGTCATGATCTCGTGGTTCGTGGGTTCAGGCCCCGCGTCGGGCTCTGTGCTGACTGCCAGCTCAAAGCCTGGAGCCTGTTTCAGTCTGTGACTCCCCCCCTCTCTCTGACCCTCCCCTGCTCACGCTGTCTCTCTCTCTCTCTCTCTCTCTCCTAGAAATAAATAAAATATTAAAAAAAAGATGGATGGAGAGAACATTGTATTTAATATTGATCTGTTTGTTTCATAAGATCCATAAGATCAATAATAGTGCTTTATTAACCATATTTACCATATACTGGAGGTAAAGGGCATAGTGCTACTGGTCAGGGAAAATTGTACTTGAAAATTCATCGTGTTAGGTCATAAGAAATAAATACACGGAACTGTGGGAACTCATATGCAAGTATTACCAGTGGTGAGTGCCAAGGAAGGTTTCACGTTGTTGTGCCTGGAAGAGTCATAGGAACTAGGCACATGGGCAGGAATTCCAGGTAAAACATATATGTAGGTGGTCAGAGTCTCCCAATTTCCTCAACTTACAAGAACACCATTTCCTCTGGCACATAGGACTGTAAAAACCATGAAGCTAGAGAGGTCATTAAGAAAGGGCAGTGATATATATAGATACATATATATATATATATAGTTTTTATATATATACGGNTGTATATATATGGTTTATATATATATGGTTTATATATATGTATATATATATGTGTGTATATATATATGTGTATATATATATATATACACATATATATTAAAGCTTTGGACCTTGATATTGACCGGAATATTAATCCACTAAAGGATTGAGGCATGAGAGTGATATGAGCATGCTACGTTTACAAACATGACTCTTTCAGTCATTTGGGAAATGATTACTGTCCGGTAGAACTTTCTGTGATAATAAATGAGAATGTTCCATGTCTACACTGTTTAATGTGATAACTACTCCCCATGTGTGGATATTTGAAATGTGGCTAGTGTTACCAAGAAACTGAGGTTTTAGTTTTGTATAATTTTAATGTTTTTCAATTAAAAATTAAATAGCTGCTGCATTAAACAGTGCAACGTTAGAGGTGGGGCTGACTTTATCCCAGGTTATCAATAAAAGACAATTGCAGAAATTTTTATTTCCTTGCATGCATTTTTATTTTCCCTCTAAAATCTTAAATACAACAACTTGCACAAGGGATGGTTTGTCTGGTAATTGCACCTGCTTTACCATTTTTTTGTGTGTCTTCTCTCTGAAATATTCTCATACTTAAACCAATCCTCAGGACTCTCAGGACTGCAGAGAGAGATAACAAGAAAAATATCTACATTATTGCCTGCAGTTTGAATTTCAGCCCAAATATCACGTATTGGTAGCTTAATGCCTTGAAACCCAAATTGATAAATTAATCTAACATTTACTTTTAATTCATTTAAATATGTGTTGAGCACTATGTGCCAGACTGTTGTGCTAGATGCTGGGAAGAAAGCATAAGCAGGTCTGGACTCCACAAATTCACCATCTATCAGGGTAGGCAGATATACAAAGAGCTAGTCATAACACAGTGAATGACATATGGTGATAGGCAATTTATATAAAATGCTCATCAAACTAGAAACATGGAAGTGCTTAATTCTGCATGAAAAAGAGAGGAAAAAATGGAGTCAGGCATTGACTAGCGTTGAGATGAAAATTTCAAGGTGAACTAGGAAGAGGTGAGGAAAGATAAAATATACCTTTATCCTTAGGTAGGTGTGTAGGGGTGACGGGCGAGAAAGAAAGCTGCATGGACTTGAAACAGCATGATTAACGACATTCAAGCATGAAAATTAATCACTCATTTTTAAAACTATATATAAACTTTTGTGTCTGGAAAATAGAGTAGTGACCAAGGTTGAAGTTAAAAAAAACCATACACTTTTGTGTGGAAGTGAGTGGGAATCAATGATTTTTTTAAAGAATGATATAACTTAGATCTGGATTTTTAAGGGTTTGGCAGCATTGGAAAATGATGATAAATGATGAAGATTGAAATAGGACATACGAACCGGAATATGATTGGACGTATTTTTGAGATTTTCAAATTTTAAAATGTTTAAAGGTGAAGTCCGCAGCTAAGGTCACTAAGGCCTTTCAGTCCCAGAAATTATATCAGTTCTTTTTATGGGATATGTGTGTTTTTCTAGCTCATCAACTCTTTCACACCCATCTCCCCAAAGGTTTTAAAACTCCACAGCTATGTACATGCTAGCTTTAGACTGGAGACCCACTGGATGAGCCAATAAAGGTGATGGAGAAAACAAAGATGACTTCAGGGTTTGGGCTTGGAGATGGTTGGAAGTTGATACTACTATGGAATAGGAAAGGTGTGGGGTGAGCTGAGATTTTGGAGGGTTGATAATGGATTCTGAGCCATTGCAGCTTCCAGCTACTTTTGATCTTTTCATTGAGTGACAGTAGAGATTACTCACCCTTTTACCAAGTGCCCTGCAGCTCCAGTGAGTTTAATTTCTGTGAGGCGATTACCATTACTATACATCCATCTGGCTAGAAATCACTATCTTTCCCATCTTAGAGCAACTTCAAGCTGCATGGAGGAAATTGTTTGGACACACAATAGTTTATTTGTACAGAAAATACTTTAGCATATCTGACAGAGAGGGTTAGCTTAGAGATTTTCTTTCCCAGTCACCTTGCTCCAGAAAAGTATGTGTAAACCAGTTAATAGCCCATGATATTTTTTGCAGGAACAGAAAAATGCAGTAAGAGTAGATATTTCTAAGGGAAAAGAAAAGTCAGCTGCATATTCAGCTGGAACCACACACTTTGAGTAATGCTTTTTAACTTTCCTGTACCTAAACATATTGCTAGTAGTTTCCTATTGGCTTATTTCACTGAACTAAGCCTACAGATAACTGATATTTTGCAATCGATACCTGAACTCAAGAGGATTCTGCTATATTCCTCTTCCTCTGACCACATCCATAGGTGATACATCACAGTTCTCTATGGTTACTTTGTCCCATTTCATTTCATAACCAGTTACATATTATTCTTCTTGGTATTGATGTAAAATCTTATAGGTAGGAACCTTCCCATTTGTGGACATAAAATATATCCAGCCTTGGTCCAAGGACCCTGTTTATAAGGGCCATTCACTGCCTCCCACTCAAATAGGACAGAATCACTGACTGTGACATGGTGTCCCATGCTACAAAACCAATGGCTGGCCCCCAGCTCGTTTTTAACTGCTAAAACTTTGTATTTTCTAAAACTGTATTTCAGATGAAACAAGATTGTAAATTCTACACTGGAAATGAGGCTTGGGCTACAGCATACACTGTGAATGCATCCAGTGCCTTCGGGCACATTCAGTAATACTGACTGCATTTAAAAGCTAGAAGGAAAAAAACAAAGAAACAAAAGCATGGCCCCAAAAGCCCAAAGTCACCATATTGTTAACTTTTGAAGGAAAATATCATAAAAGGAAAGTTATTTAATGTAACCTAAGATTCGGTGTGACATAATATGCCAATGAAGATCAAAACTCCAGGAGAAAGCCCTCCAATCTTTACCCAGGAATGTTGATGGGGCATCATCTAGCAATTACACATCATTCTAATCCACTGCCTGGTTGGTTGCCCTGACATGTTGCAGTTTCTTGACCTTCCCTCTATACCCAGGCTCCTTTCTTAGACTACCTCTCTTGGCCTATGATTTCTGCCACTTTTATCATATTTTGCCACTCAGAGCACTTCTAAGAATTCCATATCAGCCTGAGGCACCCCTGAAGACCTCCACTGTTCTGTGAGTCACTTTTGTCTTGGCATCCGAGGAATATTTATGAAACTGCTCTCTTTATTTAATCTTTAGTCTCTCTTCCTATCCAGTGATGTACACCCTAATCCAGTTGGGAAGTTGCCCACTACACGTGGTAGATACCACGGTCTATCCACCCCGTCTTCTGCCAACCATGACTTCTTACCAGAATATGTCCAGACATTGGTTGGCTTCCTCTAGGATGAGGAATGTGTTTTCAACTAGAATGAAGAGAGCTACAGTGGCCCTATCTGACATATGTCACCAGGCAGAAGACATCTGAAGTCTAGCAGAGAACAGGTTAGCTTCAATGCAGGACCTTAATTACTCAGGAAAAGGGCAGTGGAGAAGATGAATAAATCTTCTTTTCACAGCCAAGAGCAGATTTCAATATAAATATCAGCTATTTTAATTAAATATGGGATTGTAAAGCTATGATTAAAATATCATTGAGTAGATTGTATATAATATATATTTTTTTATTTCTAGGAGAGAGACAGAGACAGCGTGAGCAGGGGAGGGTCAGAGAGAGAGGGAGTCACAGACTGAAACAGGCTCCAGGCTCTGAGCTGGCAGTCAGCACAGAGCCCGACGCGGGGCTCGAACCCACGAACCGCGAGATCATGACCCAAGCGAAAGACGGACGCTTAACCGACTAAGCCACCCAGGCGCCCCTGTATATAATATTTTTAAATAGCATGTGTTAAATGTAGTCTAAACTGGGGAAGATATGATCAATGTAATTGGAATTTGGTTGATAGAAGTAATTTTATCAACCTTGAGATAAGTTTACTACCAAAATTAATCAAATGATTAAAGAAAATTCTGAAAACAATCGCTGAATGGTCACAACACCTATACTTCCCACTGTTAACCTTCCTAAGGTACTTAGAATGGGCTAGCGGGGCAATCGAAGCTGGGGTAGTACTGAGCCGGTCCTCCTTGAATTCAAATTCTGCCTTTGACATTTGCTGACTATATGCATTTTCAAACTTAAGCTCAAATTCCTTCATTGTTAAATTGGGAATCTATTCCTCACCTTGCAAGGTTTTTGTTAAAATGAATAATAATTAATGTAAAGTACCTAGCTCTGTACCAAATAAGTAGTAGCCACTCAATAATAACACTATTACTATAGTGAAAATCAATGAATCACATCCTGCCCTTGGTTTAGATTCCGAATTTTCACTCAGCATTTACTCAAATAAATGTGTTCAGTTTAGATAATGTATCAGGTACTGAGCATCATATCAGATACTATGTGTTTTTCTGCTCAATTAATTATAATAATGCTATGTATATGCTATGTATAATCTGCTCAAAAAATTAATAATAATAATAAAATTAGAAAGAAGGACAGGTAAAAGAAGAGAGAGCAAGCTGTATAATGCTTTTTGGGTTTTACTACAATCTCTCATAATCAAGTTAACTTATCACAAAGTATTACAAAAAGAACATCTCTAGGCCTCTACTTTAAAAATGAAGATACTGAGCCTAAAACAGTCTGGATTTTTTGCCCATGGGATAGGAGTGAAAGAAACTCCCAAACAATCTTTAGTCATCTAAGTTCTCAAATCTTTCCATGGAAAACAGGGAATAAAAAAATACATGAAAGAAATATATAACTATATGCACGCAAAGATAAAGTCTTGTAAAACGTAAACAATGTCAGTTTTTTAATCTTATTTTGTAAAATTCTGTATGGGTGTGTGTCTTCTGCTACCGTACAATACCAATGCATCTTCTAGAACAGAAACTCGTGCATCCTCCGCACTCAAGTCGTTACGCAGAACATTTGTTATGAACTTGGTATTTGTACATGTTTTAACTGTGAAGGTGCCTTATAATCCATAGCAGATTTTCAAAGAATATGTCGCTATGTCTAATCTTGCTCATCTCTTCACCTAGAATTTGCAGCTGTGGGATGTATGCGTGGATGATATAATATTCACTTGCCATGTCTGAGAACATAGTGATATCACAGAAGGCCAAAATTAAACGAAGAAAAAGTATGAAGTAGTTGTATTCAGAGTCCTGGAACTCAAGCTCTGGAAAGATCTCAGGGATAGCAAGCATATCACAAACCACAATTTCCCATTCCATCTGAACTTAAAGGATGCTCTGGATTAGAATACCCAAGGCAGGCACTTTCTAGAAGAATGAGCTTTCGTAGACAAAGTTTCATCCATTTTGGACCTGGACACAGTGAGGAATTATTCTGAATGCCTGCTAACTGAGAGAAGCATGATGATGATGGAAGAAGGCTTTGCAGGGGCTGAGCAACAGACTTCCGGTCAGTGTTACATGCTGCTGCTTGTGTTGCAGGTGACAATGCTGTAATGGACAGTGAAGAGCAGCGCTGATGCATACAGCATCCACTCAGCTGAAGAGGAGCTTAAGCTACCCACATGATCAATACCTTGAAATTATGTATAATAATTAAAACTGCAGTAGATGATTTCTCTACTGTTTGCCGCAAAGCTAAGCTATGTAGAAAGTCATAGAACACAGTCTTAACATTATATTGGTGAAAGGATAACCATGTGTTTGTGAAGCACCCTCCCACATTTGAGAGTTAATTTGAAATTTCCAGTATATTAAATATACAGGTTTCATTCCTATTGACCACATTACTGGAAGAAAGAGAAAGAAAGAGGAGAGCTTTCTAATGCATGTCCTTGTCTTCTGATAAGAAGTTGATCACATAGGAGGAGGGAGGCAAGATGGCGGAGAAGTAGGGAGCTCCATACATTTCACTCGCCCCCATCTCTCAAAGGGAGAAGGCCTGAAGCCATAGGAACCCTTACAGAATCCAGAAGTTTGGGAGGAAAAAGAGACAGAGTCCACTGAGAAAACCTTATAGCGTGAGTGTGAACTGGGAAGATAAAATTGGGCCGGGACCGGAGACACAGAGGGAAGGGGGATTCCCCCTTTGTGGGGAGACATGGTGTGTCTAGGGGAAAAGAAGGAGCAGCCAAAACTACTCAAGAAACTATCCCTGTTCCTGGAGAGGAGAAAAACCTCGGCTCAGGAAACAGAGGGATCCGTTTTCCGGCTGTGTGGCTGACCTGGAGCAGAGACACACTGGTCACATACTAGATCACATACTGGGACATAAAGCAGCCCTCAATAAATATAAAAGAATTGAGATCATACCATGCACACTGTCAGATCATAATGCTTTGAAACTTGAAATCAATTACAGGAAGAAGTCTGGAAAACCTCCAAAAACATGGAGGNCGATGCATCACATCAATGAAAGAAAATATAAAACCATATGATCCTGTCAATAGATGCAGAAAAAGCATTTGACTAAATACAGCATCGCTTCTAAATCAAGACCCTCGAGAAAGTTAGGATAGAAGGAACTTACGTAAACATCATAAAAGCCATCTATGAGAAGCCCTCAGCTAACATCATCCTCAACGGGGAAAATCTGAGAGCTTTCCCCCTGACATCAGGAACACGACAGGGATGTCCACTCTCACCACTGTTGTTTAACATAGTGCTGGAAGTCCTAGCATCAGCCATCAGACAACAAAAGGAAATCAAAGGCATCAGAATTGGCAAAGAAGAAGTCAAACTCTCACTTTTCACTGATGACATGTACTCTACATAGAAAACCCGACAGACTCCACCAGAAACCTACTAGAACAGATCCATGAATTGAGCAAAGTTGCAGGATACAAAATCAACATACAGAAATCATTTGCATTTTTATACACCAACAATGAAGCAACAGAAAGAGAAATCAAGAAATTGATCCCATTCACAATTGCGCAAAAAAACGTAAAATATCTAGGAATAAACCTAACCAAAGATATAAGAGATCTGTATGATGAAAACTATAGAAAACTTATGAAGGAAATTGAAGAAGACACAAAGAAATGGAAAAACATTCCATGCTCATGGATAGGAAGAATAAATATAGTTAAGATGTCATTACTACCTAAAGCACTCTACACATTCAATGCAATTCCAATCAAAATTGCACCAGCATACTTCTCAAAACTAGAACAAACTATCCAAAAATTTGTATGGAACCACAAAAGACCCCGAATAGCCAAAGTAATACTGAAAAATAAAACCAAAACGGGAGGTATCACCATCCCAGACTTTAGCCTCTACTACAAAGCTGTCATCATCAAGACAGTAAGGTATTGGCACAAAAACAGACTCATAAACCAATGGAATAGTATAGAGAACTCAGAATTGGACCCAAAATTGTACAACCAACTGATCTTTGACAAAGCAGGAAAGAATATCCAATGGAAAAAAGACAGCCTCTTTAACAGATGGTGCTGGGAGAACTGGACAGCAACATGCAGAAGAATGAAACTAGATCATTTTCTCACACAATACACCAAAATAAAATCAAAATGGATAAAGGACCTGAACGTGAGACAGGAAACCATCAAAACCCTAGAGGAGAAAGCAGAAAACAACCTCCTTGACCTCAACCACAGCAATTTCTTACTTGACACATCCCCAAAGGCAAGGGAATCAAGAGCAAAAATGAACTATTGGGACCTCATCAAGATTAAAAGCTTCTGCATGGCAAAGGAAACAATCCATAAAACTAATAGGCAACTGATGGAATAGGAGAAGATAGTTGCAAATGACACATATTAGATAAAGGGCTAGTATCCAAAATCTATAATGAACTCACCAAAATCCACACCCAAAAAACAAACAATCCAGTGAAGAAATGGGCAGAAGATATGAACAGACACGTCTCAAAAGAGGACATACAGATGTCCAACAGACACATGTAACAATGCTCAGCATCCCTCCTCATCAGGGAAATACAAATCAAAACCACACTGAGATACCACCTCACACCAGTTAGAGTGGCTAAAATGAGCAAATCAGAGACCTCTAGATGCTGGCGAGGATGTGGAGAAACAGAGTAGTGCCACTAGACACTCTCCTATACTGTTGGTGGGAATGTACACTGGTGCAGCCTCTCTGAAAAACAGTGTGGAAGTTCCTCAAAAAATTAACAATAGAACTCCCCCATAACCCGGCAATAGCACTGCTAGGAATTTACCCAAGGGATACAGGAGTGCTTACGCATAGGGGCACATGTACCCCCATGCTCATAGCAGCACTCTCAACAATAGTCAAAACATGGAAAGAGCCTAAGTGTCCATCAATGGACGAATGGATCAAGAAGATGTGGTTTATCTATACAATGAAATACTACGAGGCAATGAGAAAGAATGAAATCTGGCCATTTGTAGCAACATGGATGGAACTTGAGGGTGTTATGCTGAGCGAAATACGTCAGGCAGAGGACAGTTACCATATGTTTGCACGTATAGGTGGATTAGGAGGAACTTAACAGAGGACCATGGGGGAGAAAAAGGGGAAAATTAGTTGGGGAGAAGGAGGGAGGCAAACCATGAGAGACTCTTGAATGCTGAGAACAAACTGAGGGCTGATGGGGGTGAGGGATTGGGGAAGAAGGGTGATGGGCATGGAGGAGGGCACTTGTTGGGATGAGCACTGAGTTTTATTTGGAAAACAACCTGACAATAAACTATTTAAGAAAAGAAAAAAGAAGTTGATCACACTGAATAGGCTATTTTTTGTAGAGTCAGTGACAGTGTTAAAAATCAATAAATCTCAATATTCTCGCTCATTCTCAGAGTAACAGGAAGGTCTCCAGTTAATCCCTCTCTGGTCTGTGTGTCAGAGAAGTGGTGAGAGACTACAAGAAAGGAAGTGGGAAAAGAGCCACGAGACAGAAATTGTTTCCACTGCACCCATCTTCTGTCAGGGACTGACAATGGCATCTTAGTGTAACTCACCTCTCGTCATGAATTCTTATTCATCACAAAACAAAACTGAATAGAAGGACAAGGTGTGAAGTCTGCCATTTATTGTTATGATATTTTCATACCTCTATGGTCTTGTGGAGGAGGCTGGTGGATCAGGGCCTGAACAACCACAAACGGCAGGAAGATGAGACCTAGAGAGAGAACAGAGACTGGTCAGGGAGAAGAAAGGAGCAGAAGGGTGGAAAAAACAGAAGAGCAGGTACCTTCAAAGTGAGCAAGTCTCCAGAACAATCAGCATTCATAGATCATAGTACAGATAGGACCTGGGTAGCAGGACAAGGACAAAATGACAAAGTTGTCCTAGAGGAAGTGCATAGCACAAGGCAGGCAGAGAGTGGAACCTGTTGTACGAGGGGGCAGCCATCACTGGTAGCCAGAGTCAGGGTCCAAGACACAACCCTCATCTCAAGCTCTGAGCAGAGAGAAGATGAGGGAGTAGGCAAGTCAGAGGCCAGAACTTTTCCTTGGTAAGACATAAACCACCAAGACAAGGATCAGAGCCAGAGAGTGAGGCGAATCACAGTACTTGAAAACAGACACACGAGTGTGATTGTGGTTGGGCTGCAGAGTTGTGAGGTGGAGCTGTCTGTGTGTTTCTGTGAGTTGTACGGGAGCAACGTGGTAGAACCCGCTGCCCCAGGACAGCTTCTGGACAAGTACCAGGTGTCCGACTATATTGTGTGGTCCGACATCTCAGGGAGCCCAAGAAAGAATTGCTGAATTGAAGATAAAAAACCCCAATGGGAGGGGTGCCTGGGTGGCTCAGTCGGTTAAGCGTCCGACTTCGACTCAGGTCATGATCTCACAGTTCGTGGGTTCGAGCCCCATGTTGGCCTCTGTTCTGACAGCTAGCTCGGAGCCTGGAGCCTGTCTTCGGATTCTGTCTCCCCCTCTCTCGGCTCATGCTGTCGCTCTCTCTCTCTTTCTCTCTCTCTCAAAAATAAATAAAACACTAAAATATTAAAAAAAAAAAAACTATGAGAAACAGCAAGTCTGAGAAGACAAGAACTGAAGAGAAGAGTGGGTGAGGTTTACAATTAGTAATAGGTAGTGAAAGTGGGACCCAGTGAGTTTTGAGGAGCAAGACAGAGGTGATGCTTCCATTCTTCAAGATAGAGGGACATGCATTTTATAGGAAAATGGAACTCAGCTTAGGGCAGAACAATCAATTAAAGGAACACTTTGTGACTGCAAGTGGGTTGCTTGATGCTAGGATAGGTCCTCCAGGATACAGTTTTAGACAAAAGGAAAACAGACTGATGTGACCAAGAGCCACAGGTCTCTGCCTCTCAGGTGCCTGACCATCTTTTGCTATCTGTAATTTCCCAGGTCACAGGCCAGGGCCGCAGACAGAGATCTGCATATGGGACATGGGACTCCATCCTTCATTAAAGGGACACTCAGGGCAGTAACTAAACTCTCTGAGACAGGATTAGTTCATTTAACAAAAGGAACAATAGTACCTACTATTATGGCTGCGTATAAGACTAGCACCCATAAACCGCGTTTTAAATCCTAAGTTACCGTGTCAATGTTACTATGTGAATTGTTTCATATTAAATAATTTTTCTGAAGAGTTGAGCACTTGCAGCCCAAGTTCCAGGGGGAAAAAAATGCAGGAAGGTGACATTTGAGAATCTCTCTGTTCTTAGGGGCGCCTGGGTGGCTTAGCCGGTTGGGCGTCCGACTTTCGCTTGGGTCATGATCTCGCGTTCGTGGGTTCGAGCCCCGCGTCGGGCTCTGTGCTGACTGCCAGCTCGGAGCCTGGAGCCTGTTTCAGTCTGTGACTCCCTCTCTCTCTGACCCTCCCCTGCTCACGCTGTCTCTCTCTCTCTCTCTCTCTCTCTCTCCTAGAAATAAATAAAAACATTAAAAAAAAAAAAAAAAGAATCTCTCCGTTCTTAGAACCTGGTCCTTTCCATCAATGAGAAACTGTTCCAAGTCTGGCAGGCATCATGTACAGGAGATGATCTGGAAGCTTCTAAGGTATAACTCGCTTCTCTGCCAGCTGCTGTTGTGTAAGTGCCGAGCCATCTCCAAAGTTCAGGGAGCAGAGCGCCCCCTTAATGTGCACCTCCCAGCTACCAAAGTCTGCACAAGTAGTGGGAGCTGAGGAAGAAGCCAGAAATCAAGGGGAACTCACAGATGTGAAAAAGCAGCAAACTGAAAAAAATAAATCATGTGTCTCCAGAACTGGAACTGTGAGAAACACAGTCCATTTGTTTCATCTCAGATTCCTGTAAGCCAGACTCTCTGTAGGAGACATTCTAGGGCAAGATCTCAGGAAGACATCCTACCGCAACTGTTGGCTTTGCAAAGTAAAAGCACACCGGTGCTCCCAAGGACAATGGGTCAGCATTAGTTTACAAGAAAGACCGAGAGAAAAAGAAAAGGTCTTCTTCCTTTGATGTTAAAGAAAGTTTTTAGACCAGAGTTTCTCAAATTTTAATGTGCCTGCAGACCACCTGGGACCTTATCCAAATGCAGATTTAGATTCCACAGTCTGGGAGTGGGAAGGGATGGGGCGTTTCAAGGGGCTCCCCGTGAGGCTGGTGTTGCACCTGCCCTGATATCTGCTGAGTAGGAAGGTACTAATCGGTTAGGGCTGTGGACTTGACAATGGCTATCAGGATGCACTTGTACTGATGCGGGAAGATTGGTACAAAAGGAAAACAAGATATCTTGTAAAGTAAGAGATCTTTGGTATTGAAATATGTCTGGAAAATGTTTGACGTTTGACGTTCTCTTCTGGCACAACTACTCTCCTTTGAAAGTGTTCGCAATTCATTTGTGAAGTCAAAGATACACAGACACATATACATCCAAGCATGTAAACTGTGTACACGGGGTGAAAATGAGTAAAATGCACGGGGCTATCATTTTCCTCAGTATCCTCATCTGTTAAAGGAGCAAAACAATGGAATTGTTGCTTAACAGTGACACCGGTGTGCTTATCACATATAATAAGCTATCCATAAATTATTACTATTGTTAATAATGGTAGTAACATATTAATGGACCTTGAAAGAATTTCTCTTAAAAATTCTCCTCAAATCTTTTTAATCTTATCATAAAGTTCCAATTAAAAATCAACAATTTTCTTTTAAAAATTTGAACAATATAGGGGTGCCTGGCTGGCTCAGTTGGTTGAGTGGCCGACTCTTGATTTTGGCTTAGGTCGTGACCCCAAGTTCATGGGATTGAGTCCAGCAATGGGCTCTGCTCTGTGTGTGGAGCCTGGTTAGGATTCTCTCTCTCTCTCTCTCTCTCTCTCTCTCCCTCCCTCTGCCCCTCTGCCCCGCTAACGTGCTCTCTCTCTAAAATAAAAAAAAATTTGTTTTGAAGAATATAAAAGAGGATATCTAAAAAAGGTTTAAATTTATGCTTAATCCAATTGTCAAGAGACATATCTTTAACTTTTACTTTTGTGACTATCCATGTAATATTAATATCAGACCGCATTTTATATACATATGTCATTATGTATCATATCATAAAACATGACTTAAAATTCAGGTTATGGGGCACCTGGGTGGCTCAGTCAATTAAGCGTCTGACTTCTGCTCAGGTTATGATCTCACGGTTTGTGAATTCGAGCCCTGCATGGGGCTCTGTGCTCACAGCTCAGAGCCTGGAGTCTGCTTCAGATTCTATGTCTCTCTTTCTGCCCCTCTCCCACTCATGCTGTCTCTCTGTCTCAAAAAATAAATAAATATTTTTAAAAAATTTAAATTCAGTATATAATGCATATATTGTATCTTAACAGTCACAGAAATATATAGTAAAAATCTCCCATATTAAAAAATATACATTTTCCATCAATTTTAATTGTTTCTTTCAGTGCATATGCCTTAATTTATTAATGTATTCATTTATTATTTTTACCAGATGCTTAAGGGTATACCTTTTTAATTTTTTTGATATTAAGGTAGCATTATAATGATTGTTCCTGCAAATATTATTCATGAACACTCATGGTTATGTTATGAGTTCAGAAAAAAGGCTGGAAGTAAGGGAATGTACTTTAAATTTTTTTTAACGTTTTATTTATTTCTGAGAGAGACACACACACAGCATGAGCAGGGGAGGGTCAGAGAGAGAAGGAGATACAGAATCTGAAATAGGCTCCAGGCTCTGAGCTGGCTGTCAGCACAGAGCCCGATGTGGGGCTTGAACCCATGACCCGTGAGATCATGACCTGAGCTGAAGTCCAACGTTTAACTGACTGAGCCACCCAGGTACCTCGGGAATGTACTTTTTTTTTTAAAAAAAAGATTTTGATACATATTTTCAAATTAGTCTTCAAGAAGTTTTTGCCCCTATCCTCTCCCTCAGGCAGTGTGGCAGCTAGTGCAGAGCACAGGTGTGCTGGAGGTAAGGGAGTAGAAGGAGAAGAAGGGCAGAGAGGGGACTGGAGGGCAGGTCACACAGGGCCTGGAGGCGATGGTAAGAACCTTGACTTTTGCCCTGAGCAAGATGGGCAGCATAGGAGGTTTCTAAGCAGTAATCTGATTTACCTAAGTTTTAAAGGAATCAAGAGCCCAAGCAAAAAGATCAGGAAGGAGACCAGTAATCTGGCTGAGACAGGATCATGGCTCTTGCATGGAGATGGTGGGTAGATTTTATATTCTGGACACCAGACAGAAGTAATGACAAGAAGATTTGCTGAGTGTCAGGTGGAAAAGCCTTTAATGATGACATCAAGGTTCTTAGCCCGAGAAAATGGGAAGAGGATTGTGTCATTTCCTGAGTTGGGGAAGCCAGTGAGTAGACCAGGTTTACTGGAGAAAATGAGCCATTCGCTCTAGCTTGAGATGTCTTTAAGACACTAAGTAGGCAGGTGAAAAAAGAATGAGATTCTGAGGCTCCTGGGTGGCTCCGTGGGTTGAGCTTCTGACTCTTGATTTTGGCTCAGATCATGATCCCACCACTTGTATCCTGTGTGCATTGTCAGATTTTCTTAGAATATAAAGTTGTAGCTTTCTTCTTTTTTCCTGATGAAGCTAGTTAACAATTGTATGTGTTCTCACTTTTCTTCGTAAGTAGGTCTGGATACTGTTACTTAATTTTTACCATTTTCTGTTTACAGTCTCCATAATTTTGTCTCTATATTTATTGATTTATCTGTTCTCTCTCTCTGTCTTCCCATATTTTTCTGCCAACTTTTTACATTAAATACTTTGTTAACTTATTTCCATTATTTTTATTTACAAGTAAAATATCCAAGGCTGTGAATTTGTGCCCAATAAGTTTTGTGGGAACTCAGACCTTTTCTGTGCATATGTCCTTTATTTTTGTATTTTGTATTTCTAGGTCTGACTTATCATTTCATTAGGCATTTATTCAAGAGATTGTATCATGCTCTTTACAAACGTCCAGGTGTTTTGATTTTTGTGTTATAGTTTGTTATTAATTTCTCTCTCCTTCAGTCTCTGATGTATAGGCTTTGAAAATTCTACATTTTGCAGTGCTAGGTTTTTTACATTTGGGGTGTATTTTTCAGGAGAAAGCACATGAGCTGATTTGAAACCAACCCAACACCATCCGTTACATCAACCTCATTAGTTTTACCCTGAAATTAAAAGGTGTTTCCTTTTCAAACAATAATCTTTTTTTTTTAATTCATAAGGTATAATTAAGGATCCTTAGCCTCACTCTCTCATGGGTTGGTTTCTTCTCCATTGGTGATTATCACAGTGATCATATCAATATCACGTTGAGCCCTACTCCACCTTGCAGCATTTCTTCATTTTGTTGCACAAGAAACATAACCTAGAAATGTTTTCCTGAGGATGCCAGCACTTAACAGTACTGCAGGAGATCTAACTTATATCTAACACCAAGCTTACTTTTAAAGTTTCTTCTCTGGAAAGTTTGCCCTCGCCTCTCTGCTGAGCGTAAAAGCTTCCCAGGGGGTTCAAGTAGGTGTGTGGTTAATATTCCCTCTGTTCAGACCTCTCCAACTCTGGTGCTCTGACTCTGGCTCCCCTGTACCTAGATATTCTTCTCACGCCAGTGGCTTAATGGTGACACCCATGTGATAAGCAGACATGTGTTGTAGACAAAGTGCTGCTCAGATTCTGGATAGCTTCATCCCTGGATGTGGTCATTTCAACTGGAATAGAGAGTTGGGTTTTTTGAAACCTGTGTAGAAGTCATCATTTAGCTGTGAAGCTCTACACGTTTTAGGATTTAGACACAAGACTTAAAGAGAGATGATAATTCTAGAATATCATGGAAGAGAGCAAAATGTGGGGAGAAAAATAGGGGGAAAACAAGTTGTGTGTTTGAAATAGAAATCAGGCTAAATTGAAAACAGTAAGGCCACATGGAGAAGGGGTATTTCAGTGTTCCAGATCATTCACTCTTTCTTAATTTTTTTCTTTTGACAATTACTTATTGTGTTATCTGTATGACAGACATGTGCTATAAGAATTGCAGTAATTAAAAATAAATAAAATTTCAAATTTGGGTTGAATAAGATCATTAATCTGTGCACAGTAAACACTCAGATAGTTATTGTTCTTATAAGACTATCTTTCGAGCTATGGATATTTGCAGAGGCAGAAATTATTTTCAGCCTCAGATTAAAAAAGGGAGGGGCAGGTGGAAGAGAAGGAATCAGGAAAGTTTTCATGGAAAAGGTTTGCTTCCAGTTGTACTTCCAAAGAAGGAAACAAGTCATTTTATACTTGATGCTTATTCCACTGTGTGTAAAGCCATCCCTGGCTTCGCTCTCCTGGTTTGTTAATCAGACCGACCCAATAGATATTGGTCAAGCTCATTGCTTCACTGTCCTTTCTGTCACTTAGGTAGAGCCTGCTCTTATGTAGCCTAATTTGTTGGTAATTTATTCCTTGAAATGAGCAGTGAGCAAATAAGACTTCAATCAACAATCAACCATAAAGACTATTCCTGCCCTGCATTTTAAACAGACACATTTTAATGAAGGAGAATTAAGAAGATTCAGGTAGCATTTTAAACTAAAATGAAAATTCAATCAAATAAGGATTATACTCAGGCAAAAAACGTCTTGCATCATGGTCTTTTATAGGCAGTTAGTGACTAGCTGGAGAGACTGAAGGCATCACACACCATATGGTGAGATAAATATGGCTTACTTTTAAAATTGCATTTGTGTCACACAATTAAACATTAGAACTCTGCACTCCTAAAGATTCAGCTGCAAAACTTGAAGTTTTTGCAAGTTTCATTGTAACCACTTTGGAGATTTTTGAAGACATAAAATCTATCATTAGAAGCAGAATATCTAAGTCACAGGAAACTATTTTTAAAGAGATGTATAAAAAAAATTTTGCAATTCAATCCACAGAGCAGCACAAGTAATACCCAATATTCACTCCAAGCTCCACCGTCCCAATGAGCAGAAGGCATCGGTGACTATGTCTCCCAGGAACCCAGCAGAGAGAAGAAGAGTTTCAGGAGCTGACTTGTCCCAAGGTGGAATCTAGAGGAGTTGAATTACCACAAATCCAATGGCTATGTTCAGAGCATAACAGAAGAGATTCAGCAGAATTGAGGTCAAGCAGGTGTGTTTTGACATCATTTTGCTGCAGAAGCAAAACCCACATTGACTTAATCAGTACACTGAATCTAGCTTCTGATAGATATAACAAATGGATGGTCCAAATAGGAAAGTTGTATTTGGTTTCTACACCCTACCCCTACTGAGCTTGCAAAAGAAAAAAAAAATCAAATAATTTTTTCTTAAACGTTTTAAAAGTTTTTAATTTTTTTAAAATCTGAAATGCCTTGGTAATTATTTTAAGAAAAAAAAATTCCTTTCATATTTCTCTGATTCCTAAAATTGAAAATAACTAAAGACCACAAAAAGCACCATTTAATAAATAGTGCCAAAGCAGAAACCTGGGGAGAAGCTCTCAAAGAAAAGCACTGTGACTTTGTTGTCTTTTTTTACAGTTATTGTTATTATTATAATGATTGGGGTGGAATTTTTTTATAGAATGGAGATATGGGGGAGCCTAGGTGTCTCAGCTGGATGAGCATCCGACTTCAGCTCAGGTCATGATCTCACGGTCTGTGGGTTCCAGCCTCACATCAATCCTGGAGACTGCTTCGGATTCTGTGTCTCCCTCTACCTCTGCCCCTCCCTTGCTTGTGCTCTCTCTCTGCTTCTCAAAAATAAAAAAACATTAAAAACATTCAGAATGGAGATATGATCTCGATAGTCCAGGGTAATGACTAATTCAAATCACATTAAATAATTTCTTCCATCTGATGAACATTTACGATGTTTATGTAAATTATTTCACTTAACGTTCATCATCATGGTATTAGGTGGGTGTTATTTATACCAATTTTATAATTTGAAAATCTGAGACTTAGAAAGATTAAGTCAGTTGTTCAAAATAAGATTAAGGCATTTGCTGGAAAATAGCTACATCAGCATTTTACCCAGGCAATCTATTGAAACAGCTGCTCTCAACAACTAAATCGAAAATCCAAAACAAATAAAGGCAAAATTTATAAAGGCCAAGGTCAATATGCAAATCAAGTGTAATCTAACCTATATATGTTACACTTCTGTGTAGGATAACTTAAGCAAGTCATATATGCCACATACATCACAAACATACAAATATGGCAAATGTATGCAAAATATACAAAGAGTTCACCATTTATTTGGGAATAAAACAGCAATCAACAATGCCAACAGGGCCACTGGGAATCTTCTTGTCTTTTAAGATCCAAGTACTTAGCTTTAAAGCCTGGAGTCCCTCAAATGTCCTTTTCCACAGTGCGTGTGTATGTGTAAGCTCATGTTTTAATACTTGCAAAGAAAGAGAGAGGGATCTGTTGAGATTTCTGGATAAATTCATATGGCTCATAATCATCCTTTTCACTCTTAGGATGAGG
Organism: Crocuta crocuta; assembly: GCF_008692635.1. NCBI lineage: Eukaryota > Metazoa > Chordata > Mammalia > Carnivora > Hyaenidae > Crocuta > Crocuta crocuta. The sequence continues at coordinate 3,642,221 of NW_027533256.1, forward strand.
GACTAGTACACGGTGGTTAACATTTCCTACTGAGACTGTGCTAATAATAACCTACAGTCTGGGAATTAAAAGCTGGGGTTTGTCTTTTCTCTCCCTGCAAGTCACTTAGTAAGAATAGCAAGTTAGTCTTTATGGCCTCTCCTGAGGGTTCATGTGAATCTTTCAGGCTGAAACTTCAGGCTCTCCCTTGTCTGTTCCTGCCTCTCATCTGCAACATAGCCAGTGAGCATCTAAAAGGACGCATGCTTCCTCCTTAGACTCCAAAATATTGTCAATGCTGTTGATCAGTTGACATTACCAACTCTACTTAGAAGACAACAACAACATATTTCCCTTCTAAATTATAACCATCTACAGATCATTTAGAAGCATGACTTGTGGACACGTGAACTCACTTAATTCTTTACCTCCAACCATATCTTGTTTTTGGACATGTGATGTCTTTAAAAAACCTTAATCTTCTATGGACTTTGAACAGGCTTGATGGACCTGCGTTATATTAATTGACACTCTTTTATACAGGTAATCTTCTTTCCGCTGGCTTTTAGCTTAGTACCCTGGCAGCCCCTTCCCTATTGAAGGCTTCTCCTTCAGCACCCATGCCCTTGTTGTTTCCCTTCCACAGATGCAGATATGACACATCCACCATAAGATTTCAGAAACAACGGGCTCCTGGGTGGCCCAGTCGGTGAAGCAACGAACTCTTGATTTCAGCTCAGGTCATGATCTCGCAGCTCATGAGTTCAAGCCCCACATCGGGCTTCGTGCTATTAGCATGTAATTCTCTCTCCTCCTCTCTCTAGCCCTCCCCTGCTCATGCTCTTTCTCTCTCAAAATAAATAAACATTACAAAAATTTTTTCAGAAACAAAAGAATTACCTATGGTGACACCAAGAACTAAAACCCATGCGTGAAAAACTTTGTGTGTGGTAATGGGGTGAAGAGGAGTTCCACAATTCAGGATTTCTAGTGTACTTGAATTCCACCACTGATTTCTTAATTTCCTAGGAGAAGCATTCCACTCTCACAGACTCCACAGCCTACTTGTACTCTCACCTCCATGGCAGCTACTTTGATAGAAGGTTATGTGCTCTGGAATTTACTGGAAGAAACGGGGTAGGAAGAGCCATGCAGAATGACTATAGGCAGATGCAAAGAGAAACCCCCATGATCTTAAGCACAAACACTAAAAAGAGATTACCCAGTGCTGGCCCAGCAGTCATTTCCAAGACTGGAACCTTGATCTTATATCTGACGAACAGTGCTTGCTGAGTAGCAAGCACAACGCTTTGCTAGTATTGTGTAAATAGTTTGTGAATACTGATTTTACAAGAGTTTAAAATTCAATTCTGAACCCCTCACTCAGAGGATTTTACACATCTTCTATGTAAAATACCTAAGACCATCACACTTTGGCCAAACTCCATGAGGGAGTCAACAGGAACACACAGTCCCTCTCTTGTCCCTGTAACACCCCTCGTCACTTACCACCCCTTGTCCCTATAACACCCATTAGACTATCTTGAGAACAAACAAAAGTAAATCAACCTTGAAATCCGTCTAATTTTTCATTCTCACCAATTGTCACCAGTCTCCTCTGTTTAGCTCCCTACCTCCTCTCCCTTCTCTAGTTCCTACCCAAACTAAATAGAATAATATATTTTATTATATAAAATAAGTAGAACCAGAGCTAAAATTGGGAAGGTTTCTGTAAAAGTTGATATATTATCCATTCTTAACTCTATATAAAAAGAAAGTAACTGTGTTATTTAGTTTCTTAAATTCAGGCCTCTTCCATCCTTCTGTCTCCTTGAATGTAAAGCCCAAGAGGTAGAATTAAATCAGAGTACTATCCCAAAGATGCCTTCTGGGTTTAGCTGTCATAATCTGGCTTCCTGGATCTCCTCAATTCAAATCTCAGATATAGCATACCTGAATTCTCAAGAGTCTAAATACATTATTTTTTTTTTTCCTGTGGATAGCCAATGGCCAATTATCTCTAAGGATAAGCTCTATTGGCTGGCAGTGTGAAGGTACTACTTAGAGTCACAGATTTGTCCATAGTAAGAATAAGAAGGGACTTCATGAATCACTGTAATTAAAAGTATGGTCGATGGTTCCCTGCACCAGAATTCAGAGAGGGGTTTGGAAGGGTGAGGATTACTGGGCTCTACTGAAAATCTGAATCAAAATCTCTAGAAAAAACGTCTGAACATCAGTATTTGAAAATGTTCCTCATTAATTTTTAATAGTGGAAATCCTCGGGGGCACCTGGGTGGCTTAGTTGGTTAGGTGTCTGACTCTGGATTTTGGCTCCAGTCACGATCTCCTGGTTCAGGAGAGTCACTCCTCTTTCTGCCCATCCCCCCGCTAGCACGCACGTGTGCATGCACGTGCATGCATATACACGTGCTCTCTTTCTCTAAAAATAGATGAATAAACAAGAGAAAAATAGTGGAAATCCTTACAAATCACCTCATACTTCAGGTAATATCTATCATATGTGCACAGACACATGGACATATGTAAACAGATAAATATATGTTTTTTTTCCTGCTGTACCTTAAGTAGATTAAACAAAGCCACATTTTTGTTTTGACCATGACTATAAATCCTGTGTTATGATTGTTTATATGTGCTCTGCACTAGAATGATGTGATGGTTTTCTAAGTTATTAGTAAATTCCCAGTCTCCAAAGCTAAACTGAGTGTCCAGGAGATGTGACTTCCACTGCTAGCTTTCCCACTCACTTTCTGAGTGACATCAGATATCACTGTCTTCTTTCTAAAATAAGGGACTGGTTATCCCTGAGAACTTTATCAGTTCCAAAATTAGATAACCGTACGGAATGCTGGTGGGGAGCTATACGGTTAAGAGACAGATTGTGAGACAAATGGCAACCATCTTCTCATGTGCTCTCTACAGAACATTAAGGAAAAATTGCAATCTCATCTGCCTAATTAATTCCCTAATTTGATTAAAGATTACATTTGATTTGATTTGCAAAGGGCACTGACATCAACCTTATCAATGGCTCTCAAATGAAGTCTCCATACAGGGGAAAGGAAAGAGTCTCCTATACTGAGATCAGAGTTTCCCCAGGCAGTGAAGTTCAATGCTTATGTGACTGATTTTGATTCCAGAAAAAATGTGTTAAATTCAAAGATATGGACAATATAAATATCAGGTGGTGGAGTGACAGCTTAATTCTAATCAGAAACAACAGAGAAGGTAAGTGATTAAGAGTGACAGAGTAATCACAATTGAATAAGGTTTGCTTTCCTATAAAGCCCACAAGTCCACCACAATTGTAGAGGCATTCTAGAGCAGTCCATTAAGTTACCACAAAGGAAATGCATTGAAATAGAACTATTCTACGATTGTTTACTTGAATGCTCAAGAGATTTGAATTGTTCTTCCTGGTGGTTGCTCTTAGCAAATCAATACATTGGAATGAAGATACACACTTGACATTTAATACATTTCCCACCCCATATTCATGTTTGGCAACAGATTTTCATTTCTCAGCTGTGTTAAATTTAGGGTGAGAATGGATTGAAATATCATATATTGGACACAAAAGTCAGAAACAAGGCTGAAGGGCTCCTGGTTGGCCCAGTCAGTTAAGCATCCGACTTCGGCTCAGGTCATGATCTCGCAGTTAATGAGTTCTGAGCCCCGCATCTGGCTCTGCGCTGACAGCACAAAGTGTGCTTGGAATTCTCTCTCTCTCTCTCTCTCTGGCCCTCCCCTACTTGTGTTTTCTGTCTCTCTCAAGACAAATAAATAAACTTAAGAAAAAAAAAGAAACAAGGCTGAAAATTCACACCAAGAGTGACAGGCAGTGCAGATAAGAGGAGTTTGAGAACCAAGACTAGATCTGGAACATGAGTCATAGGAATGTGTCAGCTTTCTTTTTGTTATTCAAGAATACAGATGCACATAGCTGAAGAAATTTTGGCTTTGAAATAGTGACAAAAATTGGTGGCAGAAATATTCATGATATGTGAGGTGCTCTTAGTTGCATGGTGTACTTTCCTGTATCTGGTGATAGATTTAAGGTATGTATAATTACATAGCTTGCTCAGATACTGCAATCTCAAGACAGAGAAATATTGGATTTTGTGAAACTAACTAAATTTGGGCTTTGGTTCCATTTGCTCAGCACCTGGCTGCCCGCTTCAGCAGAAAACCAGCTAGCAACTGTTTTATTTTGTTGTTGGTGGTGGTCTGTTTTGTTTTGTAAGACTTTGTTATTTATTATCCAAATGCTTCTCATGAATTTCCAGAAGCAGAAAAATTCAAACAGTGAAAACAGAGGTAGTTTTTTGGGTTAATGAGAAAAGTTACCTCTGTATCAGTAACCGTTCTGTATTATTCTCCATCACATTACTTTGCAAGGTTGTGAATTAAGTCTTTTTCTGCCGACTCCTGCACTGAAGATGTGCAGCAAACGATTCAAACTCAACATGTCTAAAAAGTCAACACACCACCTTGCTTTATGTCTTTTTGTTTTAATTTTTTTATGTTTTTTATTTATTTTTTGAGAGAGACAGTGTGAGCAGGGGAGGGACAGAGAGAGAGGGAGAGACAGAATCTGAAGACAGGCTCCAGGCTCTGAGCTAGCTATCAGCACAGAGCCTGACGGAGCTCCAACCCATGAACTGTGAGATCATGACCTGAGCCGAAGTTGGTCACTCAACTGACTGAGCCACCCAGGTGCCCCTCTTGCTTTATGTGTTAAATTCAACCTGCCTATCTTGTGTGACCAACATGGCAGCTCAGGGTGTGACAGCAGCATCCCTGTTTTCTTCTGTGCAAGGGAAATGCTGATCCTTCTTGTGAAATACTCTCCAAGATGGTACTGGTGTTCTCACTAGGATCTTGTCCCAAAATGATTAAGAACACATTTAGATTTTCAAGAGGAGCAGAGCACTTGAACTGAAACTAGGTCTAAAAAACAAATGGTGTTTAGATGAGGAAAGAGTTTGAACTTTTTTCTTTAAAATTATAAAAAAAAAGCCCACTCCTGGCTGAGATCCTAGGAATATGATGCAGTAAATAGGGTGTCCTAACAATATTCATTAAAATCTGATTGTTGTGGAATATTCTTAAGAGGGCTACTACTCATCTGCCAAGTGGAGGAATGGAGGGAAAAGAAAGCCCTTTTCCTGGTTTGTGAGGGAAGTCAATTACAGCAATGTACCAGGCACTATGCTAACTTTTTCATATCAAGTGCTTAATTAGACTCTGACAACAATTTGAGAAAATAGGTATTTTTAATTCCTTTGAATAGACTGAAAAAGAAAAAAAAAAAAACCAGTAAATCATCTTCCCAACATTTTGTAGTAAATGAATGGGGCCAAGATTTCTACTAATTCTGGTATAGTTTATAAAAATTTCCCACTAAACCAGAATTCTTTATTCTTTTATTGAGAGAGAGAGAGAGAGAGAGAGAGAACAACTGGGGAGAGGAGAGGAGCAGAAGGAGAGAGAGAGAGAAAATTTTTTAATGTCTGTTTATTTATTTATTTATTTATTTTGTGCAAGAGGGAGAGAGAGGTTGCATGCACAAGCAGGGGAGGGGGCAAGAGAGAGAGAGAGAGAGAGAGAGACAGAATCTCAAGCAGACTCCTCATTGTCAGTACAGAGCCCAATGCAGGGGTCAATTCTACACACTGTGAGATCATGATCTGAGATGAAATCAAGAGTCAGACACTTAACCAACTGAGCCACCCAGGTGCTGAGAGAGAGAATCTTAAGTAGACTCTACGCTCAGCCTTAAGCAGGGTCCATGCTCAGTGCAGAGCCGGAAGTGGGGCTGGATCCCACCACCCTGGGATCATGACCTAAACTGAAATCAAGAGTCAGACACTCAACCCATTGAGCAATCCCGGTGCCCCTGGAATTCTTTATTCTGACTCTGCTCACAATCCACACACTCAGTCTATTACTAAATATACCTAATGTCTGGAGATTATTTTCAATAGTCAAAATGCTACTAGACAACTTAAGCATACAGATGACCACTGTGATCTTTTTCTGAGCTGCACACTGGAGTCCTGGTTTCAGAACAACAAAATATATTAAACAAAATATTAATGTTATTGTTTATCTTATAAACAAATGAAAGGGCAGCATAATTTTATTTACATGTATTCGTTAAACATGTACTAGGCACTGGAAAAGGTACCATGGGTTGACAGGGGAAGAGCTCACAGTCTCCATCCCCAAGAAGCTTGGAGCATATCTTAAGAATCTCACCTCAATAAATAATCATAATGCAATGATAATGTATTCAAATTGAGTTATGAATTGGGAACAATAAGGAGACAGCTCAAAGTATAATTAATCAGCTGGAGAGGATACTAAGATGTCAGGGAATTCTTCACAAAGCGACAAAAAGAAATGTATTTGAATACTGAAAAATGACCAGATGTCATCCCAAAGTGTGTGTGAGTATTGGGGCAGAGGCGTGGAGGAAGGAGGGTCTGTATTTATTTGGAACCAGTGCCTGTCATTCCTTGGGAATAGGGACAAGTGAGAACATGAGTATGGGACAGGTTATGAGGTGCTTTGTGTGCTCACTTTTGGATTTGGAATTCTGTTTTCCCAGACAGAGGGCACAAACTTTTAGCTTTTTGGCTTAAAGTTCCATTCTTTCTGTTGAGGGGGATGTTTTTAAATGAACTGGCTCCTGGGCACTGTAAGATCTATTGTATTATCAAGGCATTCCTGTCATTGATGTTACCTACCAATCTGCCTGCTCCTCAAAAGACTTTTGAGTGTGCAACCCCTGTTATGAGACATAGTGATCCATCAAACAGGCTGAATCTAACATGACATATGATCTGGATTAGTAAGACATTCTCATGAAAGTATTTTAAAACAAAGGGAAACAAGTTTAAGATTCCAAAAGATAGATGATATGCACTTGAGCTACAACAATGGCAAAGAGACAGATACCAGAAAAAAGAATCTGTGATAGAATGGATAAGATATGATGACTAATCGAATGTTAATGATTGTTATGGGAAGGGGGACTGATAAATTTTGAAATTCTAAACTCATTTGGTTTCTATTGAATTGAATTGTAATTCAATTACAATTACACAAAGTAAAAAGAAAAAGTGGGAAATAACAATATTCCATTGTCATTAGTTGTTGATAAAGGGTTAACTGGGCATGGTGAGTGCAATTAAACAATCCAATATATTTGAAATTGTGCCATGGAGGCTGATAGGCAAAACATTGTTAAACCAGAAGTACCGATTAATTACTTTATTGGACCATTAAACATCTGGCTTGTCTTTTTTACTCAATAAACTTAAACAGTTCATTAGAAACCAATGAAACATGACAGAAAAAAATTAGAGACGTTGTTTTCCTATTTCCTTTCAGTTTACCTATGGATTAGAAGACTTTATTTCCTTTTGAACTCCCACCTCCAAAAGTCTAATGGAAAGTCACAGCCTTTCCTGAGTGATGGGAAATTCCACACCCCAAATCAAAATCAGAAATTGCAAACCTATAACTCTTTAGTGATTGCAAATAAAACAAGTAGCAGAGGTCAGAAGAGAAGGAAAAACCTTTTTGCAAACACACTGCAAGCCTTTCTGGAATTTATTTACAACTCCAGTGTTGATGCATCTTGGCAACCATTCTTTTAGGCTATTACTTAACAACCACAAGTAGGTCAGATCATTAAATGAACAAGATTGTGAATTCACATTTAAAAAAATACAAACTAACAGTGTGAATAAATTACTAAAGTTCCACCATACTAACCAATCACTGTAACATTTAATTTACTTTTACTTGTACCTATATAAAAAGATTGGCCTATTATCTAGATCTATAAGCTATAAGGATTGCATTGTATGGTCTCTTTTTTAAATTTTTGTTTATCATTTAACACTTTCATTTCTCAACATATTTATATATCAATTCTTAATAAGTAGATAGTGTTTTATTCATTTATTATTGAACCCTTCAACTGTTACTATGAATGCGTATTATTTTTAATTTTCACAATTATAAATCCACTCCATTGAAAACTCTTATCCAAATATCACTGTGATCTTCTATAATCATGCTCTTTGGGTCAATTCTGGTAAGTAAAATGCCATGTTTACTAATAAATACCCAACGCTTTTGTGCATATGGACACTGAAAAACATTATCTAAATTGAATTTATTTAATTAGTGAACATATTAATTAATTATTAATTTCAAATCTTATCCATTAGCACCCTGTGAAAAATGGAGGAGGTGGTGGAAGACGTCTGGAATATTTCTGAATCTACTTATTAAAGCAAACAGAGTAAATGGATAGCAAAACCAAAGACACATGGACCACCCTTACAGTAAGCCTAGGTTACAAATTATAACAGCAAACCTCAAATTATAAGCAGATGAAGACAAGCTACCAATATCGACAAGAGGCTGGACTGGTCTATTCCCTCAGAACTCCAAAAACTGATGTCCTGGAGCTCCTTCTCAGGAGAGGACTCTAGGAGCCCACACTGTTACCTGTGCCGTTAATATCAAGTAGACCAGGGATGGTACTGAAAGGCAGAGAGAAGGTCCAGGTACAAATAAGGAAAGGAAGAGAGTCTGGACATTTCAGAGAGCAATCCACCATAATTTAGAAGTCTTCATGAAAAGAACAGAAGAGGAGCCATGTGAAATCAGAAACGCCACTGTGGACCACACCTACATCTAAAAGCTCAGGACAATTCATTTTACAAAAGACAAGCAAGAGAAAAGCATGGAAGTCAAATTCCACACTAAGTTAACCAAAGAAAGAGGAGAATGACTAACATTCTATACATTCTATACATAACCTATGTATAGTGAAAGCAAGCGTACCAGAAAGACATGATGCCGAGAATGAATTCACACCCTAAAAAGGAGCTAAAAGACATTGAGGAAGCATCACAAGACATGGTAGAACAACTTAAATTGGAGTTTTTAAAACCTCAAATGAGATGACAGACATCAGAAAATAGAAAAAAGTTAAAGGTTTAAAACAGAAATTGAATTAGAAAGAACACAAGCATGATTATTCACAATAGCCAATGTCTTCAGAGAAATTGATGAAAAAGATGAAATTTTTAAATACCAAAAGGAAATTAAGTAATGAAAAAGTTTGAGAATTCGCAAATAACATGCTATATCCATTCTATAAACAATAGGGGCACCTGAAGAATAAAACCAAATCAAAAGAACAAACACTAAAAACTGTAATTCAGAAAAACTTCCCTGAAATTACAAAGATTTAAAACTCTATATTAAAGATCCTACCACATGTTGATAATACCAAACTTGGATGAATATCACCAGCTATATTCTGGTAAAGTTTCTGGGTTTTAGTTAAAAAAGGGGGGAAATTATTTTTCACCTAGGGCAAAAATACCCCAAGATATTTATGAGGGAAAGGGCATTTCATTATCACCTTATATTTCAAAAGCAGCACACTGACAACTTGAAGAACACATGGTAACATGTTTCTATGCCCAATGAAAAAAATCTGAGGCAAGTTATTGTACATATAGAAAACGTGAACTTCAGTCTAAAAACCACCACATACAGAAACCTGTTATTAATGAACACGTAAAAGTTTGGCAATATTATTCCCATGAGAACTTGGTGAAGAATCTACTAGATAATTAATTTAGGCAAACAAAATAACTTAAAAAACATTCTAAGAACTAATGATGACCATTAAACATAGTTACTTATAGAACTAAGAATAAATTAGAAGTAGAAAGAGAGTACCCTTTTTCACGGCTATACCCTCAGGCAACGTAGATACTATACAAGTATAAAATGTGGAGAATGGAGAGAGTATATGCAAATAAATATTAGCTTCTTTTGGTATATTGTTTGTGGTGGAATTAGCACTGTTATTTTGAGATGGTCTTGTGTGTAAATGAGCATATGTAAGCATGTAATTATGGGATATTCTGTCTATCATCCATTGTATCCTTAAGAACTAGAGAACCCAGAAGGAGGCAGAGATACAATACTAAAGAAGTTACATTAAAAACTCTCTAAATTTGAATTTGAATTTCAATATCAATGAAATTTGAATTTCAGTATAAATATGAACTCATGGGTACTTGTGTGTGTTTCTGTGGCTTTTGCATGTATAATTTCTTTGCTCAGTCAACAGGTCTAGAACACTAATCAACAATCCAGAAATGATGACTAACACTACTGTCCAGATTATGATCTTGAAATACCATATACCATAAAAAACAAACAAGCAAACAAAAACATTGGGGCATTTGGGTGGCTCAGACAATTGCGCCTCAGACTTCTGCTCAGATCGTGATTTCCTGGTTGTGAATTCAAGCCTGTATCCATCGAGCACTGCACTCCCAGAGCTCTGGGATTCTCTCTGTCTCCTCTCTTGGGATTCTCTCTGTCTCCTCTCTCTCTCTGACCCTCCCCTACTCATACTTTCTCTCTCTCTCTCAAAATAAATTAATTTTTTAAAAAACCCTGGGGCATCTCAGAGAAATAGCTAACTCTGTCTGAGGCAGGAAATGTACATCTTGACATAAAAGAGACACAAAACTCTCAAAAACTACTAAGGTTATGTCAAGAGCTAATTAAAAGACTTTGGCCAAGAAGAGGATAATTTCAGCCTTAAAAAGATAGTATTTTTGATTTATAGAAACCTACCAAATGTGTTTGTCAGTTCATTTACAAAAATATTAAAACAAAAGCTAACAAATCCCCCTAAGGACATGGTTGGAAATAAATCCTTTATCTAAAAGATGAAAATAAAAGAAAATATCAAACTTTGCCTTGCCTTCCCTATATGAATGATACCATTGGATAATCAAATAGTAGTAGATAATGTGTTCTTTTATAAAAATGACAAAGCAGTTATAAAAGGTGAGCATCACCAAGTGGCAACCTCCCAGTAATCAATGGATCAAGGCATTGAATAGGCACTGAGGTGCTGAAATCACAGAGACATCAGACTTTTTGTCCTTCCTGGAGACCTACCAGCTGAGAATCAATCCTGATTGAGAATCCAATCCACAATATTCAGCAAACTACAGGTCGAAAGGCTAGGACTTTCAACAGGAAAACTGTAAAGAGAAGAAATAGACGGGTCGGGAGGAATCTGTGGATTAAAAGATCCTTAAAAGTTATAAAGATGCACCCCTGGAGGGTAACACTACAAAGAAACACAAAGATATGTTGACCATGAAAGTCAGAATTGTGAATCCTTTTCAAGGGAGTGAGTGTGAGGCTGTGAGAGATCCAAAGAATTTGGGGGGCACCAGGGTGGCTCAGTCAGTTAAGCATCAAACACTTGATTTCAGCTTAGGTCATGATCTCACAGTTTATGTGTTTGAGCCCCATGTTGGACTCTTTGTTGACAGTGCAGAGCCTGCTTGGGATTCTCTCTGCCCCTCTCCATCCCCTCTCAAAATAAATAAACTTTTTTTTTCTTTAAGACAGAATTTCTTTTCTCTTCTTCTATGCCTGGGCTGTGGAAACAAGGGGGTTGTTTTCATAATATTCCACTTAGTTAGACATTTGATGTTTTTCTGAATATGTTTCATTTTCTAGTAAGGTTAGAGCAAGAAAAAGGGAAAAACTCCTACTAAATTCATATGAGACATTTCTTTTCTCCTACTACTTACAGTGCTGACCATGTTATTTTCTTTCATTTCTTCTTTCTCACTCTCTCTTTTTCTCTCTCTCTCACACACACACACACTTTGATAGCTTATTAGCAGCATCTTGTATTAATTTGCATTTATTTGATATGTAAAAAGTGAACACTTACTCATATGTTTATTACACTGTTAATATTTTTATTTTTTCTTCTGGGAAACTCTCCTCTTAATATCCTTTTATCTATTTAATCATTGCTGTATGACAACTTTCTAATTGACTTGGAAGAAGTCTTAATATCAAGGTTGTTAATCTCATGCCTCACCTATAAATTATTCATTTTTCAGCTTTTCATTTGCTATATCTTCTCATTCATTAACCATTTAAAATACTTATACTAAATACAGTCAAATCTGTATAATCTTCTTTTTAATGATCCTGTTTTTTGCTTTTATGCTTAGAAATTCTTCCATCACCTCAAAATAATAGCACCGTCTGTTTTATTTCCTTCTAGTTTTTACATGGTTCACTGTTCCTGCTTATCCCTTGAAGACATTTACAATTTATTTTAATATGTGACTTAAGATTAAAACAATAAAAGTATACTTTTCCAAAGATATAGCCAATTATTCTATCATAACTTTTTGGAAAGTCTATAATTTCTCTCACTTATTTAAAATGCTCTTTATTATCAGAATATATCTTTTTCTCAGATGTAAAGATTCAACCAAAATTTTTAGACATCGAAAGCTGGCATTCTGTCTAGTGTTTTATTTTATAAACATTTAAGAAGCATATGCATATCAAGTACAGAAATTGTCCAATGGCTCCATGTAACTGGACTTGGGATGGCCCCACACAGCATCCTTGGGGCTCTCCCAATCACCATCTCTCACCTGTGGGAGTTCTTAAGAACATCTGACACCACTGATTTGTTTTTGAAGGTCATGTGAACGAGATCTTATGGTGTGTACTCTTTTACTTCAAGGCTCTCTGGCTCAAACTTAAGTTTTTAGATTCTTTTCATTATTGTAAAATAATATTGTTTTCTTAAATTTTTAAAATATTTATTTATTATCGAGAAACAGAGAGAGACAGAGCATGAGGAAGGGAGGGGCAGAGAGAAGGGGAGATAGAATTTGAAGCAGGCTCCAGGCTCTGAGCTGTCAGCACAGAGCCCGATGTGGGGCTCGAACCGAACAAACTGCTAGATCATGACCTGAGCTGAAGCCGGACGCTTAACCAACTGAGCCACCCAGGTGCCCCATTATTCTTTGTAGGAATATATCATAAATCATATATCTATTCTATGCTTGCCAATATCTGTTACTACAAATTGTGTCACCATGAACATCATTGTACATGTGTTTTGGTAAATGTAAGCTTGCACTGCAGTTACAAAAACCCTTCAGAGTGAAAAGCTGAATCACAGATGTGCATATGTTGTGCCTTTATGGATATTGTCAAGCAGTGTTTGCAGGGGTGTACAAAATTACACACCACAGCTATGCTTCTGTTGACAATTACCAATGATCCAAATCCTCACCAATATTCGGTGTTAGTCACTTTGTTTTAGACATTGTGCCATTGTGGTGTTTCTTGGTACCTCTATACTAACTTATGAGGTCCTGTGAATTTCTGTATGTTTATCAACCATCTCAATAGACTTTTTCTGAAGTGTTTCTACATCTTTTGCCTCTTTTCTCCATTGATTATCTTTTTACCATTTTTTAATGTTTATTTATTTTTGAGAGAGAGAGATTGTGATCACAAGCTGAGGAAGTGCAGAGAGAGAGGGAAACAGGATCCAAAGCAGGCTCTAAGCTGTCAGCACAGACCCCAGTATGGGACTTGAACCCACGAGCCACAAGATCATGACCCAAGTCAAAGTCAGACACTTAACCAGCTGAGCCACACAGGCTCCCAATTAATTATGTTTTTAAACTTTATTTGCACGCATTCTTCATATATTTTGGATAAGAGAGCTTTGTCAGAAGTCTGTACTACACATATAATCTTCAAAAATGGAATACATCTTTTGTCATATTTTTCCTAGCTATTTTATTTTAAGGCTATTTTAAGTGACACAATTTCTTACATTTAATTTTGTATATGTTGATTACTAGTAAATTGAAATAAAATTGCTATCTCATTTTGACCTTTTATCCAGCTACCTTGGGAATTCACTGAGTAAGTCCTAACTCCTAAGTGTAGATTCCTTTGAATTTTGTTCATTCACATTCACATCATCCGCAAATAATGACAGTTTTATTTCTTCCTTTTCTTTTTTTAAAATATTCAATGTTTATTTATTATTACTATTATTATTATTTTAGATAGAGACAGAGTACAAGCAGGGGAGGGACAGAGAGAGAGGGAGACAAAGAATCCAAAGCAGGCTCCAAGCTCTGAGCTGTCAGCACAGAGCCCGACGCGGGGCTCAAACTCACAAACTGCAAGATCATGACCTGAGCTGAAGTCAGACGCTTAACCGACTGAGCCACCCAGGTGCTCCTATTACTCCCTTTCCATGCCCTTTACCGTTTGTTTCCTGTTTTATGGCACTAGCAGGAACTATGCTGTATTTACTGACAGAAATTGTGATAGCCAAGGAAAAGCTTTCAAAATTTTATTTGGAAATCTTTGTTTTTTTATTATATCAAGACATTTATCCTGTATTCCTAGGTCCAAAGAGTTTCTAGAATAAATTGACATTGTGATGATCATATGTTCTTTCTACTTTGCTTTGTTACTATATATAGCAAATGTTATGATTGGCTTTTTTAAATATAAGCTAATGCTCTAATGTTTTTGGAAGAAACACAGTTACAGGTGATATCCTTTTTAAATCATGCTGAATTTGATCTCCTAATATTTTCTTTGGAAAATTTTCATTCATGTTTATGAGAAATTGACCTGTAAGTTTCTTATCATGTCCTTGTCAAGTATTGATACTAAAGCACTTCTGGCTTCACAAAATTTGTTGGGAAGTGTAGTGGGTTGAATGATGGCCCCAATAAGATATGTCCATGTCCTAATTTCTGGAACCTGGCAATGTGACCTTATTTGGAGAAAAGGTCTTTACCATTGTAATTAAGGATCTTGACATGAAAACGCCCTGGATTTAATGCAGGCCCTAAATTCAGTAACCGTTGTCCTTACAAGAGAAAAAGCAGAGGAAGATTTGAGACCCAGGAAGCGAGAAGTCCGCTGAAGATAGACAGAATGCAGTCATCCCGCTGAAAGCCAAGGAACCCTGAGAGCCAAAAGCTGGAAGAGGCAAAGTGGGTTCCCAAGCAGAGCCCTCAGGAGGAAGGTGGCACTGCTGATATGCCAACTTTGCACTTACAGATGCAAGAGCTCTGCGAGAAATGACTGGTTGTTTTAAGCCACCAAACTTGTGGTCATTTGTTGATGGCAGCACTCAGATACAAATACCGAAAGTGTTCCCTCTTTTCTTATGTCCAGAGTTTGTTTAAGATTGGTGAATATTGATTGCTTAGAAGTTTTGAAGAATTCATCCTTGACACCAAATGGGAAGGAGGATCAAATTATGAAACTATTTTTTATTAAAGCCCTATTTTAAAATTCTTTTTAATGTTTATTTATTTTTGAGAGGGAGAGAGACAGAGCTCGAGCAGGGGAGGGGTGAGAGAGAGAGAGACGGAGACACAGAGTCTGAAGCAGGTTCCAGGCTCTGGGCTGTCAGCACAGAGTCCAACACAGGGCTCAAACTCATGAACTACAAGATCATGACCTGAGCCGAAGTCATGAAGTGCCTGCTTAACCAACTGAGCCAACCAGGGACCCCTAAAATCCTATCTTTTTACTGTTTAGTTTTGAGAGAGAGAGAGCACATGCACGAGTTGGGGAGGGCCAGAGAAAGAGGGAGACAGAGGATCCGAAGCAGGCTCCATGCTGACAGCGGCAAGCCCGGCACAGGGTCCAAAGTCATGAACCATAAGATCATGACCTGAGTTGGATGCTTCACTCACTAAGCCACCCAGTTGCCCCAAAATTCCATTTTTTAAAGACAGATGAGACTTTAAATCTTATATTTAATTTTGAATAAATCAGGTGAGAGGTGTTTTTCTAGGAAAATTTTATCAAATTTTTCAAAGTTATTGCGCAAATGTTCACAATATCATCTATTATATATATATATATATTTATTTTGAGACAATTGAAGATTCACATGAGTTGTAAGAAAAATACTCATGACTTANTTGAGTCAGTGTCGCTAACAGTTGAAGCTTGCAAATCTACAATCAGCATGACAATAAGGATGGTGGCATTGATATAGTTTGAATACAAAGCACTTGCATCAACCAAAAGTATTCCCCTTTTAAAACTATACCCACTTCTCTTCTATCTCCGTCCCTGCCTCAAAGACTGGCAGCTTCTGATGTATTCTCCATTTCTGTAATTTTGTGATTTTTAAAATGTTACATAAATGGAATCATGCAATGTGTAATCTTTGATAAAATTGTCCTGCTTAGTATAATTCTTTTGAGCTCCAGGTTGTATATCACAAATTCATTCCCTTTTCTTGCTCAGAGGTGCGCCAGATGTGTATGGATGTATCACAGTTTAATCATACACGCATTGAAAGGCATCTGGCTTGTTTCCAACTTTTGACTGTGATGAGTAAAGCTGCTATAAACATTCACGCACATGTTTTTATGTAAATGTAAGTTTTCATTTCCCTAAAATGAAAGTGAAAGCAAAATAGCTGGGTCAGAGTAATTTTGTATTTCGTTTTGCTACATTTTTTAAAATTTACTTTTGAATTTACATCCAAATTAGTGAGCATAGAGTCCAATAATGATTTCAGAAGTAGAATCCAGTGATTCATCTCTTACATATAACACCCAGTTCATCCTGAGTGTCCTTCTTAATGCCTCTTGCCCATTTTGGTTTTGCTTCATTTTTAACGAATTGCTCAACTATTTGCAGAGTGGCTGAGATATTTTTCGTTTCCATCAGCAACACACGAGCCATCTAGTTTCTCAACATCATCACCAGCATTTGAAGTTGTCACCACCTTTTCAAGTTTTTATGTAAATTCTAGTTAGTTGTCACTGTTTTCTTAAATTTTGCTATCTTGACAGATATGTATGTAGTTACATCTATCACATTGTGGTTTTAGTTGGCATTTACCTAATGCCTGACGGTAAGTACCTTTTAATGTGCTCCGTTGATACCTTGTTCCTCATCTTCAGTGAAATTTGGTTTGGTTTGGTTTGGTTTGTGAGTTTTTGTTGGCTTGTTAACCCATTTACTAATTAGAATATTTGGGGAAGTTTTTGGTTTGGGTTTTGGTTTTTTTACTGCTGGGTTTGAGAATTCTACCTGTGTTCTAGATTCTCATGATGAGTCAGATGTGTGGTTTACTGATATTTTCTCACACTCTATAGTTTATCTTTCCATACTATTGAGAACATCTTTCAGGGCACCTGGGCGGCTCCAGTCCATTAAGCATCTGACTTCAGCTCAGGTCATGATCTCACGGTTCATGAGTTTGAGCCACATGTCAGGCTCTGTGCTAACAGCACAGAGCCTGGAGCCTGCTTCGAATTCTGTGTCTCTTGCTCTCTGACCCTCCCCCACTTGTGCTCTTTCTCTCTCTCAAAAATAAACTTTAAAAATTTTTTTTAAAAAAGAACATCTTTAACCAAACAGAAGTTTGAATTCTAATGAAGTACACTTTATCAACTGCTCTTACAGATTCTTTAGGGGGTCAATTTTATTTTTTTTATTTTTTTTAAATGTTTTATTTATTTCTAGGAGAGAGACAGAGAGAGAGACAGCGTGAGCAGGGCAGGGTCAGAGAGAGAGGGAGACACAGACTCTGAAACAGGCTCCAGGCTCTGAGCTGGCAGTCAGCACAGAGCCCGACGCGGGGCTCGAACCCACGAACCGCGAGATCATGACCTAAGCGAAAGTCGGACGCTTAACCGACTAAGCCACCCAGGCGCCCCTAGGGGGTCAATTTTAAAAACTATTGATATATCCCTAGATTCTGTACGATTTTACTTACACTATTTTCTAAAAGTTTTATATTTTTACATTATACATGTAATTCTGTGATTGATTTTGAGTTAAGTTCTATGTAAAATGCAAGGTTTAAGTTGGTGTTGTTTATTTGTTTTGCCTATAGATGTACAGTTGTTCCAGCCACTCTGTCGAAATATCTATCTTTCCTCCGCTGCACTGCTTTTACACCTTTGTCAAAAATTAGTTAGGAAAATCTGTGTGTTTTTATTACTAGGTTCTCCATTCTCCATTCACATTGTTTTAGTCATCTGTCCTTCTGCTAATATCTCAGGTCTTGACTACTAAGACTTGATATCATGTACACTCATTCTGTCTGTTTTATTGTTCTTTTTCAAAATTGCTATAGCTATTCCATTTCCTTTGCCTTCCTAAATAAATGTTAGTATAATGTTTTCTATATACAGAAAAAATCTTGCTGGGATGTTGATAAGAAATTTATTATACCTGAATTTGAGGAGAATTGTATCTTTACTGTGTTGAGTATTCCAATCAATGAACATAGTACATCTCTTTCCTTATATAGAGTTCCTTTTATGTCTTTCATTAGTATTTTTTTTACTTCTCAGTATGCCAGTTAGGTACATATTTTGTTAGAGTTATATCAAAGTATTTTATTTATTGAGTAATTATGAATGGTATTGTATTTTTAATTTCAATGTCTACATACTCATTGCTAATATTTAGAAAAATAATTGATTTTTGTATGTTGTGTCCTATGATCTTGCTGAACTCAGAATGTTCTAGGCTTGTTTGCACGTTCCTTGGGATTTTTTACATAGACCATCATGTCGTTTACAATAAGGACAGATTTATTTCTTCATTCTCAAATTACATGACTATTTAAATTTCCTTTTCCTTTATTTTCTTTTTCTTCTATTTCTTTTTGCATTGACTAGAACTGCCATCCCTACAGTGCATAAAACTAGTTAGAGCAGATGCCCTTGCCTTATTAGCAATCTCAGGGGGCAGCACTAAGGTTTTATCCATGAAATGTAACATCAGCTATAGTTTTTTAACATGACTTTTCTCAAGTTGAGGAAGCTCCCATCTACTTCTATTTGTCTGTGATTTTTGAATCATGAGAGAGTGCTGAATTTTTGTCAAATGCTGAGTCTACATTGACAGATAGGGCTGTGTAATTTTTTCCCTCTAGCTTGTTAATATGATGGATCCATGAAATAAAATCCATTGAGTTATATTTATTTTTATTTTATATTTTTATTTTTATTTTATATTTCATGTTTATATTTGGTGTATACATTATAAACCAAATACCATGTATTTTTATACATTGTAAAATCTACTTGCTAAAATTTTATCTAGTTTTTTTGCATCTATATTCATAGTGGGTTGAATTCATACTGGGTTCATAGTGGGCTTTTTTTCTTATGTCTGTTCGATTTTGGTATTAGTAAATCTTAGCTTTATAAGGTGAATTGGAAATGTTTCCTCTTATTTTCTGAAAGATATTTTGTAAAATTGACTTTAATTATTCCCTAAGCAAAGAATTCTCCAATAAAAACCTAGGAATTTTTTATAAGGTAGTTATTATTCAGTTTCTTTAATAATTACAGGACTATTCAAATTGTCTATTATCTATGTGAATAAAGAATTATGATAGCTTGCATTTTCAAAGAATTGGCCCATTTCATCTAAGTTGTAAACTTTATGGGTGTCGAATTATTCAGAGCATTCTATTACTACCCACTTTGTGTCTGCAGGTCTCATTAGGATACCCTTAGTATAACACCTGATGTTCATTATCTGTGACTTTTTGGGGGAGTCAGGTTTTTTTTTGGCAATTTTATTTATCTTCTCAAAGTACCAGCTCTTTGTTTTATTGGTTTTTTTTCCTATTGTTTATCTGTTTTGATTTTATTTCTATCTGTTCTTATTAAGCTTTATTACTTCCTTCCTTCTGCTTTCTCTGGGCTCTATTTCCCAGAGTCTTTTTGTAAGAACTTAGACTATTGATATTGACTTTTCATATGGACCTTTGATTTTTTTTCTAATGTATGCATTTAGTGTTATAAATTTCCTTTCCAGTGCTTATTTAGCTCCATCCTAGGAATTTCTTATGCTGTATTTTCATTTCCATTCAGTTCAGTTATTTCTTAATTCCCTTTATATTTCACCTGTTAAAATAAAAAACAAACATAAACCAGTCTTAACAATTCCCTGAGTAATTTGGTCATGCAAGCAAAGATTCAGCTTGTTTTGCAAGATTAACTTCACCTTCTTCATTTCTTGCTTAAGCCTCTGGATATTATAAGCAAAATTTAAACTGTTTCTCAAATTTGATATGAAATAATCACTAACAAATTCCCTATCATTAAAAAAATTCTAATATTATAACCAGTCACTGTAAAGGATAAATAGTCACTGCCTCCTCCTACATAAGCTGCTTGAAAAAATATCTCCCTGGATTGCACTCCAGGATATGGTTTGAGGGCTCCTGGTTTGTGAGGCATCTTTTTACTGTGTGCGTGGAAACTTTTACTAATTACCACTTCGATGATCCATTGGTTTTACTTCTGCTGTTTCTGAACTTTTGACACACCTGTGGACTATTTAGATAGACATCTTTGTTTACCTTTGAAGTGTTTGGCAATTTTCCTGTTATACTTCTGTTACTAATTTCTGGTTTAATTTCACAATTATTAGAGAACACAGTTCCTTTATATTTGTTGAGGTCCCAAGATACAGTCTACTTGACATATGTTTTGTGAGTGCATGAAAAGAATATGTACCCCACTGTTGTTAGGCAGAGTTTTCTGTAAATACGGATTGGATTCTTTTTTTTTTTTAAATAATGTTTACTTATTTTTGACAGAGAGGGAGAGCGAGGACAAACAGGGAGGGGCAGAGAGAGGGGGACAGAGTATTTGAAGCAGACTCTGTACTAACAGCAGAGAGCCCAGCATAGAGCTTGAACTCACAAACCATGAGATCACGACCCAAGCAGAAGCTGGTCGCTTAACCGACTGAGCCACCCAGGTGTCTTAAATCGTATTCTTTTGATTGTTGGTGTTGTTCAGTTCTTTGCCTTTGTTAATTTTCTGTCTGGTTGTTCTATCAATCATTACAAGATGAGTGTTGAAGTCTTTAAGTCTAGATTTATCTATTTATTCTTCTACTTCTATCAATTTTTGCTTCACATTATTTTGTAACTCTGTGGTTGGCATATACGCATTTAAGATTATATTATGTAATGTCCTCCACTGCCCCTGGCAATATATATTTTTGCTCTGAAATCATATTTATCTGATATTAATATAAACAGTCCTACTTTTTTGGATTGTTGTTGGCATAATATATACCTTTGCATTATTTTACTTTCAAATGTACTATATCAGTATCTTTTGAAATTAGTTTCCTAAAAACAGCTGATAGGTGGGCCACGATCTTTAATCCACTGTACTAATCCCTATCTTTTAATCAGCATATTTAGGTTATGTATAGAGAATGTATGGTATGTTAATTATCGGTATATTATTGCTTACCTCTGCCTTTTGGCTTTGTGTTCTATGTTTTCTTTCTGTTTATTTTCTTTCTGTTTTATTTTCCCTGCTTCCTTGTGATTTGTTTGAATACTTTTATTTTTTTTTTTTTAAATATTTTTATTTATTTCTAGGAGAGAGAGAGAGAGACAGCGTGAGCAGGGGAGGGTCAGAGAGANTTTTTATTGTATCTTTTTGTTTACCTTTTAAAACAGCTACTAAAGGTTTTAAATTATATATATACAGTATACATACATATACATCACAGTCTACTGGTATTATTTTACTAGTCTGAGCAAAATATTGAAACATTACCTCCCTTTAGTCTCTTTATCCTCCCCAGTTATACTTGTCAGATATAGTTTCTACATGCATTTAAAATCACATGCGATGGCTACTTCCTTTTGGTCTCTGGTTTCTATAGAGAAATCCACTGTCATTAAAATTGTTGAGGCACAAGGTAGCCTTTACTGACTTGAAGATTCTTCTTTAACAACTTCCTTGACTCTGACCCATCTGTTTCTTTCTTATAAGGAGATCTATGAATACATTATACCCACCCAGATAATCCAAGATCACCTCCATCTCAAAATCCTCAATTTATTCACAGCCACAAAGTGCATTTTGCCACACAAGATAACACATTTACAGGGGTTAGGACATGAACATCTTTGGGGGAACCATTATTCTGTTTACCACATTTCTCATCTCATTTTATGAAGCAAGAAATTCCACGATCCCAAAACTAGGGATAAAAACATACCTCAAAAATATCCATCATGGATCAGTGAAAAATATTTTCTAAAATATTAGCCAGTTATGTCCCCAATATATAAAAATGCCATATGCAATAAGCAGGTAGCTTCTTCCAGGTCAAGAATGGCAGGTTCTGCCAAACATTCAGTAATCAATATAATTCAACATATCAAACTTTAAAGGAGCAGAAACATATGATTGTCTCAACAGTCACCAAATAAATTCTTCTAGCCAAGAGAGAAGGCAAATTGTAAAATTTAGAAGTCGAGAAGCTGCTATTACCAGGGACAAAGCAAAAAACAATAATAACGGGGCACCTGGGTGGCTCACTAGGTTAAGTGATCAACTTCGGCTCGGGTCATGATCTCGCTATTTGTGAGTTGGAGCCCTGCCTTGGGCTCTGTGATGACAGCTCAGAACCTGGAGCCTCCTTTGGATTCTGTGTCTCCCCCTATCTCTGGCCCTCCCATGCTCATGCTCTGTCTGTCTCTCAATAATAAATAAATATTAAAAATTTAAAAAAACCAATAATAACAAAGCATTAGTTGGTGAGAACCATATGAATGGAATATAAAAGTAAGGCTAGGGGCTCGGGGGTGGCCCAGTCAGTTAAGTGCCTGACTCCTGTTTCGGTTCAGGTCATGATGTGCCTGAGAGCGATCCCCACATAGAGCCTGTATTGGGCTCTGCATGGACAATGCAGAGCTTGCTTTGGATACTCTGTTTACCTCTCTCTCTCTCTCTCTCTCTCTCTCTCTCCCTCTCCTGCAATAAATAAAATTTAAAAGTAAGGCTAGAAAACTCCAGGCATTTTTGTATAAAACATAATATAAATTTAATGAGCCTTGATAATGTAAAAAATATCATTTTAAATGAATAAGAACTTTGAAAGAAGTATAAGGGCACAGTTCTCATCTTCTGTCATATGTCACATAATACAGTCTAAATGTGATAAACCAAGGAGCAGTTCAAATGTATTATTCAAATGAATGTAATTCAAAGCCATCAGGAAAAAATGTATGATTATAGAAATATAAAAAGGCAAGATGAGCATTTTGGGAGGGAGGGAGAATATTAAAAAACTAAGAATACTGATTTTATTTTTTTGTAAATTGAATTTAGTGGTAAATTTACACTGACTAAAAGTAATAATAAACAAAAGTTAAAAAGATGTATGTATGCACACTACATCATCTATTTATGAAAGTTATACCTGTAAACAGAAAAGAAGGAATAAAAATATTTTAATATTGAGAAGGAAAATACAGACATACAAAACAAAACAAAAAAACAAAAAAACTCATATGACACAACAAATATGGTGGAAAGCATGTACATAAAAAATAAACAAATGAAAAAACTAGAAATAAAGATCAAACATATCTTCATGTCTACAAATAAAAATAAGACTTTTAACAGTGAAATGAATGCAGCTAGTATTAAAATATACAAAAATATCTTTTAAAAAGATATTAAAAAAGATATCATGAATGTCTTTTTAAAAAATGAACAAAGACAGGTGCACCTGGGTGGCTCAGTAGGTTAAGTGTCCGGCTTCAGCTCAGCTCATGATCTGACAGTCCATGTGTTCGAGCTCTGTGTCGGGCTCGGTGCTGACAGTTCAGAGCCTGGATCCTGCTTCAGATTCTGTGTCTCCCTCTCTCTCTGACCCTCTCCCATTCATGTTCTGCCTCTCTCTCAAAAATAAATAAAACATTAGAAAAAAAATTTTAAAAAAGAACAAAGATACTTTGCAATCTGCAAGAGCAGATACTTGCAAATGAAAAGGAAGGAATAGTCATCATATTAAAATAAAGACCCGAAAAATCTTTTTGAGTGATTTCATATTAAAAATGATACAGAGTGGGTGCCTGGGTGGCTCAGTTGGTTAAGCTTCCAACTTTGACTCAGGTCATGATCTCACAGTTTGTGAGTTTGAGCTCCGCTCTGTGCTGACAGCTCAGAAGCTGGAATCTGCTTCGGATTCTGTGTCTCCTTCTCTCTCTGCCCTTCCCCGACTTGTGCTGTCTCTCTCTCTCAAAAATTAATAAATGTAAAAAATTAAAAACAAAAAAGATACAGGGGTGCCCGGGTGGCTCAGTTGGTTAAGTGTCTGACCCTAGATTTCGGCTCATGATCTCACGGTTCATGGGATAGAGCCTCACATGGGTCTCCATGTTGACAACTTGGGATTCTCTCTTCCTCTCTCTCTGCCCCTCCTGTACTTCACTCACTCTCCTTCTTTCTTTCAAAGTAAGTAAATAAACTTCTAAAAAGGTGATCTAGTCCTTTGTGAAGATGTACAATGAAGTTTTATTGATTGTTGTAGGCTTTTATTCTTCACTACAACACCTGGGAGATAAATTAGGTTAAGTACCTAAAAATGATATATTAAATGATATAATGAATAAGGTAGTTTTAATATAAATGCATATATGATTGAATACACACACATAATTAATGGAAGACATATATTTTAAAATGTACACGGAGATTGTCTAAAAGTTGACTTTATAGTAAATAAAATAAAATAAAATTCATAGAAGTAATGTAGCCCCACCTACATTAAAATGAAACAATGAAAGTTGCCATATGAAGGGAAACAAATAAACTCGAATATTGGGAACATTTATAAGAAAAAAAAATCAAAA
The DNA here is from genome assembly GCF_008692635.1 of Crocuta crocuta. NCBI lineage: Eukaryota > Metazoa > Chordata > Mammalia > Carnivora > Hyaenidae > Crocuta > Crocuta crocuta. Next base: position 3,666,828 of record NW_027533256.1, read on the forward strand.
CTTGATTTGCAAAATTCTTATGACATAACAGTAGTAAAAATATTGTTGAACAGACATTATATAATAAGGTTGTTTTCGTCAGCTTTGCCTCCTATCTCAGTGACTAAACACAGTTTCTTTAAAACTCTTTTTTTCATTTTTTAATTGTTTATTTATTTATTTATTTTTTTGAGAGAGAGAGAAAGGCAGAGCATGAGCAGGAGAAGGGCAAAGAGAGAGAGGAAGACACAGAATCTGAAGCAGGCTCCAGGCTCTGAGCTGTCAGCACAGAGCCCAACATGGGGCTTGAACCCACAAGCTGTGAGGTCATGACCTGAGCCAAAGTCGGATGCTTAACCAACTGAGCCACCCAGGCATCCCTAAAAATTTTGTTGCATGTAAGCAGCAGGTCAGCCAAGGCTCTACTCCAGGCTGTGTGCCCCTGTTCCATCTGTAACCAAAACGTTCACCTGGACAAGAGCAAAGTTCTTCATACAATTGGCACAACAAGAGCAGGTCACATGACAATGGGCACAGACATATAAGCCATTTATAGGAAATCAGACAAGAGAATATTATGAACAATATTACAAACTCCACAACAGTTAAAAGATTGTGCAAGGGAAATGTATATTCATAGGTCAGAGAAAACGTAGGTCAGTAAATGTAGAAAAATCCATTGATAAAAGTTAATAAACATTCATAATAAAACTCTGAGCAAATAGGAAATAAAAGAGAATTTTCATAAGGTGATAGGCAGTATGTATGAAAATTATAAAGCAAACAACTTGGAACAGGGATAAAATTTCACAATTCAGGAACAATCAACAAAAAGGCAACAATAACTACTATCGTTGTATTAAAGATTCTAGCCAATAAGAAAGCATAAAAAGTGGAAAAAGACCACACTCTTTTTATTTCCAAACAATATACTTATCCACATAGGAAATTTAAAATAATCTATATACTGTTTGAGGCATTAAGAGATTTCAAAAGAGGGGCGCCTGGTGGCTCAGTCGGTTAAGCANTTTTTAAAAGATTTCAGGAGAGATGGTAGATGAGAAATCAATATACAAAACCAATTAGTAATTACACTAAACAGTCTATTCACCATAGCATAAAATGCACAATGAGTGTAAGGCTATCCAATCAAATGCATGCTAGAACTTACTGGAAACAGTTTTAAATATGAAGGCATTGGGTTCAGCATAGCCAAAACAATTAGGGGGCAAAAAACAAGGTAGGATTATTTCTCTGCAATATATAAATCTTTTAATACAAAGATATAGTAATAAATAGTGTTTTATTTATTTAGGGGTAATCAAATAGTAACAGAATAGAGTAAAGATCCTATAAGTAGATTCATGAATATTTAGAAACTGATATATGGTAGAGTTGCCGTCATCAATTAGGGGGAAAATGGACCATTGGGATTTACTGCCAGGACCATTGGTTTACTAAGTGGAAAATTCTCTTAAAATATTAGATCTATATTTCACATAAAACATGAAAATATATTCCAAATAGGTAAGTAATATGAATGTGAAAAGATCATTATAGATGTTTAGGAAGAAAGGAGTTTGATATTAGAACCTTTGTCATTAAATATTCAATATACATGCATGGCTATGTTTTCTTCCTAATAAACCTAAAATCATTCAGTATTTCTAACCAGGTCCTGAACAAGTTAAGTACTTTCACACTCTACTCACTGAATACTGAACACATACCTTCATTTTTAACTAGAGCTTCTGTTTGGTATTTAAAACAACATGTTTCTAATTTATTTAATTGTTTTTAAGTTCATTTATTTATTTTGAGTGAGAGAGCACTTGTGGAGGAGGGTCAGAGAGAGAGAGGGAGAGAGAGAATCCCAAGCAGTCTCCACCCTGTCAGAATGGAGCCCCACCTGAAACTAAAACTCCCAAACTTTGAGATCATGACCTGAGCCAAAATCAAGAGTTGGACACTCAGGAGCCCCACAGATTTATTTTTCAAAACTGAATTTCACTGGGATTTGACTGACACTTTTATGATTCTAATAAGAATAGCATTTAAAAAAATGTTTAGCCATAGATATTTCCTTTTCTTTGAAATGACAGATCATTTATTTTGCTCACTTTTCTATTAGATTTTTCATATTGATTTTAAGAGTTCTTCATATATTTGACATTGGTCTTTTACAATTTATATATTTTGAAAATCATTTCAGAATTTATAATCCTTTTACTTTCTTTAAAGTAAAATGATAAATGTAATTCTTTAACACTATTATATGCAAACTTATCCATCTATTATTTTATGGTCCTGGAGATGAAAGTCAGTTGTCAAATGACAAGTACGTATAAAATGTACTAAAACACATAAAACAATGAACTTGTCTTTGTCAGGGGGCCTCCTTAAACAATGACAAAAGGACATGAAGATACCAACAACAAAATAAAAAATGGAAGAATTTCGAAACTGTTTAGTCTCACCAGCAGTAAACAAAAAAAAGAGAGATGGAGAGAGAGAGAATTAATATTCTGTGATTACTCCTTCTTAACTCTCAAAATACCCAAGATTTTAAAAATGAAAATATTCACAGTGGATAAAGATTTATTGAACATGTGCCCTACCTCTTTGAAGCTGAATGTGAAGTCCATGAACAAGTAGCATGAGAGTCAGCTGGGACCAGGTAGAATTTCAGAATCTCAGGTCATACCCAAGACCTGAATGAATCAGGATCTGTAGTGGAACAAAATCCACAGATGACTAATATACTCATGAAAGTTCAAAAAGCACTGATCAAATACCCTACTTTTTTTTTTAATTTTTAAATGTTTATTTATGTCTGAGAGAGAGACAGAGCATGAGAAGAGGAAGAGAAGAGAGACAGGGAGACACAGAATCCAAAGCAGGCTCCAGGCTCTGAGCTGTCAGCACAGAGCCCGACGTGGGGCTCGAACTCACAAACTGCGGGATCATTACCTGAGCTGAAGTCAGACACTTAATCAACTGCTAAGTGGCCCTCCAGGGGCCCTACAAATATCCTACTTTTGAGAATCTTATGTATTACAACTACTTTGGAAAATAATTTAGCAAAATCTTTTCCAGGTAAAGTACTTACATAAATCTATTACTGCAAAAAAACTTTTTTAAGCAAAAATATTCCAAATATGTGGGAACTGTTAAGTATCAAAACACAGCCATGTGATATATACCTTTATATAGCCAGTTAATACATTTTACTAGCAGGTTATGGATAATGATTACTTGGTCAGCTACAAAATCACATACATAGTGTAACTTCAAATTTTATTTTTAAAATACTGGAAGAAAATTTAATTTATCAACAGGCAGTATCTTCAGATTCAAGCATTATTAGCAATTTTTATCATTAACTTTTAAATGCANTAAATAAAAGAATATTGAGGGCCCAACAAAAGATATGGAATTAAATGCATTGTATGTGGTATTCGTATTTGATCTCTCTGACTCTCTGGCTGGGAGTGTCACTTTGGTTCTTGAGTCTCACATGTTCTGATTTTTGAGTCTCACTGTTTAACAGTCTCTTGACACTTTTTCTGTATGTTCACTTACTGGTTCTTGGCTTATATTCTTCCTCTTTGCCTGATACTTCTCATTGCTTTCCTGGCAACAGGCCCTACTTAACTTGGCTCCAAGGTGCCCTAATTGGACCGATGCCTTCCCAGAAGACTCTGATGAAGAGGCGTGATATCCAAGGCACCATCGTCTTTCTACGTCAGGCACCTGAGTGCTGTACCCAGAAGAGATTGGTTGCTAAACTGCAAAGAAAAAAAACGAGATAAAATATCATTCTGTGTCATTAATAATATTTATTATCAGGGCTGAGAAAATAGCTGTGATCAGAAAGCCAGGGGGAACATGCTCTATCTGGATCTGCTGAAATTATTCTAATTCTGAATAAGGCCAACTTTTTGCTCCTAATGTTTATTTATTTTTGAGAGACAGAGTGCGAGCTGAGGAGGGCCAGGGAGAGAGAATCCGAAGCAGGCTCCAGGCTCCAGACTCTGCTGACAGCTCAGAGTCTCACACAGGACTCGAACCTACGAACCGCGAGATCACTACCTAAGCTGGAGTCAGATGTTTAACTGACTGAGCCATTCAGGCACCCCTAAAGCCAACTTTCTAAATGTGTCATTACATCCTAGTCCATGCAGACCACTAGGCACACATCATTAACCATTAGGAGATCTGATTTCCCTTCTAGTTTTAATTGGGTTGGAAGATTTTGTGCCATGATTTATAGGGTTTTCAAGAAAATCTGAGTCGTCTTGAATTGTGGGGTTGGGCAGCAAATATTGACTAAGTACATAAGGAAAAGAAACCAGAACCAATTCCATAAGCCTTTCTGCCATAGACAGCTTTTTCTCTCCTTAAATAATTGACAAGAACCTTCACACTAGACAGGCTTTTTCAGCGTTTTGCAGTTCTAATAAAGATGAATGAAGAGTGCGGACACAGTAAAGCAGAGAAACCAGCAGACAAGAAAACAGAAGCAGTTCAACAGCTCATATAACAATTCTTTCTGTAGTGAAAGAAGAAATGGTTATAAAAAATAGGGGATATAAAACAACGAATGTGCTAACTTTTTAACATCATTTCTATGGAGCAATGATAAATGAGGGCTTTGCATTTGCAGAGAAATGGCTAATACTTGCCAATGATATTTTATGGTCAGGATGTGCAAGTGTATAGCAATGCCTTACTCCACTGTTATTAAACCTTCCATTTAAGGCAGTTGACTATATATCTTCAGGGTTGCTACAATGAAGAAAAGAATTTCTGTGTCACAATGCAAGAAGTTAGTTCAAGTAACTTACACATTTCCATCAGCAGATCTCATTGATGCTGATGACGATATTCAGATCAGGTATTGGAAGGAAAGCAGATTATAATGGGGAAAATCAACCGGAACAACACTCAAGCTTGTGTACAGAACTTCTCTTTCTTCTCTCTCCCTCCTTTTCTCTCTTCTTGTTCTCTGTGTGTGTGTGTGTGTGTGTGTCTCTCTCTCTGTCACATACACCCACAAAGCAGAGAAATTCAAGTTGTCAACTTCTTCAAATTTGTTGATCACTTTAAAAACAATACCATAAAAACGTGTGACTATTAGAAAAATTAGAAACTAGGGGTGCCTGGATGGCTTAGTTGGTTAAGCATCTGACTTCAGCTCAGGTCATGATCTACTGTTCTTAAGATCGAGCCCCAGGTGGGGTTCCTGTGCTATTGGGACCCTCTCTGTCTCCCCCTCTCTCTCTACCCCTCCCCTGCTCACTCGCATACACATGCACTCTCTTTCTGTCTCAAAATAAATACATAAACTTAAAACATTTTTAGAAAGTAAAGATATTCTACAAGGAAATAAGATGAAATAAAAATCATCTGAAGTACCACTGCTTGGAAGTAAGCATTATTAGCAATATTTACAAATACCTTCTTCAAGGTGCACGTACACACTTGTGGGATTTTATTGTAAATAATATTCTGTACACATTATGTATTTTTAAATAAAATAATATGTTTTTTAAACTTTTTAAGCATTTACTTATTTTTGAGACAGAGAGAGACAGAGCATGAGCGGGGAAGGGGCAGAGAGAGAGGGCAACAGAGAATCCAAAGCAGGCCTCTAAGCTGTCAGCACAGAGCCTGACACAGGGCTTGAACTCACCAACTGCAAGATCATGACCTGAGCTGAAGTCAGACACTCAACCAACTCAGCCACCCCATAAATAAATATGTTTTTATATTGGTTAAAAATATACATCGCCTTATCAATACTTGTGTATATTTCATTGTGCAAATATGTCATACACTTCATAATTTCACACATTTCTTACATTAATGTGGTTCCTGGTCTTACAGTATTATGAACAATTCCATTTACTTTGCACATCATTTTATAATCCATTATGATATTCTCATGGGAAATTCCTAAATTCATAATTTATTTGTCAGGTTCCATATTTTAAAAGCCTTCATACATACTGTTGTATTTTCACTCATAATGAATTTGCCAACTTAATGAACATTTAATATCACTGGTGTACATTCAAATCCACACTCAAATACATTTTAAAAAATTTTTTAGTCTATAAAGTAAAAACATAGTATTATTAATTGCTACTTTTGGAGAATAAAATATGGAGTATTTTTGCTCTCTTTTATTATTATTGTAAATGCGTGTGAAATAGGTCTTCCTAGTTTTCTATTAACAGCATTGATTTTAGGGGTGCCTGAGTGGCTCAGTCAGAGGAGTGTGTGACTCTTGATCTCCAAGTAGTGAGTTTGAGCCCCATAGTGGGTGTAGAGATTACTTAAATAAACAAAAAAATTTTTAAAAGAATCATTATTTTCAACATACAATGTATAGGTTAATAATAGTAGTACATTATTCATATTGAAAAAATAATACCTACACATCATATAAATATTGGAAAATGCATGCAAGCCAAACATAGAACACAAAAGTATGGATAATGAAAACAAACAATTGTGATCTCTGAAAAGTAAAGTTATATATTTTGGTGAAAATTAATTTGATTTATGATTTGACATGTCTCTCTAAAGGGAACAAAACAAAAACATTTGGGTGATTTGTCCAGAATTAGGTAATATTCTTGGAGACATGCATCTATGTTTTAAAAATATGAATGAAAATTAAAATTAAGGAAAAAACAAAGAAATAAACATATAAAACAATCAATCTATACAGTTGAGACATTCAAAATAGCTCTATGTTGGGGGCGCCTGGGTGGCTCAGTCAGTTGAATGGCTGACTTTGGCTCAGGTCATAATCTCATAGTTCGTGAGTTTGAGCCCTACATTGGGCTCTGTGCTGACAGCTCAGAGCTTGGAGCCTGCTTCAGGTTCTGTATCTCTCTCTCTCTCTCTGCCCCTCCCCTGCTCTTTCTCTGTCTCTCTGTCTTTCAAAAATAAATGTTTAAAAAAATTTTTTAAAATAACTATGTAAAGAAACTATCAATATTCTGAAATGACAGATAAATACTTGAAAATGTAAATGTAAAATTCAATATTGGTAACAGAGAAGGATTCAGAAAAAAAGATTGTGAAGAAAAATTCCAAGAATACAAAGAGACAAATAATACTAAAAATGATAAACAATTTTTTTTAATTTTAGAGAGAGAGAGAGAACAAACAGGGGAGAGGGATGGAGGGAAAGAGAGAGAATCTTAAGCAGGGTCCATGCTCAGTGGAGAGCCTGATGTGGGGCTCGATCCCACAACACAGGGATCATGACTTGAACCAAAATCAGTAATCAGATGCTCAACCAAATGAGGCATCCAGCCACCCAGTAAACATTTTTTTTTTTAATTTACCAGTAAGCAGACACATTATTTATGTGATAAAATATCACTTTGGGTCATTTTACCTAACTTACCAAAATTATGATAATAACAGTGATGATTGTAACAATGATCACCAGCATTGTTAAGTGCAAAAGAAAGTAAGTACACTCACAAAGAAAAATAGATTTGTTTGCAAAAAGAAAAGAATTCAAAAAAGCATATGAATAGATGTTCAAAGTCACTCATCATCAATGATATGCACATCAAAACTACCCCAAGATATCACCCCATATTCATCAGAAAAACACAAACTAATAATTGGTATTTTTAAAAAAGATACAGAAAATAACAAGTGGTGGCAAGAATGTGGAAAAATTGGATAACTTGTGCTTTGCTAGTAAATGTAAAATGTAAAATGACACAGCTGCTGTGGAAAAGAGTATGACAGTTCCTCAAAAAATTAAAAATAGAATTACCACCATATGTTCTAGCAACTCTACTTCTGGGCATATGCCCAAAAGAATTGAGCAAAACCTCAAATAAATATTTGTATATCCATGTTCATAAAAAACACTATTCATGATAGCCAATAGGAGGAAGCAACCCAAATGTCCATCAACAGGTAAACAAAATATAAACATATAATGGAATGCTATTCAGCCTTAAAAAAGAAGGAAATTCTGACGCATGCTACAACATAGATAACCTTGACATTATGCTAAGTGAAATAAGCCAGTCACAAAAGACATTTTAAATGCCAATGATTCCATTCATATGTGGCGTCTATAGTAGTCAAGTTCATAGAAACAGAAAGTAGAATAGTGGTTGCCATGGTCTGGTGGAGCAGAAAGAGGGAGCTATTGTTTAATGGGTATAAAGTTTTAGGTTTGAAGATAAAAAAGTTCTGGAGGTTGATGGCACAAAATGTGATTATATTTAACATCACTGAACTGTCACTTAGAAATGATTAGGATAGTGAATTTTAGATTATGAGTTTTTTGCAACAATAAAAAGTAATTTTGAAAATACACCAGAATAACAATCCAGAAAGAAACACAAAAATAGATGTTAAAAGTATGTGTTCTTTAATACCATAAATACTCCTTTAATTGATATTGAAGATATGTATAAAGAAGTTAATATGCATGATTATTTTCAATATTTAAAGGTTAGAACAAACCAGAATAGAAAAAAATTATCTCAATTAGATGAATAGTTATTAGAAGCCTTATATTAGGTTAAAATTTTAGGGTAATGTCTGGTTCTGGCCATGACAGGATAACTTATCAGAATTACCTTTCTGCCATAAGCAAGTATAACAGGTTGACAAAATATAAAAATCATCTCTTTGGAGATGTGGGACCTCAACCAATGCTGGTTCGTTGAAGCAAATATTCACTGAGGATTTTTCCTTGAAGGCCTTTGCCAAATCAAGACCTGAGAATTTAATTCAAATGGAAAATCTGTTATTTTACTGGGGTTTGGAGGAGGAAACAGGGATCAGAGCCAGGGGCAGACAAATTCCGTCTGGAACTTGGGAGGTCAGAAAGGAGAAAAATATAGAAAAATTGTTGCCCAAGTCTATATAAATATTTTCATCTGGTCCTTGCCTGACTTAATAGCTGAACATGGCAACCAAGATTTCAAGGGGCTTAGCAAAAAACAGTTCCTGATATGTTGGAGATCAGAAAAGAAATTTTAGAGTCTATATAATGTGGGGAGACAGAGTTTGGAATTTGAGCTCAAAATGAAGAAACTTTGGTTAGCCTCTGGTTTCAGGTAAGACCCACGTAAGGTGACACCAGTTGTAACAATATACCACTCTGGGACAGGACAGATATTGATAATGAGGGAGACTATGCACGTGTGGGAGAAGGTAGCATGTGGGAAATATCACAATTTCACCATGAAGCTAAAACTGCTCTTTAAAAAAGTGAACAAAAAAAGAACAAAGTTAGATGACTTCTAGTATCAACTTCAACATTTTTTTAAGGTTACAGTAATAAAAATTATGTACTATTAGAAAAAGTAGGCCTATGGATTAATGGGACAGAATAAAGAGCCCAATAACTGTACACAAAGGGAGAATAATATTTTAAATATATTTACAGTTACACCAAGCACATAAAATGCTTAGAAAAAAATTAATAATGGACATGCAATAACTAAATACTAACATACTATAAAACATTGCTAAGAGGAAGTACTTTCCAGTACAACAAAATGAAACAGATAAAAACAACAAAAATCCTAAAGAATTACAACTGTTTCTATTTACAGACGGCTTCATTTTACACCGAAAATCTTCTACAAATCAACTCTACAAGCCTCTACAAATCAACTACTAAAATTGAAAAGTGAAGTTAATAAGGTCACAGGATGCAAGGCTAATATATATAAATCCATTGTATTTTATGTACAAGTAGCTAACCATAGAAAAGCAAAAATTTTAAATATGTACTGAAACACTTGAAATACTTAGAAAAAGTAACAATAGACATTTAATACATAAACAGCACAATTCGCATTCAAATTTTAACATGCATTTTTATACAATTTAAGCTGACTCTAACATAAACAAGGACATATGTAAAATGTAAAATATCCAAAGCAATGTTGGAAATGGAAAAAAAAAGTTGGCAGACTTCCACGACATAATTTTAAGACTTGTACTGAACACCCAACTGGTTATCTGCACAGCATAAACATCAACATTACTTTACACCATATAGAAAAATTCATTTAAAATGAATTATGAACCTAAATGTAGAAACTAAGATTATAAAAGTCTTTTTGGAACACATAGAATAAAATATTTGTAACCTGGTTTTAGGACATGGAAGTCATGAAAAATAAAAAGAAGGGAATGATAAAATGAACGTAATAAAATTCAGAACTACTACTATTAAAATAAATAAATGAGTAAATAAATAAATAAATAAATAAATAAATAAATAAANGTGTAGCTAATAACTACAACATAGTTTTACTATAGTATATATTAATATAATATAGTTATAATATAATTAATCAGTTATAATTAATATTATAATTAATTTATAATATAAAGCCAGGTCCCNATTTAATCCCATTTCTTTAAAATGCAACTGAGTCTATAAGGATAAAAAGCAGATCAATACTTGCCTGTGGATGAAGGTAGAGATTGGGATCACTGCAAAGGTGCACAAGAAATCTTTAGGGCGTGATGGAAATGTTCTGTACATTGATTTCGGTGGTGGTTTCATAAGTATATATAATTTTCAAAAGCAATTAAAACAATTGCTTGAACAATTTAAATTGATACTTTATTGTATCTTATTTCTCATCAAAGATGATAAGAAAAAATAATGGACTAGGACCATAAGTAACTTCTGGACTGGGGCTGTGTCTGATTTTCTTATTTGTTTTATTTTGTTTCGGGGGAGGGGGGTTTTCTCATCATTTGACAGAGCAGTGCTTGTAATTTGTGAGGTGTTCATTAACGTTTCTTTAATAAATGAAGCAATGAGTACATGAGTGGATTCCTTAATATGAAGTTCAATGCATTTCAAGTAAAATTATTTCGATGTGTCTCATTAAATAACATTATTTTAAGCATGGATTCAAACTTGATTAATAAATCTCTGCACATGGTGGTTATAATAATAACATTTACACTAAATCTAAGATTTAAAAGAAAATGTATCTGTCCTTAACAGCACCTGCCAAGTTCCCCCAAAGCACAAAAGTTTCTAGACATTCTAGTATTAAAAATTAAGACTTTAGAACAATTGGTCAGGTTCAACACTGATAATTTTGAGACAAGTTAAATAAAAGGAAAACATTCCCTACCTCTGTAAATCAATAAGTGGCCAGAAGGCTCTGAATTCACAATAAAACGACAGAAAGCAAAAAATATATTTGCTTTGTCCAATGATACAATTTGAGTATCAGTGAAAGTGCTTTGAGCAGCACATAAACAGTCTCCATACCTACTCCCACATCATCAGTTTCATCCAAACAGGTATTAATACTTGGACCTAACATAGCTGTGATTCTCACAGAGCATTGGTGACAGCTTGAGCCATGCTCGACTAGATAGGAGAGAAGGGGTCCTATCTCCAAGAGCAAAGAGCAATGATGATGTTGCGTTCTGAACACACACACACACACACACACACACACACACACACACACACACACACGAGGCTCCATAGCTAAATATAATTGAATGACAATCACAATCCTATATCTGCAACTTGAAATATAAGGAGAGCAGGGAACTTTTCTACCTCTAATCTTTTGCCAAAATGAGTAAAAGCAAACAAAGAATGAGTCTTCATTTCATAAGTATCTAATGCATTTAAAACCGATATGAAGTGGAAAGATGAACAAACTGAGCTTCACCTGCACACTTGGTGAAGTGGTCATTCTGGATATTTCAGTTCTTGGGACCCATGGTGAGTGAATAGTTTTCTGGCCTCGGGCTGCTCTAAAAAGCTTTCCAAGGAACAAAGGTAACTTGTTCGCTACCTACTGAGGGAGGCAGTGACATTTTTTTAGAGCATCTTAAATTGATTGTTTGAAGTGAGATTAACACTTGCCCCTTTGCTTGCACAACTTGCCTATCATGCAGATAAAAGACAGCCACACTGAGTGAGAGTGCTACAAGGAGCAGAAGGTTCTCTTCGTCCCAACAGGATCAAAGAAGCTGACAGCAAGCCTCATTCTTGACCAAACCTGAGTCAGGCTCCTCAGAGCCCTGGTATTAACTAGGTCCTGACCTTGAGCTTTGTCCTTTACCTGCCTACTTCAGTTTTAACAAGTATCCTGCTGCTTCAGTTTAGCAAAAACTAAGCATCTAATCCTCAATATCTAATCAAATTTCCTCTCCCCCCACCCCCGATATACTATACTCCTGCCCTGCCTTCAGCAAGACTCCTGTCAAGTCTGTTTAGCCAGAATACCCCTACCCTTGATATTTCCTCTTAGTAATCCTCTATCCACTGAGCCTCCCACCCCCACTTCTTGGCTATAAATCCGCACTTGTCCTTGTATTTGGAGTTGAGCACAATCTCTCTATCCTACTATGGTAGACCCTCTTGAATATAGTCTTCCTTACCAGCTTTACGAAGTGTCAGGAAAAAATTTTTCTTTAACAAAGTATAGTAGCTAGCATAATGATCCTCAACCCAGGATCCTTAGACCATGTCCTCAGTAAAAACCTACTTTAGTCCATGACCAACCACTAGGTATTTTGGAGCACCAGTAAGAAGGAGCATTAGAGAAAAAGAACACAGAATGATCTAAAGGTCCATCCCCATGGGTCAAATGGAGCATTCAGTAGGGAAGTAGCATTTTTCAGGGAATTAGAAAAGCTTTGATGGCTTCTGATACCTCTCCCCTATGACTATGTGATTTTAAGTAAGTATGTATAACATCTATCTAGTTATTTAAAAACAATAAGATATTCTCTCCCCAAAAATAAATATTATATATTGATTATATTATATAATTAATATATTATATTTAATATGTTTATTAAATATATTACATATTTATCATATAAATGTATTTATATCTTATATAAAATTCATATATTAATATATTATATTACTAATAATTATTAAATTATTAACTTATCATTTAATATATTGGTTTNTATATACTAAATACATATCTATATAATAAACATAAAAGGGACTTCTGCGTGGCTCAGTTGGTTAAACATCCAACTCTTGATTTCTGTCAGGTCATGATCTCAGGATCAAGCCCTGGATTGGTCTGTGGAACCTGCCTCTCCTTCTGCCTCTCCCCAACTCCTGCACATGCATTCTCTCTCTCTCTCTCTCTCTCAAAAAGAAGAAGAAAATGAAAAAGGAGGAGGAGAAGAGGAAATTTACATAACTGGATTGTTATTTTAAAGAAAACTTGTATATAGCACTAACATTGTAAACTTTTATATAAAAAATACGTATTTGGTATTATGATGCTCATTTTTATTTACATAGCCAAAAAATGCTTTAATGGATTGTTGGTAAGCAACCTAATTTCTAGAATCCTTGAGCACTGGAAGAGGCTGTGTGATTTACATTTGATTCAAAAAGTCACCCTGACTGTGCTCAGTAGAAGCATAAATCAGCATTCGTAAATGTGTGGTTTGCCCTTTCCAATTCCTTGTTCATTTAAATGTTATATAGATTTTTAGAATCTTTTATTCTTACAACTTTACTTGGTGAAAATCCATGGTTTACATTTTAGCACATATCACTTATGTCCCTAAGTTGCCATTTAAAAATCATTACTTATTCAAGATATATGTGTATTTCAGAAAGCTATGTATAAACAATCTCTTTAGTTGCATGATTTGACTTCCTCATGAAGTAATATGGAAAATGGCTAAACACTATGCCCAATACTCCTCTTCAGCAACAAATATAGGATTGGAAGACTCTCTTATCTACAGATGTCTTCCTTTGGTATGCTAAAAATGGAATCAAAAATCATCTTGTAATCCTCTGGTTTAATGTTGAAGAACTTGAAGACTAGCAACAACTTTTCCCAGGTCTCTTAGTTTATGTAATAGGAAGAAATGAGTATGTACCTATTTTGTGCCTCCTTAGACCCTAAGGACCACTTCACAATGAAAGAATCCTCCTTCCTGGGGCACTGGGGTGGCTCAGTCAGTTCTGCATCCAACTTTCGGCTCAGGTCATATCTTGCAGTTCATGACTTTAAGCCCCACATTGGGCTCTGTACTGACATCTCAGAGCCTGGAGTCAGCTTTGGATTCTGTGTCTCCCTCTGTCTCTGCCCCTCCCCCATTCTCTCTCTCTCTCTCTCTCTCTCTCTCTCAAAAATAAATTAACATTGAAAAAAAGTTAAAGAATCTTCTTTCCTTACCAAACCCAATCCCACTACTCATTAACAACAACAAAAAACAAACAAACAAATTAAAAAACCACCTATGAAGAGCTCTGAAGAGAAATATTGGATATTTTGAAAATCTTCCAGTTACTTTCAACAAAAAATTAAAAATAAAATTCTGAGACTCAATGAACAAAAAGAGTAGAGGAAAAGTCATAGCCTTGGGAGGTATCCTCTGCCTTGACTAAGATAAGGATTTATTTACCCTGTGAAGAGAATCTAAATATTCTTTAAAACACCAGTTAGCAACCAATTTTCATCTAAAATTTTTAAATCTTCTATACATTACACCAAACTCCTGAGTACCATCTGCTTCTAAATGTATCTAACTTAGACAATGTCTAGAAGAATCCAAGCATAATATAATCCATTTGCAAGCATTAATTGGCACTGTAGATATTTGAATTCCCAATGATTTATTCAGTTCGCTGGACATCACAGTTTTGTTGGTAAGAAACTAGGCATGAAGATAATATATTCCTTCCATGAGAAATCCTTCCCTTATATATCTGTAATTTCCCAGATTTTTTTCTTTCTTTCCTTTTTTTTCTTTCTCCTAGTATCCTTAGGAAGGAAGGAAGGAAGGAAGGAAGGAAGGAAGGAAGGAAGGAAGGAAGGAAGGATGCAAGGATGCAAGGGAGGGAGGGAGAGAGGGAGAAGAGAGGAAGGAAACTCTCTTTTAAAGAGAAAGCCTGTATATGAGTCAGTTAGCAGGTGTGCAAGGCAACAACGCTGAAGATTAGGGGAAAAGACTTTCCGTGATATGACATCTACTGAGAAGAAGCTACCATTTATTAAAGCTTACCCACATTGTCTCATTTAATTCTTATTACATATAATACTTTGGTTTACTAATTTAACCTCAAAGATGAAGAAGTTTAAGTTAGGAGGGGTTAAAACACATACCCAACTACTAAATAACAGATTGAATTGCATCCTAATCTATTCCACAGCAGAGTCTCATAATCATCATTGGTCTATGATGATGCCTCTAAGCAATAGTCTATTAAAGAATAGATTATTCGGGGTGCCTGCGTGGCTCAGTCGTGTAAGCGTCCGACTTCAGCTCAGGTCATGATCTCACAGTTCATGGGTTCGAGCCCCGCATTGGGCTCTGTGCTGACAGCTAGCTCAGAGCCTGGAGCCTGTTTCAGATTCTGTATTTCCCTCTCTCTCTGACCCTACCCTGCTCATGCTGTGTGTGTGTCTCTCTCTTAGAAATAAATAAAACATAAAAAAAAAAAGAATAGGCTATTCAATGAGTAGCACTGGAACAATCTGAGTTCAGATAGGAACAAAAACAGGGAAATAGCACATTTGGAGTAGTGCAAGTTGCCAGCAAGGGAATGCAACCCATTCAGAATTCGGATTAGCAAAAGAAAATACATACTCTGTGTCCATGTACTTTTAGTTGAAATAGTCTATGAATTCCCTGGAAGAGGAAAAGAATGGCTAAGAAAACGTAAGAAACCTAATAAAGACTAACCATGAATATACGAAGAAATTCCAATAGTTCACCATCAGGTGGAATCCGCCTTCATGTTACTTACAGCCAGAAAAGGTCTGTGGTCTTTGTTTTTTTGGAAATAAGCAGAAAAGTACTTAAATGTGAATTCTGCTTAAAGTTGCAAGAAAATACATGGTTTCACAGGAAGCTGTGTAACTTTTATTTACTTTCAATTAGATGTGCGGTGATAAAAAAGAAAAATCCTCTGTATTTCAAGTGGAGACCAAGTTGTTAAGGATTTTCCTTGCCCATTAAATTGTTGGAGGGTAAAAGTTAATAAAATTCTCAATGAGAAACTGGGATAGTTTTCACTTCCTAGGAATAGTGATGCCATTTTTATTGTTAGTACATGAGAAAGAATGAAGAAATGTATTTTTCTAAAATTATTAAGTAGGCTAAATTGCCATTTCACTTAAGAGAACAGTATTCCAAGCCTATGTTGTAAATAAGTGGTGATCATTTTTGACCTACAAAGGGCAGGACAGGGTACCAAAAAGAGCCTGGAATTGGAAATTGCTGAGACATATGGTTCCATCTGTTTTCACAGTTTGTAAAATAGGCAACTTGTTGATGTCTTCCGACCCTCAATTTCCTTTTCCATAGAATGGAAGAAGTCAACACCCAAACCTCAGAGAGCTCAGCTACTATCCGAGGGCTAGCATGAAATCGCACGATTATGGTTTCTGTATTCACCATAATTCTCCTCCATTATTCACCATAACACTTCTCATGTTAATGAATATTTCTTATAACCTATGTATATGTTTAGCGTGGTGGGGGTTTTCATTTTTATTTTCTGAAGGACTACTATCATATTACTGGTTTGTCTTACAGTAAAATCTCGGGATTAGAGAAACACAGAATTAAAAGCCACAATGTGCATACCCTATCATTAGTGGGAATTGCTGGGAAAAGTCAACTCATGCAAAAGTGTTATTTGCGGATAGCCATAATATCTTTATCTATTACACTGAAAAAAGTTTTAACTTACCTAGATTTTTTCATTAAATGGCAAGTGTTGCTTTCCATAACTGGCATTGGATTATCTCGATTTTACAAAGGAGGCAACAGATTTAGAAAGAAAGGTTCATTAAGTCTGTTCTGCTTTTCTTCTTGGTACTCATTGCCCTTACTGTCCTTGTATAGATAAGGTCTTAGAAGTCAGAAGATACTTGAGGAAGCTATTGAGATAGTTTCAGTGAAAGGTAAAAGGGACCTAAAGCATAGAGCAGCAGTAGAACTACAGAAGAGGGAAGAGAATAGGAAGAATCCACAGAATTTAGTAGTAGCATGGACCAATGTCCCCAGGTGCAATTCCACAGTGCAATTCAGATCTCTCTAATAAAGGAGGTAGAGGGAATACATATACACACATACATATGGACATACACACATATGTCCCTGAATGTATATTCGTATACATATTTTCTTAATTATTGTTTGTGCATACATACACATATATATGAATATGTATGTACACAGATTATATATGCGTATATATGTGTATATGTATATATACATGTATATGCATAGAATATATATAGACAACTTCCAAACAGTGCAAAAGAGCAGGCCACACCTGAGATAGCAAAATCTGAAGAGGTTTGACAAAGAAGAACTTGGATACAGATGCATGGAAAAACTTCAAACAGGAATAAGCACCAGAAGGGCTGATTTAGACATAAAAGTCAGTTTTCCCAACACGATGCACGGATAAGCTCAGTTCAGCAACAGACCAAGGGAATAAATCACTGTCGATGTAATTGACTGAAGACATGTGTGGGAGCAGTGCCATCTGGGGTGGTCCTTCTGGACCCAGCTCCCACCTGACTGTACAGAGGAGTTAGCTGTGTATCCCTTCCCTTTGATAAGTAGTTCTCACACTTTATTAGGCATTAGGATTGCCTGGAAGATTTGTTCAAATGCCGATTTTTAAGCCTGACTCTCAGATTTTCCTAGTAAATTTGGAGCAAGGTCTAAGAATCTGCATTTCTAACAAGCTCCCAGGGGATGCTGATGTCCTTGGATTACACTTTGAGAACCAGAGCCCCAGGCTGCAGCTCTAAAGCTTACATCTGCTTCTGATTGCCCTTTATACTGCTGTTGAGACCAGAATACAAGAGCAGCATTTCCCAGAAGGAGGTAACATGAGAACTCCACAAAAAAGTGGGGGGAGGGCGCCTGGGTGGCTCAGTCGGTTAAGCATCCAACTTCGGCTCAGGTCATGATCTCACAGTTCATGGGTTCGAGCCCCGCGTCAGGCTCTGTGCTGACAGCTAGCTCAGAGCCTGGAGCCTGTTTCAGATTCTGTGTCTGACTCTCCCCTGCTCTCTCTCTCTCTCTCTCTCTCTCTCATTCTCTCTCTCTCTCTCTCTCTCTCAGAAATAAATAAAGCATTAAAAAAGGGGGGGGGGATGGTTGGAAGCAAGAGAACAGCCAACCCATGACTACAATGGATAAATCTCTCAACTGAAAGATTAGAGACTTCTTTTACTTTCCTGGAAGCTCCTTGCTCATGTAATTTAATGACAGCCTGCATTTTGGCCCACGCAACCACTTACCTGTAGAAACCTGAGGTCAGAAATTATATCCTGTGAGAATGCCCACAGCAGAAATAGCTAGTCTCAACCACTGAGTAAATACTCGCCAAATACCTAGAATGGCTAATATAGTCATTCATTGAAAAATATGAGGGGCGCCTGGGTGGCTCAGTCCCTTAAGTGACCAACTTTGGATAAGGTCATGATCTCACAGTTTGTGGGTTCGAGCCCTACATTGGGCTCTGTGCTAACAGCTCGGAGCCTGGAGTCTGCTTTGGATTCTGTATCTCTCTCTCTCTCTCTCTCAAAAATAAATAAATCTTTTAAAAATTAAAAAAAATATGAAGAAACCATCACAACTCTCCAGAAACATGAAAAAAAATTAGCTACATATTAGAGAAGCACTAAAATGAATAAACAAAACATTTCAACCTAGTAGAAAGAAAAAGAATGCTGAACACAAAAAGGATGGTCAAATTAAAATATTGATTAGCATCTGCAGAGATTTCTAACATTATGTAGTATCCATAAACTAAGAAGAGGATATAGGAGAAATCACAAAATGGAAAGATTTTTGATACATTAAAGATATATCTGTTGGGCTTCTGGTTCCACATGTAAGGAGCTTGGAAGTTGCCCACCACAGCTACCTCCTAACAAGTAAAAATCTGAACACACTGAGCAATCAACTCTTCTTGGATCTCTAAAAGAGGGAGGACACAGGGAAAACCACTGATCCAAGACTGAAGAGACAGACAGGCTAATACCTGGAGTCATGACTTATGAAGCCCAGAGACACATAAGAGAATTCAAAGGTTCATTGGGATTCCAAGAGAAATTAGATATCTTGACAGTGTGATCACCAGGAATAAACAATTCTAGTGGTCCATCCTCTGCATCTTTTGCGGGTTGTTCCTGTCCAATTGCACTTAAATCCCAGACATGCAGTCTGTGATCAGTACCACTGAAAGCCAAAATAGTTTCCTTGTGAGGGGAGCACTGAACTTGGAATATTTCGTCCTTAGGCGATTCAAAGGAATGCAACTTAAGTTTCAGATTTCTCAGATCCCACAAGGCAACAGTCTTGTCAGCTGATCCTGTGGCAAGAATGAACTCACTATAAGGAATGAAAGACAGTGGTCAGTTCACTTCAGCAGTGTGAGCATCAACTGAGTGGCTCGGTTTGAAAATATGATTTGAAGGAATATTCCAGACTGTAAGTTTCTGATCATCAGCAACTGACCCAAACAGAGACCCACGGAGCAGATGCCAGGAAACATTTACTCCTGCTGTCTGCCCTGTAAAGGTGGTCTTCACATCCACAACTTGTCCTTCCTTGGAACAGTACTGATGTCTCAGAGGCAGATGATATCGTTATTTTAAGCACTAAGTGCCCAGTGAGATTTTGGTTCCAAGAGAGCCCATAGCTTTCCTTCTGATGTCCACAGAGACACAAGTCTGGGCTGCACTCTCCAGAAGGGTCTGGTTTGGAAGGATGTTCTGTATAGTCAAAAACAAGAACATCACTGGATGGAGTCTTTGTTGTCATGCTGCAAGTGTTCTGGGGCATAGAGCATGTCCTGTTTACTTCTCCTTTATGATTGATCTTGATTTCTATTCCAATGTTTCCACTAACTGAGCCAAAACCTCTTAAATTCTCCTTTCTCACTGTCATAGTGGGGGGCATCAACCTGAGCATCACCCTTAGGGAGCCGCTCCCTGGCTGTCACAAGGAGGTTTTGTTCATCCTACATTATGTATTCCCAGGACAAGTCCATGAATACTGAAATCTTTCCCTTCTGGTCTGTTTTCACCTGGAAGCCATTGTGCACTTAGGCTAAGCCATTCCAGAGCATGGGTCATCTCCAAATCATGAAGAAAAGAAGAAAAGGGGTGCTCTTTTTTCCATATTTTGTACTCTTTGTTGATCACATGTTCTTCCATTGCGTCATCAAAGGTTGCTTCCTTGTCGGCCAAGGCCAGCAGGTAACTAGCGGGGAGGGGGGTGGGATCCTGGGGTCGAGCTCTGCGTGCAGGCTTTACTGTTTTCCTCCAAACTAAAGATATTTAAACTGAGATCATGATCTTCACTTTCA
This sequence comes from Crocuta crocuta, assembly GCF_008692635.1. NCBI lineage: Eukaryota > Metazoa > Chordata > Mammalia > Carnivora > Hyaenidae > Crocuta > Crocuta crocuta. The sequence continues at coordinate 3,687,190 of NW_027533256.1, forward strand.
CCCATATCCCTTAACTAATAGGACGGCACAGTATAGGCCAAATATCCTGAATCATTTTGATGCTTTCATTTCCTTCCCCTATTTTATCACCAAGTCCTACTGATATTATAGCTTAAACTACTATAAGGTGTCACTGTTCTTCCTGGGGACTGCCAACATGGGTCTCTAAGTGGTGGACCCATGTTGTCTAGTTGTACCTCCCAATGCATTTTCCTTGCTGCATTCTACAGGATCTTTTTTAAATGGAGTTTATTACAATCACCTCCTTTCTCTCCCACTTCAATTTAAAAAACTTCAATGGGATTCTCTGTTGCTTAAAAATGTTCTGCATGATCTATTGCCTACTAATGTTTTAAGTCTTATCTTGTACCTGCAGCCCTCAAATTTCTCAATTTCTTTATTTTCTTTGCACACTTTAGCCTTGAATAATCCAACCTTTATCACTCATCTTTGCTGTTTTCATCTGTATATGTATGTGTGCATGTGTGTTTATACATATATTTATGTGTATAGATGTATATATACTTACATTTTTTCTCTTTTACTTGTTTAAAAAATATTAAATTATTTAAGCATGAGGAAAATTACAGAAATATATGATGCCAGTGGTACCCACTACCCATATATAAAAGACGTATCATTGTCAAAATTGCTACACATCACTTTTAAAAAAATAAAATGTTTTAGATATAGTTAATGTTCTTTTAAAATTTCTTTCCAATTCCATTCCTCTCGTTCTTTCCCAAGAGGCATCCACTGTTCTGAAATTTGTGGTTCCACAAATCCATGTATACATTTATTACCCCTTTATTTTCTTTCCCCACCCCCTCTTTCTGATGAAAACAGCAATCTCTTGCAATGTAACTTTCCATTGTCACATGAAAGTAATCTCATTATATTTATAATTCTGCAAGAAGTTTTCACTCAATGTTATAATGTTGATATTCACAAATATCAATATGCATAGCAAAATGTATTCATTAACACTGGAAATATTCACCTTTCCTCTGTCGATGAAATATTTATTTTTTGCTGGCCTTTATTTGTTATTATAAACAATGTCTCCATGTGCATATATGTAAGAGTTTCTCCCAAATACCCACTGTACATAGATGGATATTACTGTATGTACCAATTCAACATTGCTACATATTAGCAAATTGCTTTTCAACATCGCTGTAGGCACTTACACTTAAAGCAGCAATATTTAACTTTCCACCTCCTCATACCCACAGTATTGATGGTTGTGAGATCGCATCTAACATCTTAAATTGTTCTTATGTGATTACTAGAGATTAAATTGCTTTTCATATGGGTGTTAGACATTTGAATTTCTTCTTCTTATATTGACTCTAGACATCAGTTGCCCATTTGATTTTTCTTTTGGGTTAGTCTGTCCTGTTGATCACATACATGTATTCTCTAAGCATTCTTCGAACTTCTCCTGAGCTCCTTCTGTATGTTGCAAATATCATCTCCCAAACTGTAGGCTATTTTAAAACTTAGTTCATTTAGCAAAGTATTTTTAGACATACGGAATTTTTAAAAATATAATGTCAAATATACCAACATTTAAGATTTTATTTTTTATGGTTGTTTCTTGTTCAAGAGACCTTATCTCACCATGGTATTCTCATACATTTTTCTCTAAGCATTTTAAAAGTTTCCTTTTCATATTTAGAGCACTAGTCCATGTGGAATTTACTCAGTATGCAGGGTAAGGTGGGGATCTAATCTCCAAATCAAATTGTTAAATATCTGAAAGCAGCTTATCAAACAGAACAAAGATGGACAAACTGAGGCCCAAGGACCAGCTGCCTATTTTTGTAAATAAAGTATTACTGGAAGACACCTTTTTTCTTCTTTTATACATTATATTTCACTACTTTTGTGCTATAATAAGCAGCTGAGTAGTTGTGAAAGAGATAGTATCTAAGATAGTTACTACCCAGACCTTTAAGAAGAAATTTGCCAGTCCTCAGAATACTTAATCATTTCTTTATTGTTTTATAAAAACTGGAACTTGTTATATACCAAGATTCAATAAAGGGTTTGCTTCTAGATTCTCTCTTCTGTTTTGTTTGCCTATCAGCCCACTCCACTGTAAACAACACACTATTCAAATTTCTATAGCTTTATAACATATTTGGTTACCTGGTATAGCAATCTCTCTCCACTTATCTCCCATCTGACCCTGCTCTAAAATTTTCATGACTATTATCAGACTTTTATTCATTTGTCTGAATTTGAGATCACTCTGCTAAGCTCTGTGAAAAGCACATTTAGATATTTATTTACATTTAAGAAGATCTGGCATCTTTAAGATACTGAGTCTTTTATCCATGAAATGAGATATATCTCTATTAATACAAGCTTTCTATTATGTACTTTGTAAAATATTAAAGTTTTCTCTGTGATTGCTTTGTACAACACTGGTCGATTGATTTTTAGACACGTTCACACTCTCTTCTTTCGTCTCTCACCTCCCGTATTTTCTTATTCCATTTCTGCGCCGCACAATGGATAATTTTCTCTGATCCATCTTTCAGCTCATTAAATCTCTCCTTAAATGTGCCTAATCTGCTATTTAACATTCACTGAGTTTTTTCATATCAAGGGCTATAATTTTATTTCTAAAAGTTTTATTTGATTCCTTTTAAAATATGGCCATTTCTCTCACAGTTTCCTTTTTTTTCTAATCCTTATTTTATCCATGTAATCCTTTCAACATATTTACTTTATTGTACATTCCAAATGACTCTAGCCACTCACATCATGGGGATTCTTAATTTTGATCTCCTTCCTAATGCTGATCCTCTCATGGGAATCTAATATGCTCTTTATTATGATGAAGTTCCTACAGAATGGTTTTTAATTTCCTCCTGCCAAGTGCCTTGTGTACGTTCATGTGTGTATCTTTTGCAATTGTTTGTGTTACTGGTTAGACTAATCTCACAGTAATTTCACCACCTTGAGGATTGCAGCAACATGTTGGTATTTAGATTAAGACTTCATGCCAGTGCCTCTCGCAAGAGCCACATAGAATCCCAGGACAGAATCAAGCTTCATCACTTTGCCTTTTATTGATTCTACCTTCCTTCAAGTTTCTCTACCCCTTTCAAAGGCCCAATGGGCACATCTCTTCCAGCCTCATAGGTATTAAGTATCCAGGCTCAATTCACTTCTGGCATTTCCCCAGATCTTGGCTGTATCACCTCACAGGTTTTAAGACTCTGCTTTATTTCTACCATAAGGGGTTACATCGTCTTTCTTTTGACATTACTAATATTTATTTTATTGTTATCATTGTTACATCTTGCTCACCATTTTTTTTAATGTTTATTTATTTATCGAGAGAGAGGGAGAGAGAGAGAGAGAGAGTGAGTGAGCATGCACATACAGGGGAGGGACAGAGAAAGGGGGAGAGAGAGGATCCTAAGCAGGCTCCTCACTGTCAGTGAAGAACCCAATGTGGGGCTCAGTCTCATAAAATAGATGTGAAATTATCACGTGAGCAGAAATCAAGAGTTGGACACTTAACCAACAGAGTCACAAAGGCACTCCAGTTACTCAACATTTTTTACATACTTACAACAAAGTCCACCTTCACTCTGGCACTGTGGTGCTAGAAAAAGAATTGCCAGGTAAATGGGACTTGTCCTTCAGACTTCAACTTTTCAAGAAAAGATCCCCTCACCTGACCCCCCAGGCTAGGTCAGATGTCCTGTGACAAGCTCTTATCACATTGTTACCAGTACTGTAAACAACACTTGTCTTAAAGCTGGATCACCATCTTCCACCCATCTTTCTTTCCTCAAGGAACTATTATTTCAGAACCTTCTCTGGCTATCCCCACCCCTGGAACCTGGCAGGTCAGGGCCAATTTTCCATTGCAGTGGTCTTACTCCTAACCTTGGATCTTAGACCTCACAGATGGATATGGGAATCCAGCTTTTTTAAGTTTGTTCAGGTTTTCCACAGCAAAACTTGCGGAATAACAAAGACTGAGGCAGTGTGGCCAAGCTGTTCTATAGGCAAACAAAATATACTTACAAAACATTTTGGAGGCGCCTGGGTGCCTCAGTCGGTTAAGCGTCCGACTTTGGCTCAGGTCATGATCTCACGGTTCTGGGTTCGAGCCCCACATCGGGCTCTGTGCTGACAACCAGCTCAGAGCCTGGAGCCTGTTTTCAGATTCTGTGTCTCCCTCTCTCTCTGACCTCCCCTGCTCAGGCTGTCTCTCTCTCTCTGTCTCTCTCAGAAATAAATAAACATTAAAAAAAAAAACATTTTGATACTTTGCTTTTCTGCATTTGAAATGCACAGGAGAACACACAAATGAATAAATATATGATTGAAAGCGATTTCTATTTCCACCACAATATACTAAAAAGGTGAGGATTAATTTCACATACTCCCTATTAACAGGGTATCTTATTTTAAAAGACATTTTACTAAGTAAGTATAGAAAAACAGTTAAAATTGAAGTTAATATTTAATACAAATTTTATGGTACAACCATAATTATAAGGTGATAATTATGACAGTTATAATAGTTGATGATATATGCTGTGGATATAATAAAATAGATAAATACATTGAATAGAAGTTTTTTTAAGGCATATATCTTTATTTGGGAGGCCTGTATCCAATAAAAATAAAATATGTTCAGGTACTCAACAGAAAAAATATTAAGTTTTTTTATTTTTGAGAGTAAGAGAGAGAGAATCCCGAGCAGGCTCTGTGTTGTCAGTGGTCAGTCCCATGAACCGTGAGATCATGACCTGAGCCAAAATCAAGAGTCAGACATTAACCAACTGAGCCACCCAGGTGCCCCAAGATAAACATAAATGCAAATAGATATTATGCAGTAATTGATAAAGAAAAGTTCGCACAAAGAAAGAAGTAGGAAAATTATGTAAAACAGTAAAGTAATTTAGAATCAACAGAAGAATAGCCAAAAGAATCATATTTTATTTATGATTTAATAATTTATTAATATCCACATTAACAACTATTATTAAATATTATTAATTAATATTTAATTTAGAAATTAAATATACATAGTATGTCTTCTAAATGACTTGCATTATAAAGGAAACTAAAACTAAAATTAGGGATTTTTTTAAATGAGTACAATCGAGAGTATTCTGTACATGTCATCTATAGCATTTAGAGGGAAAATATATTCTTTGTTTCACTTACTAGAAAATAAATTAGCAGAGAACTTTTAGTACAGGATAGAAGTGGTACAGAATATTACTACAGAGTACTAAAAATAAGTTAACTAAACATTCAAAATAAAAGTTAAAAAACAAAAAGAAAATATGAAATAATAATAATAAATAAAACCAGAGAGCTAGTCTTAAAACAGAAAAGCAGATGAAAGATACAATCTGGACTACCTGACAAAAATAATATATAAGAATAACTTAAAAGGTAATGTAATTATAGACAGAAATCTTTAAAATGCAAATACTGGGGCACCTGGGCAGGTCAGTCAGTTGGGCTTCCGATTTAACTCAGGTCATGATCTCCCACTCCGTGGGTTCAAGCCCCATATTGGCTCACTGCTATCAGCACACACCTCACTTCAGATCCACTGTCCCCCTCTCTCTATGCCCTTTCCTGCTTGTGCGGTCTCTCTCTCAAAAATAAATACACATTTCTTTTATTTTAAAAATTAAAATACAAACACTCTCTGTCAAAGAGTTTGAAAATCAATTGAGATATATATATATTATAAATATATAATATACAAACGAATGTATGTATGTGTATATATAAAATCAACTAATGTATATAAAATGCATATATATACATGCATGGATATCAATTTGTGTATTAATATATGACATATATCAATGCATATTTTCAAGATAACCAAAGAAAGAAAAAATATCAATCCTTATATATGTGCAAACCACCTAAAAATGTGAAAAAAACCTTCATCGATAAGTAGCAAAGTTATATAAATTTTATGAAACAAAAGTGAAATGCTATTTAAACTGGAACATTCAGAAGAGAAATCAGCAATCAAGGTTATTGAAAGTAAAAAATGTATTAAAATGTATAAATTCAAGAGGAACTTCATAAGCAAGAGAGAGCGAGAGAGCATAGAACTGTAGAATGTTTTGATGATTATCTTTTTAAAAAATTTTTTAATGTTTATTCATTTTTGAGAGAGACAGAACACAAGCAGGGGAGGGGCAGAGAAAGAGGGAGACACAGAATCTGAAGCAGGCTCCAGGCTCTGAGCTGTCAGCACAGAGCCCGACTGAGGCTCAAACCCACAAAATGCCAGATCATATCTGAGCCCAAGTTGGATACTTAACCAACTGAGCCACCCGGGCACCCCTATGATTTTCTTTTTTATTTCCTCCAAAAGTACTGACACTGTGTAGTTTAAGGAAAATACAATAAAATCAATGCCTCAATAAAGGGCTGACACTCAGCTCTCCCACTGACAGTTATTCTGGCACTGGAATGTCCATCATAAATCAATGACAGTATTATTGACTTTAACTTTGACAGTGGAGTAAACAATTATTAGAGCTGACTCCCTAGTCCTATGCTGAGAGGTATCTAGTGAGGAATTTGAGAGTTATTTATGCCACAAAGGAGGAGATAGAGAAAAATGAACTTCCTTTACAAATATGTAAATATAAAGAAATATCTTGAGCCTATATGCTTAAAATAAATTCGGATGGGGTAAAAACCTCTCCAGCTAATTCAGGTCATTTGGTTCTTTCCACCGTCACATTGCATAAGGGAGTAAGTGCAACCGGGGAGGAGCAGAGGCTTGGAAAGTGCAGAAATACATTGTCTTCCTGCCTCGGGATCTGAGAAATGGCAGCTGCCTACTAGTTAGTAACAGAATCCTACCCTTATTACAACCAGGAAGGTTGGACCCTTCCTGAAGTTAACAACCGAAGTGGGGAAAATAATGAAAACATGCTGAAGGACACAACTGAAAACCCCAAGAAATCACAGAATTGTTCCAGGAGGTTGGAGGAAGTACAGATGCAAAATGGGAGCATTGAGATAAGGCCCATCGTGGCACATAGAAAAGGCAACTACTGCTTTCTCTGCAAAATACATGGCAGGGAAAATGAATTTCTAGAGCCATCTTGAGAAGGAAAGAATTGGAAAAATGAGGACCATATTAAAATTATGTGAAGAGATTATTGAAAGTGAGCACAGGGGTCCCCGGGGGGCTCAGTTGGTTAACCTTTCCAGTCTTGATTTCAGCTCAGGTCATGATTTCACAGTGTGAGATCAAGCCCCAGATCAGGCTCTGCACTGACAGCATGGAGCCTGCTTGTGTGAATCTCTCTCCCCTCTCTCTCTGCCCCCCCCCAACAACGCTCTCTCTCTCTCTCTCTTTCTCAAAATAAATAAATATTTTTAAAAAATAAAGTGACAAATCATATATAAAGACAACTTTCCACTGAAGTTTCTGAATACTTTTAATTAATGAAGCTATAAAACATAGAGAAAATTCAGTGAGTTCCCGTCATTTCTATCAAGCTGAGATCATTCTAGGCAGTTGAGATTCATAGGACTAATGTGCCTTCCCCATCCTTAAAAGTGAGAGACTTATCGAAGTATTTTAAGCCTGGGCCTAGGAATTAAGCCCAATACACTGACGCCAAAAGCTTCAAGCTTCCATGTTAGAAGAGAGTGTCCTTTAGGTTTCTAAGGAAACAGAAATTTTAGGTTTGAATCTTGACTGGGGCTGAATTGAATTAAAAAACTCATCAGGATCTGAACCAGGAGACAGGAACAGAAAATGATACAGGTTAAAAATAATATATCTGCTTTGGTCACCAAAGAAGATACAATAATAGTCAAGAGCCACAATTTGCCAGCTGCATAATTCTTTCAATTATATTGTATCATTTTAAAGAATGAATTATTCCCAGTCACAACTGCCACGTATGAATTAACTGGAGGCAGAGAAACAGATTCCGAGCACTTCAAAAGACATGCCTCAGGGAGATTCAAATGCACAGTGGAAAATATTTTTGAAAGCTCACACAACATCTCTTAGGCAGCAGTAGTGAAGTTTCTAAGTAATTCATGGCTGATTCTAGAGCCCGTATGTGTGTGCATAAATACACAATCGTATTTGCCAATGTATAGCATATATACATATTATAAGAGACTAGACATAGATTACATCAATTAAGAGTTCCCCACATAAGAATGAAATCTAAGTTGAAGAGAAAACAAGAAATGCCCTGGAGCCTAGTATATTTTTAAAAGTGATAACGTAGCCAAATAGCACATCTCAATAAAAAAAGCAAATAATCCTAGTTAGCTATGCCAAATATGGCAGAGCATAAAACAAAAGGAGATCGAACCCTAAGGTCTCAACACTCATCATCAGTAAAATTTATCCTATGAGTTTTAAGTTAAGGAAGAAAAATAAAAAGCAATCAGGATATAGGGTATTTTAGCTTTTCATTTTTTTGAAGAAAAATCTCCATTTAATATTGCATTGATCACTTTTACTGTATTGTTTTTAAAGGCTCTTCCATCAATTATGAAAGCATACAAGTACTTATACACATTTTTAAACTAGTAGACTTTATTTTTTAAAGAAAATGTTTAGGTTTACAGAAAAATAGAGCAGAGGGTACAGAAAGTTCTAGTAATGCCTTCCCTACCTTCCACACACAGTTTTCCTTGGTAGTACAGTCTTGCACAGATGTGGTATATTTGTTATGATTGATGAGCCAACATAGATACATAACTTACTAAAGTCCATAATTTACATATGGTTCGCTCTCTGTATTTTATATTCCCTGAGTTGTGACCCATGTTTAATGACATGTGTCTGTCATTTCTGTACCACACAGACTAGCTTCACTGTCCATAAATCCCCTGGGCCCCACCTATTCATCCCTTACTCCTCCTTGCCCCTAACCCTCTAGCAACCACTTTCCTCTCTCAATAGTTTTGCATTTTCCAGAATGTCATATATAGAGAATCATAAAATATGTAGCCTTTTCAGATTGGCTTCTTTTGCTTAACAATAGGCTTTTAGGATTCATCTTTGTCCTTTTATAGCTTAAGAGCTCATTTCTTTTTATATCTGAATAATATTCCATTATATGGATATACCAGTTTGTTTATCCATTTACATATTCACGGAAAACTTGGTTCCTTCCAGTTTTTGGCAGTAACACATAAAGTTTTCTGAAACATTCACGTGCAAGTTTTATATGGACCCTTCAGCAGTTATGAAAGCACGTAAAGTATATTTTAATCATCATATAGTTTGAAGGAAAAAAAAGTTTTTCTTGTATCCCAAAGTATCTTAGCCTTGCTTGTCCATATCAGATCCATGAAATTTGGTCTTGCAGTAGGTACTGGGATTGAAAGAGGGAATTAAAGAACATTCACAGAGGCTCGTAATTAGAAGGAACAGTGATGGTCGTCTGGGTGTTAGTTCCTGTGTCCTTGAACCCCATGTTTGGGTTCTCCTACATATCTCTCTTACTCACACAGCTTCTGCTGACCAAACTTTCCTAGTTTGGCATGCTCTGCATTTTAAAAATATTACTTTTTGGATTGCACCATCCAAATTTCTATTTCGTAGGGCTATACAAAAATAGTAGATTTAATCATTTTCCTGGCAGCCTTGAGATTTTTGAAGACATTTTTATGTTTTACCAGTTCCTTCAAACTTTCTTCTTGGGGTATACGTCTCAGTCTTTACATCAGCATGAACCATTCATGATTCTAGTTGAAGTATACCTCAATTCTCTGCACTATTTCTACATAAATGAAAGAAATTGATATGTCATCTTAAAAGGTTAATTAAACAACACACAACAATAAAATTCTGTGGTATTTGTTGCATTGTTTTTAAAGCCAAAATCAAGCTATGAATATGGAAAAAACAAACCATTGTTTATAGATCATGCTTGTTATTGGCACTGTCTAGTAGGAAGATGAATAAATGCAGACATAATCTTAAAACCTCTGCAAAAAACTTTAAGGAGGCTATTTCAATTTAAAGGTGTAGGGGGAAGTAGGAAATATATCATTTGATTTATTAACAAAATTTCAAAATTCCACTGTAAATTCATTTTGTGAAAAATAAAACAATCACAAAAAGAAAAAGAAAAGAAAGAAAGAAAAAGTAAAAGAAACCCATGCAGACATGAAGTGGGTTAAAATCACAATCACTGTATTAATTATGATGGATTCAGTGGATCCCAGGTTAGAAATAGCAGGAGAGTGAATTAATAAATTAGAATAAAAGTTCTAGAAATTCTTCCAAATATAAAAATTTAATATATGGAACAAATTCATATAGGAAAAATAAGAGAAAATAAGAAATAAGAAAAGATATGAGAAGTCTACCAAGCAAATTAAAGAACACATAAGAAAATATTGATAAAAAAATAGAGAAAATAAAGAAAAATTCCCTGACCTAAGGTCAAAGGACATACTTAATAGTAAAATTATTGAACAAGTAACAACTTCACTACACATAGGCAGGCAGATATTTTTTAAATAAATGCAAAAGAGATAAAACAAGTATCCAAAAAGGGAAATCATAAGAAACACAAAACAATAGTATCAGCTACAATCAACCTGTTCTCTGAAGCTCAAGAACAAAATTCATGAAAATGTACAGAAAAATAAGGAGAAAACTTTACACACAAGAAAGAAAGCTACAGAGATAATAATAGAAATGGAAACAAAAGCCTATTAGAGAGAATCAACAAAGCCATAAATTGGTTATTTGAAAAGAGCGACAGAATTGATAAAACTCAGGCAAGCTGAACCAAGAAAATAAACAAACAAAAAAGCCTGAATTGTAAATATCAGAAATGAAAAAGGAGTACACTATAGATTCCAAGACACTACAGTCTTAAGAGGATTCTATGAAACAATTTATGGCAACAAACAGGAAAATTTAGATTAAGTGAACTAATTTCTAGACAGAAACACAATTTACCACTACCAATACAAGAATAAACTGAGTGTCTTAATAGTCATAAATTTATAAAGGAAATGCAATCTGTAATTAATTAATTAATTAATCTGTAAAATCTTCACACACACACACACACACACACACACACAAAACTACATCAAGCACCAATAGACCTGCCATGGGAATTACAATTCTAAACTTTTATAGAAAAAAATGTAACCAATCTTACACAATTTCTTCCAGATAACTTGTTTAAATGAGGAAACTTTTGTCAATTTTATTATTCTAACATTGATTTCTAAGAAAAAAATAACAGCTAAGGGCTATTTAAGGATATAAAATCAGGGTTCAATTTCTCTCAAATTCATACACATGAATATAAATCAAAGGCAACCATGCATAAAAATGACAATACGTTTGAATCTTGAACGACTGCAGAGATTAGGAGTGCCAACCCTCCACACAGTTGAAAATCTGCATATAAAAGAGGGGGCAAGATGGCGGAGAAGTAAGGAGCTCCNGAAACAAGCCAGAGTACACAAGGTGGAGAGTCCGAAACATCACTACGAATAGGAAAATAAAATAACCAAGGTCCCAACAAGAGAGACCAAGAGATACCATTTAAAAAACACTCTCTGAAAGGATACGCCATGGACAGTCAAAGAGTCTTCTTGGATGTAGCAGCGCTAATATATACAGAGAGCATAACAGGTCTTTAAAACCACCAAGAGCCGGAAAGCTAACTAAAATGATGAAACGAAAGAGCTCTCCTCCAAAGAAACTCCAAGAAGAAATGACAGCTAATGAACTGCTCAAAACAGATATCAGCAGCATAAGTNCATATAACTTTGACTCCCCCAAAACTTAACTATTGGTAGACTATGGTTAACTGGAAGCCTTACCGAGAACGTAAGTAGTCGATTAACACATATTTTGTATATTGTATACTTTATTCTTGAAATAAAGTAAGCTAGATAAAAGAAAATGTTATTAAGAAAATAAGAAAAAATACACCTACAGCACTGTACTGTATTTATTAAAAAAAAAATCCACATATAAGTGGACCCACGCAGTTCAAAGCTGTCCTTCAAGAAGCAACTGTATTTCACCAGCAAGTAGAACTGATTCAAGAAATGCAAGGTTGGTTTACTATCTTAAAATAGGTCAGTGTAATTTTTCATGTTAAAAGGAAAAATATAGCATATATAAAAGATTCTATAATGTAATAATAATATATATCATTATATAATAATAATATATTTCTGGGTATATCTATCCTTATAGCAATACCACAGTATTTTAACACATTAACAATATTTAAATCTGGGCAGCAGGTAATGTAAATCATCTAAAAATTTTCTTATTTAACTTTGTTTGGCTTATCTACATCACTTACATTTCCAAGTGCAGAGTGTGCTTGGGATTCTCTCTCTCTCTTTCTGTCTCTGTCTCTCTCTCTGTCTCTCTCTCTTTCTCTTCCTCTCCCCCACTTGTGCAGCATGCTCCATTAACAAACAACATGCTGGAATTTTGACTGTATTTCATTAAAAGTATAGATAAACTTAGAAAGGAATGACAGCTTAACAATATTGTTTTACAATCCGTAATTAATTTCACTCAGTAATATTCTGGGGCTTTCCAGTGCAGAAATTTTGCATATGTTACTATAGAATTTTCTGCATTTCAACATAGAGGTTTTATACATTTGTCTCTAGATATTATTTGAGTGCTATTAACAGTTGAATTGTACACTGTTGACACTCCATGGATAGCTGCTGACACTACAACAACATGAGTCATCTCAAAACGCGTTGAATGTAAGAAGCCAGTTACAAACGAGTAAATAATGTAATAAATAAATGCCACTTACATAAAAGTTACAACAGGCAAAACTAATACATAGGGATAGAATTTAGAATAATGGCTTGTCACCAGGGGGTGAAGACAAATTACTGGAATGAGCCCCAAGAAAATGTTCTTGAATGATAGAAATTACTTACGTTTTGTTCTATGTGTTGAGCACATGAGTGAATAAATGTAGAAAAAAGTATTAAGCTGTTCACTTAAAATTTGTACACTTTAAGGGCACCTGGGTGGTTCAATTGGTTAAGCGTTATACTTTTGATTTCGCCTCAAGTCATGATCTCACAACTGTGAGCATTCAGGTGCTGTGGAGCCTGTTTGAGATTCTCTCTCTTCTCCTCTCTCTCTGCCACTCGCCTGCTCATCCTGTCTCTGTCTCTCAAAATAAATAAACTTAAAAAAAATTCTACTCTTTATGTAATTATAAAATGTTTTAAAAAATAAGTACAGGGCACCTGGGTGGTTCGATTAGTAGAACATCAAACTCTTAATTTTAGCTCAGGTCATGATCCCACAGTCATGGGATCAAACCCCACATGTGGTCTCACACTGAGCATGGAGCCTGGTTGAAATGCTCTCTCTTTTCCTCTGCGTTCTCCCCTGCTGGTGCTCTCTCCCTCTTAAATAAACAAACAAACACACACACAAACACATAAATAAATAAATACAGGGCCATTATTTCAAATCACACAAGTGACATTGGGATAATTTTCAAATGTAAAATGATGTAAAAAATCTAGTGAGGATGTAACATTACTAAACAATAGTCCCTGAAGTATGCAAATCCTGTTTTCAATACAAGACTCTTTTTCTCTAGTTCTCCAAGAAAAAAAAACATGCATAGAAGCAAAGAAAAACAATGGAACAATGCATTGGCTTTGACCCCAATCTGCAACTTAGAACTGTATTGAACTATTCTGGATTCCAGAGTGTCTTTTCGGCTAAACTGTGCATGCCTTGAACTAAATCTGGTCAAATTAATTTCACTTCCAAGCCCAATTCAATTGTAGACATTTCCTGGCAATGCAAAGCAAAGCTAAGTAATATAAACTCTACAGCCAGATATTCCAGGATGAGTAAAGCAAAAACAAGACAGTTGCCCTGATACTCTGAGGAAACAGGTTAAGGCTGCCTGCTTTCCTCCATGCTTAAACAGCCACTGATTGGGCTAGTAAGCTTCCATGGGAACTGCCTGTAAGCTCACTTCAGCCAAGTGTTCACGTAACAGTGATCCTTTGCAGAGGTGCAAACCCTTTCAGTAGCTCCATCCAAAACTGAGAGCCGATGCAAAGTCCTTGGATTTGGTAAATTTTTAGCTGCTCTCTTCAGAGGGATGGGAGAGAAGGGAAGTTGGGTAGAATTGAATGGGTCTATGAGTCACCCCTGCCTGAGAGTTCAGTAATAAGTTCCATGACTTCTTTTCTTTTTTAAGTTTATTTATTTCTGAGAGAGACAGAGACAGCGTGAGTGGGGTAGGGGCAGAGATGTAGAGGGGGAGAGAGAGAATCCCAAGCAGGCTCTATGCTGCCAGCACAGAGTCTAATGCAGGGCTCAAACTCACGAAACTGTGAGATCATGACCTGAACTGAAACCAAGAGTCAGATACCTAACCGACTGAGCCATATAGATGCCCCAATAAGTTCTATGACTTCTGATGCTTGTTTAGCTACGAAAACTTTCAGTGTCTCTTTATAAAAGGAAGATGATATCAAAAACATGAGTTGGTTGCAAGAAGTATGTGCATCGTATGTAAATCCCTAAGAGCCATTCTTGGGATATAGTAGGTGGCAAGGAAAATGTTAGCTTCTTTTCCCACTTTTGGTAACTATCATTTAGATCAAAGACTCCGTGTGAGCATTTTTACCTAGTTCACCATATATAGTAGTACCTGACATTATGCCTGACGTATAAGAGTTGCCAAATTAATACTTAGTAGAGGAATAAACACCAAGCACTGTGCTATTCATTGTGAGAGCATTTTAAAAACATAGTTGTCAGGGCTGATTATTTTATGATATACTAAGAGACAGACACACAAATGCCTAAATAATGGAATGAAATATCTGCTACAAAGTATTACGCAGTCTGAAAGGAACTCTAGTACAATTAATGAGAAGTTAATTTGGGTCATCACGGGATGGATGAGTCAGATTTTACTATCATGTGCCATACTATCCAAAAAGGAGGACTGATCTGAACAAGGCAACAATCTTTAGAAAACCCAGCAGAGAAGACAGCGTGGAGCTGGTAATTTGTGAGTACAAAACATTTAATGAGATTCCAAAATGCAGCCTGAATCATCAACCACTGTGTGGTGCTTGTTCCCTGTAGGTAGAATATATGGGTGCCAGAACGAAGGCACTGTTGGCAATGTTACCATCACTCCCGTAGACTTGCTTAGGGGATTAATGCTTTCCATCCTCCAACTCTGAACTCTGTATTCTAAAAGTCTTGGGTCCTAGAAGAGCAATGCTTCCATCACAGACACAGCAAAATCCCGCAAACCAAGTTACAGCTGCCACTGCTTCAGGCTTCTTTTGCCAAGAGACCAGCAGGGCAGGGAAGAACTTATCATCCTGGCAGATGTAATTTACCCTGATCATCAGGAGCAGACAGGCTTTCTAGCACACTCCGGGGATGGGAAAAATACATTAGGCAATTAGTTGGTCCACTGGAGACATCTCTTGGTACTTCCTTGCCTGACTTTGATAGTAAAGAGACAAATGCAGCAGTCTGATAAGATTATATCACCCAGGATATCAGTCCTCTAAAGAATGAAGGTCTGAGTCACTGGAATCACTGGATCAGGTAGGTGAGCCACCCAGCCACCAGGGTAAGGTGAATCCAGATGGGCAACAGAGGAAATATGAGTATCAGTAGTTGTATCCTCAAGATCAACTGCAGTGATGGGGACTATAGCTCATTGCACTAAACTTCTTTTAGGTTTCCCCAGATGACCTGTTCTCAGATAGAGTGAACATATTATGCAGTACAAGTGGAATCAAGGGGCACAAACATGCACTGTTGTGAATGTCATGACGTAACCATCAGGTATCTTCTACAGGACCAAGATACTCATTCCTCCAGCTGCCAATAGTGTTGGCTGCTGGCGGCTCATAGCTTAATCTCTTCCAAAATTTACCCCTGGCCAAAGAGAGCTGCCTCAATCCAGGTTAATCCTTCCCCACAGGGCAGCCCATATCAAGTCAAGACAACTATGAAGTTTGGATGAATTCCAAAGCTCTCCATGAAATCACCTGGAGATTTTCTTCAGACTGCATCATAACCCAACTTTTCTTTTCCCTCTGCCCATTCATCCTTCCTTTAGTCCCTCACAGGTATGGTTCCCATGAGCACTACTCAATAAAACTTACTGCACACAATCTCCACCTCAAAATCTGTTCAGGGAAGCTAACCTAAGAAACATATGTTGCCAGATTCCATTGAGAAACTATCTAACCCTGGTGCCAGAATATAAACATCTATAAATCTTTCCATAAGTTCTTATTATTATGCTGATATTTAGAATATCATCAGTCATTTATTTATGCCAAGCACTTAATAATATATCATTAAAAGAGATAATTCATGCACCATGAATATAATGTTTTGGGTTCATATTTGTGTGTAAAAGTTAACAAGTGCCAAAGTTAAACTTCTTGCAATAAAATTTATTTGCTCATGTCAACCACAAGGTAAGTATTAGACACTATGACTATCTCAAATACCAATCAACAATATTAAACAACCCCATGATTTTTCAGCTACCTTTGTAAAAATTCAAAGATAATAGGGTACAATATAGTCCATTATGAATTACTTTGTACTATAAGACTCCACCTTTCTGTAGTTGATGGATTTAGTCTTTCTAGGATGTTTCAAGGAACTCATGACCAAATAATGATGGTCATGAGCATCTTACAGTTTTTATGTCCTTTATTCTCTAAAGGCCAATACTCATCCTTCTAAATGCATTCCTTATGGATATATCTTATCCAACACAAAACATAAACATCTCAGAAACATTTTCCTTTCTCTCATTTTCCATATCCCATCAATCATCAATTATCTCAATCTGCCTCTTTAATGTGCCTCAAATCCTTTTATCTTTCTCCATTCCTATTGCCATGAATATTAACATGAATTCAGATCTTTATTCTCTGAGCACTCTTATACTAACATCAATTCCCTCTGTGATTTTTATGAACAGGCAATAACAACATCCTTGACCATCCTCCCTACACCTTCCACTCACACCCATTATTTTACTTTTTTGATTCTGCAGTGGTATCAGGATAGTACTTCTAAATTACAAATCTCAATGGTTAACTCTACTACTTAAAATTCTCTATGGTATCAGAGTGCCTGGGTGGCTCAGTCGGTTCAGTGTCTGACTTTTGTTCAGGTCAAGATCTCGCGGTTTGTGGGTTTGAGTCCCAGGCTGGGCTCTGTGCTGACAGCTCAGAGCCTGGAGCCTGCTTCGGATTCTGTGTGCATGTGACTCTCTCTCTGCCCCTCCCCAGCTCACACTTTGTCTGTCTCTCTCAAAATAAATAAACATTAAAAAATATATTTTTTTAATTCTCTATTGCATGTATGTTAGGGTAAATTTTTTATCATTGAATAAATGCTCTGGTCTCTTTCTACTTTATAACCTCTTCTCCTATCTGTCTTCTATGTACTACTTCTGTGTAAGCTATCCTTAATACTTAAAACTTTTCTAAGTGGTCCATGCTCCTTTGTACTCTGACATATTTCTCTTCTTGTTTATCACATCCTATACTCTTGATGATTTTTTTATGCACCTATTTTTACTCAATTCAAGTATCATTTCCTAAGTGTACTCTTTCCTATGTCACATTTCTCTGTAAACCTGCCAATAATTGGTCTTCTTTGTTGCCTTATTGCCCTATATTCACTACTAATTGCAGTGATTCACAACCATGTATTTATTTATCTTCCTTTTTATTGAACTCAGACACAGGGGTCTCATCTTGAATAACTTGTATCTTAGAGTATAGCATAAATTCAGCATATTCATGACACCCAAATGCTATAACTTGAATTGAAATGAACTAAACAGGAATATTAACAATAGCCCAATAACCATATGGGCAATTTCTCTTTTCTAAACTTCATATTCAAAAAATGAGTTTAGTCTTTAGCGTGCCTCTTTTGAGACACCTTCAAGCAGATGAGGAGACAGTCACAGATGAGAGTCCCAAATTTTGCTCACTAGGTTTATGACTCCATTGTTTTCATTCAACAGGTTGGTCCTGTTTTAACTCTCTGAAGTAGAGGTGGAGCTCTGGAGCTGTAGAAATCAGTAAGCCATCCAGAATCTACAATGTTAGAAAAGATGTTAACTCTACTGCTATGGCATTGTTGTTTATTCGTGTGTCTGTTTGTTGTCTCCCACAAAACCTCAATATCCACTCTCATCATTCCTTCAGTCTCTTGGGAGAAAGTTCTTTATGGAGATCGAAGCTTCAATTAGGAAAATATTTGGAGTGTTTTTCCCCATATACTAACCTCAAGTTAACAGTCTGAATATTGTTAGATTCATTGAACATAATAATTCACATAAAAGATAAAGTTAGTATGATATTTAAGAGAAATGTATAATATATTGATAGAATAGAGCCTCATCTTTGAATATTGAAGTACATTAATACAAAGTTTTTCAAATTTTGAGTTCTTTTTTATATTGCAGTGAAAACTAGTTTCTCTCTTATATTTATCACTTTTCACATAAGCACAAGTGGATCATATAGATAGAAAGCAAAGATTAGAAGTACTTCGAAATAAAAAGAACCAGAACGAATAAGGATGTTTCACAGAAACCAGAGTCTTTAAAGAATCTTCAAATTAGAGGGATGCCTGGGTAGCTCAGTCAGTTAAGTGTCTGACTTTGTCTCAGGTCATGATCTCCTGGTTCCTGCATTCGAGCCCTGCATTGGGCCCTGTGCTGACAGCCATCTCAGAGCCTGGAGCCTGTTTCAGATTCTGTATCTCCCTCTCTCACTTACTCTCTCCTGCTCACGTTGTTTCTCTCTCTCTCAGAAATAAATAAAAACATGAAAATGATAATAATAATAAAAGAAATTTCAAATTAGACAACAATGGAAACACACACACACACAAGAATAAATTAGCTTTCCACCTATTAGGTGGGAAGAATGGATTTGAAAAAAAAAAAAAAGAGAGACAGTGTTCTTCCACTTTAATGTGTTTATCAAACATTCCCATATCTTTTATGCATAAATCTTTTCTCTTCTGAAGGATTAAAAGATCATAGAAGCAGACCATGAAATAGGGGTTACCAGCGTCTGGAAGTAGGGGGTGGGAGAAATGGGGACATGTTGGTCGAGCGATGCGACGTTTTAATTATCCAAGATGAATAAGTTCTGGAGATCAACAATGTAACTATGGTTAATGAAATTGTATTGCATACTTGAAATCTGCTAAGAGGGTAGATTTTAAGTCTTAAGTGCTCTCACTATACAAAAAAAAAAGAGAGAGGAAATGAGAAGGGAGAAAGAAAATGGTAACTCTGAGACAATGGTTATGTTAAATCTGGGAAGGAAAAAAAGGTAAATGAAATAAAGCAAACCTGTTGCTAATCTTGGAAAAGCAATCCAAGTCATGTGAGCAAAAGTAGGCATTCCTCTAGATTTTATCCTTTGCTGTTTTTTCTTCCCCCATCCTTCTCCTTTGCTGAGAACGTGACTGTAGATTTGTCAATACTATCCATGTTAATCTTCCTCAGACCCAACCACCATCTGAGCTTCAGCATCAAGTAGTAACTCTCTGCTTGACAGTTGCTCTTCTATATCCCACCATCAATGTTCAATATAATCTATTTTAAAGAAAATAGTAATAAGCAGGCTCAACAAATCTGAACTAGTGTTAAATAACTTTGAAATTAATTCAATTTTCATATTCAAAATGCCTGGAAATAACAGACTCTCTTTGATCAAACTTTCGTCAGACTTCTCTGAGCCCTCTTCTCAACTGGGCATAAACCTTGGTCTATGAGAATAGCAAACTCTCAGCACAAATGATTTCATTGACCCCCAGGCACTAAAGACATGAACAAACACTAGCATGATTTCCAGCAGCTCAAGGCTGTGTCCCGGGGATGACCCAGATCCTGCCTGGGAACGCTCAAGCTGCCAAAGGAACATACTGTTTGTTCCAACCCAAACTGCAAAATATACCCTGAGCAAAACCTGCCTTACTCACAGTTCTCAAAAATCAGCCTCCCCCCAGCCTTGTAATTTTCCACTCCCCTGACTGCCCAAGAACCCACTTATCCGTCCTCTCTGATTTCTCATTCTCCCCTTAAAACTCCCAGTCATCTCAGCCTGGATTGAAGTTGAGCTCAATATATACTGAAGTCTCTCTCCCCTATTACAGTAGCCTGAATAAAATCTGTCTTGTCATCTTTAACAAATGTGTGGCTCTGTTTCTCTTTGATAGAAGTAGTTGCTCCAAAGCTAACTGACAAGGCAGTGGGTCAAAGATCCATTTTCTTTCTACCCTTTCCCTCCATGATGCATGGCTTCCAGTCCCAAAACCCTTCAAAGTAGAAGATGTCTTCTATGATTACAGCTATCATGGGTGCAATCAAACCAATTGGAAGGAGGAGAGAAAGGAAGAAAAAGCAAGCCCATTAAAGACAATTCTTGGCAGCTGCTTGCACTGACTCTGCTGATGTAGTCACGCTTAGTTACCAGGAGGATGGAGAAGTGTAGATTATTCTAGATAACCTTGGGGTCTGCAAACACTAGGGACAGATTATTATTGGAAAAAAGAAGAGAACCAATAATGGAACACCGCTAACATGTTCCACCACCCACTTCCAAAACCACTTCTCTGTAAATGTTTTTGTTAATGATACCTTTTAGTGGTCAGAGTCAAAAATTGGCACCTCCTTCCTTTTTTGCCTAGAAATAAAATTGAAGCCACACTTTCACTCGCATGCAATAAGGTATTTAATTAGATGATCTCTAAGATCCTTTTCAAATATCCCTCGGAATATGGTATAATTTGTCTATAACTATCAAATCTTTTTAATTGTGTATCTTCTATTGAACATAGGATTGAAGATTAAGTCCTATAGACCAGTAAGGAGCTGGTATTTACTGAATATGTATTTACTGAATATGTATTGTATTTACTGAATACAATATGTATTTACTGAAATACAGTTGAACAAGCCCTAAACCAGAATTACTGAGGCCATTATTATTGCCTGCCAATTAGGGAGGTAGAGGATGAAACTGGCATAATGACACCAATCCTCAAACCAAAAATGCCAGAATGTGAGTGTGGGTTTAGTATGTAGAGATGAGTTCACTAAGAGCAGATAGTTCAGCACCTGGAATTATTTTCTAAAACTAGACCATTCTTTTAATGTTGAAACAGATGTTACTGTCAGAATGTGTTACTTCTTGTCAGAGAAAGACAGATATCATATGTTTTCACTCATATGTGGAAGTTGAGAAACTTAACAGAAGACCATAGGGGAAGGGAAAGGAAAAAAAAAGATAGAGTTACAAACAGAGGGGGAGACTGATCCTAAGAGACTTTTAAATACAGAGAACAAACGGAGGGTGGAAGGGAGTAGAGGGTAGCAGGAGGAGAAAATGGGTGATGGGCACTAAGGAGGGTACTTGCTAGAATGAGCACTTGGTGTTTTATGTAAGTGATGAATCACAGGAATCTACTCCTGAAGCCAAGAGCACACAGTATATACTGTATGTTAGCTAACTTGACAATAAATTATATAAAAAAGAATATGTTACTTCTAATACAATAATATAATTTAATTTAATGATTTCATTATATTTTATTTTGTTAATTTTTAAAAATTTTTTAATGATCATTTAGTTTTGAGAGAGAGACAGAACGCAAGCAGGGCAGGGGGAGAGAGAGGGAGAGAGAGAATCTTAAGCAGGCTCTGGGCTCCAAGCAGTCTGCACGGAGTCTGATACAGGGCTCAGACCCATGAACCGTGAGATCATGGTCTGAGCCAAAGTCAGACACTTAACTAGTTGACTAAGCCACCCAGGTGCCCCTGTTAATTTTTTTTAGAGATAGAGAGAGTGGGGGAGGGACACAGAGAGAGAGGGAGAGAAAGAATCTTAAGTAGGATCTGGCCTCAGCACAGAGTCTGACATGAAGCTCAATCTCATGACCCTAAGATCATGACCTGAGCTGAAATCAAGAGTGTCACACTTAACTAACTAAGCCACCCAGGCACCCTGATTATATTTTATTTAGAATTAGTGCCTGAATATTTATAAATGATGATTCTTTTCCTTTTTAAAAAAAACATGATATACTTTGGGTATAAAAGGAACTGAATTACTTCTTTCTCTATATGTAAAAAAAATTACATAATATGAAAATTGTCTGTTTATTGCTGATCTGTTCAT
This sequence comes from Crocuta crocuta, assembly GCF_008692635.1. Lineage (NCBI taxonomy): Eukaryota > Metazoa > Chordata > Mammalia > Carnivora > Hyaenidae > Crocuta > Crocuta crocuta. The sequence continues at coordinate 3,709,453 of NW_027533256.1, forward strand.
TGCTGTTCATTGTTTATTGCTGTAGAATTTGCTTTGAAAGTCTTGGAATCCAGATTTCTATAGCAATATTTAAAAGTAAATTTTTTAACAGAGAGAGGGAGCAAGGAAGATGGGCATAGAGAGAGAGAAAGAATCTTAAGCAGGCTCCACACTAGCAAGGAGCCCAGTGGGGGACTTGATCCCAGAACCCTGGGGCCATGACCTGAGCTGAAATCAAGAGTAGGAGACTCAATCAACTGAGCCATCATCTATGGCAATATTTTTAAAGCAGTATTTTAACATCTTTCTTTATAACTTGATAACATTTTTAACATTTTTTAATGTTTATTTTATTTTGAAGAGAAACAGACAGACAGACAGACAGAACATGAGCCGGGGAAGGGCAGAGAGCAAGGGAGACACAGAATCCAAAGCAGGCTCCTGGCTCTGAGCTGTCAGCACAGAGCCCATCTCAGGGCTCAGCTCAGACCCACAAACCATGAAATCATGACCTGGACTGAAGTCAGATGCTTACCTGACTGAGCCACCTATGCACTCCAACTTGATAACATTTTGAATCACTTCTTGAGACTATTGTGATCTAAGGGCCTAGAGAATCATCCATTTATGAAGGTTTTTAAGTACAACATTATATTTCAATCACCTACAATCATACTTCTTTTCTCAAGTGTAATGTTATATGTCTATGAGTTTTTATTTTTCCCTTGTCAGTATTGCCAAATTTTGTATGTGGTTTACAATATGAGAGAATCATATTTTATATATATCTAGTTCAATGTCATTTGTCTTAGTAATAAATTTATTATTTATATTTTTAGCAGTATGAATTACTTTTGTTCACTTTAAGTTTATTTGTAATCTTTTTTATGACCTTTTGAATTAAAATTTTAGTTCATTTACGTTAACAATTTTTATTTAATAATAAGAGAGTTAAGCTATGCTTTTGCCTCAGAGTACAACTTTGGCCATATGCCTAATGTTATGTCCTATTATTATAAAGTTATTATTATTTTTCTACTAGTCTTTAATTTCACTTTTGGTTTCCTCTTTGACCCAAGAGTTATGCAATAGAAAATAGACAATATAAATTTTCTAATAAAGCTTTCCTAAATAAAGCTATTTTTTCCTCATCTTAAATTCCTCCCCCCCCTTAGATAACCTGTCTTCTCAAATGTTATTGAGATTGCTTTTTTTGCTTTTTTTTCCCCCTTAAGTTTCTTGGGACAAGTATCTTAAAACTTTGTATTACTGTTCTTCATAAAATTAAAATATATATTTTCTGTTTTGAAACAGATTTTGTCAGAGATTTTACAGGTTACACTTCAAAGATTTTAGTGTAAATCATAGAGCTAAGGCAAAATTTGGTAATGTCCAAAGATTTTATTATAACAGACATTCTAGTAAGCCCATCAATTGTTGAAAAGGACTTGAATTTGGATGCAGTTTGTAGAAGAAAAGTTTATGAGGTACTTTTTTAGTGTAACAGATATCTTAAAATCTGCTCTTTTAAACCACAGGTGATTGTAATTCTTCCTACTCCTAATAGAATTATAAATTTCTCTCAATGTGTCAGCGTATCTTATTTTTAAAAAAATATCTTGAAATTGTGCTGTGAATGTAAAAGGTGAGGTCTGAAGAGCATGGTGTAGAGGGAGATGTCAAAACACAGAAATAATTAAAATGCTTAGCTCAAGAAATAAACACAGACTTTTGCAGTGTGGGAGAGCAGAGAAGAGAAGTGAGGGAAGTCAGCTGAAAAGGAAATAGAGAAGGGACAAGCAAGGTAAAGAGGCTTCGTGAGAAACATCAACACCTGAACAATTTAGAAAAGTCTCAGAATATTTACAAGCAGGAATGTCGAATAGTTCATCTTGAAAATTGTTCTGTTGTACTTCTCTGTCATATAATTCCTTTCAGTTCCCCTGAAGCTTCATTAAAATGAGCTACCTGCAACAACCTATCGTGAGTGGCATTATAAGGAAATCAAGGATGTTAGTTTATATTCTTCCTTGGGGCTATAGAACAGAGAAAGAGATGTGTGGTCTAGAAGTCACCGACACAGGAAAACAGAACTGGAGGTGACCCCAGGAACTTGCACTTCTAAGAATTCACACATCTCTTGGCGAGAGCATTGGCTTTCCAATCAAACTTAAGGCAGGGAATTCACATAGATTTTAAGTACATTTTAAATACATTTTTAAATACATTCTCTGATGACATGACTATTATTTTTAAGGTTCTGCATTGTCAATATCCTTGCCTTAGTGGACATGCGTCCACATCAATAAAAGTTTAGAGGGAAATGAAGGAGACAAACAAGTTCAATGCCAATACATACTATACTTCTCAGAGCCATGTAAAGTTGAGATTTCCCCCTCACTAACAACTCAATAACCGACCCTTGCTTCCAGCTCCTGACTACCACCTCTACCACCTCTCATCAATGGGCCAAGATAAGCTAAGAATGGGAAGTTAAGATTGTTCTGCATATTTCCTCCATGCCCTGGGTAAAACTTTCCTTTGCATGTGCTGAATGTAGATAGCCCACTTTTCTTTCTCAGTATCCAGTCTCATCAACAACATATTTTGTAGGAAATCTACCAAGGTCCTGACTCCTGAGTGTCAACTTTCCATGTTCTACTGGGTTGCTAGAGTTTGTTTCCTTTTTTAAATATTTCTTGAGTCATCAGAGAGAAAGACTTTGAATGCACAGTCTAAATCACTGTTTGGAAAAGAAAGTTGTTTTTTTTTTTCCTAAGAAAGGATGAAATCTAGCCAGACTTGCTCTTGGTCACTCACACATGATCCCTCTCACATTCCTCTTTTTCTTTCCAATACACCATCATGTGACTCAGACAAGGCTTGCAGCCTCATTGTCAGCAGACTCCCACCTGGTTTTCTGAGCACTAGAGTCTCATTCCTGAATCTCGTCACAAACGTAATGCTCCTTAAATGCTTTTTAATTTTTGTCTCCTTCTCAAACACCATTGATACTTTCCATGAGATCACAGCCTTGGTACTTGGTAACTTGTGCATTAGTTGCCAGTGGAAATAGCAATGCCAAGGAGATCTGTGACCTAAGGGTTAATCTAGCTAACCAATGCAGTATTAACGTGGAATTAAAATCCCAGATGAAGGGGCTCTGCAGAAATCCAGTCATAGTCTACAGCCCCAAGACTAGGGTGAAAAGGGAATACGTTGATTGAAGCAGAAAGTCAGTGTCTAGCTATAATAAAATGGGTGTCCATTGTTTTAATGTTTGCCTACTAACATCTTTAAAGCCTCACAGCTTCCTCTTCTTTTTGTGAACGCATCTGGGCAATCTAAGAAAGCCCCAGGGCTCCCTCCTTTTACGTTTGTGAGAGTTTCAAACTATAAAAGCCCTCTCCACTATGGAAACATTTAGCCCAACCCCTGAACACCCAAAAAAACAAAAACAAAAACAATAACAAAAACAAAAAACCAAGCAGTCTCCCTTTCTGTTTCAAACCATGTTCAGCCAATTTTTAAAGGGCTGCCCTGCTCTCTCCATAGAGTCTCACCATGTAATTACTTACATAAGTCTCTTTATAATTTTTTGGTGTGTGTGTGTGTGATCTATCAGCCCTGACATTTGAACCTATTTTGGAGTGGAGGTCCATCCTCTTCCTATTGCATAGCCACAGCATTAATTTTAAAAAGGTAATATTCTGGGCCACAGAAAAGAATAATGCAGCAATGAGCAATGCTTATAGAGGCGATGCTCACATGTTGATTCATGTCTTCATTTAGTTAATCGTATACTGATCACCAGCAGCACAGGCAAGCAGGTATCATTACATGGGTGGTTTACAAGCTACTAGTAGGACTGATCAGAGTCGGGAAGGCTCTGGAATTAGAGTAACTGGTCATGTTTCCTAAATCTATCAGTTTTTTCCTGGCGATAATAAATGGCCATGCTATCAGCTATTTTCTTTTTTAATTCTCACTAGACCTTGATGAGGAAAGAATCAGTTTTCCCATTTTTACAGACAGATTCAAGGAACTCAGGAAGAAACCCAGCTTCCATAGGACAAGGGTTCCCTTGATGGGAGTGGGACACAGTAAACTTAGGAACACAAGACTCCAAGGATGTGGAAGGGGCTGAGGGCCTGCTTAGACGGCTGAATAAAAGGCTTATGTATTGGAGGGATGCATGTCTGTGTCTTTCTGTTTCCCTGAAAGAGAAAATTCAAAGCCGAAGTATAGAATGTATTAGAATAAAATTCTTATGGCTGTATTTTCTGCAATCTCATCTTTCATCAGTCCAGAGAGCCATCTCTACTTAAGTAATGGAAATAGCACCACTTACCTTGCTGGTTTATGAGGGTGTTGGTTTATAGTTTTCATTTCTTACAAATATAAATGCTGTTTATTCTTATATTTCTGTATCTGAGGTTTGACCCATAGAATTTTCTGAATTCTTTATATACAAAGACTTTGGACCAATTTTCATACAAGATGCTTTTCGTATTCACACTTGCTTTAGCACCACTATCCTCCTTTCCACCCGAGTCCGAGTCCTTAAAACACCCTTTCTTCAAAACTTTCAGTTTGCGGAAAATGTCATTCCAGGCTTATTATTAAAAGTAGATTTTAGCTGTCCATGCCACCCATAAGGAAAAACTTTTTTTCCTCTAATTGGAATTGCTGTAAGATGTCTAATTAAAATAGTTACCTCCTTGACCACTCTTAAAGAATCATCTCTATTAGTGTATAAAGAAATAAGCTTATTTCATTTTCATTAGTGCAAATGCGAGCTCCTTAGGCAGTGTCTTCAGAGCTTTTCCCCTTGATAGTTTCCAAACTGTTTTCATATGTATTACTCAGTGATGCTTAAGAGTCACCTTTTGTGCCTCTGTCTTTGTCTCTTTCTCTCTCCCTGCGATGTGCCTTTTTGGGCCACTGCTCAATGGCGTCTTCTTTTGAAGCCCATGTCACTCTCCTCCCAATCTACACATCCTCGTTCCCTCACATGAGACACCCCTCATTTTCCCTCAAGGACTTCAGCACCTGTCTCCCACCCTTTTTCTCTGGCCTATCAGTGTCCCTCACGGTGATTCCAATCATTAAGGTGATGTCCCTTCTGACTTCGCAACAATCCCACTAGGTCACATCTGTGTCGAGGCAGTCCTCACCAGAAGTTTCCTACATCTCAACTTTCATAAACTAAAATTTTGTTCTCTGGCAAACTCCCAAGGCTTACTGTTCAGTTATCCATCTACTAACTTACTTATTTTTTCAATAAAAATGACTTCCTCCCATATTCCACCGGCCCTGGATACAGTTGATGTCACTGAATCTACCATTCCAATTCCTCTTTTCTTCTATTCCTACCTCATCCCTAAGCTCCAAAATTTCCAATTTAATTATACAGTGTAACACTAAAAACATCTATTTGGTGAAAACTCTTTATGCCTCTCTCTTTTTGATTTTGTAGAGTCCAAGACCAAGATCCTTAAGGGGAAAATCTAAAACAGAAAGCACCCATTATTTGGGTACAAGAATACTTGAGAATGTTAACATTTTGGTGACAGTTTTAGAGAGACATTAAGAAAATATTTTATGGTATTTTATAAATATATTCCAAAAGCCCACATGCAACATGTAAATTAACTGGTGACATAATTATGGTAACATAATTTCCAGCATCAAGGGAAATGGAAGATGTAATTTATTACCTACTGTATAATAGGAAAAATGGAAATTTTATCACAGTAAGTTCATCTAGTTGGGGGTCCTGAATCCTAACTATACATTAAAATTACTTGAAGAACATTTTAAAATGCCAATGCCTGGACAACAGATCAATTAAAACAAGATGTCTACATGGGGTTTAGTCATCAGTATTTATTTTAATTTGCCCAGACGATAATAAGACTTATCCAGGGTTGTGAAATACTAATCTACTTACAAGGTTAAGTGTTACCTAACTCTGACAGTAGATCTTTCTGAAAACCACTGCAAGTCAGAGCAGTGTTAAGGGTCCACATTTTTACTTGCCATTTCCTGAGATTTAATTTTATCCAGATGGCTTCCTAATTAGTTTGTTTTACTTTAGGTTGGTTGAAAAATCTCACTCATTCAAAATGAACCCAAAATGTACTGTGCATTTTAATCACTGTGGTGGTTTTAGCTTAAATATAGCTTTTTATAATATGGCTTGGAGAACATACAGAACTTCTTGTTAATGTAGAATAACTTGGTGGAAATTAAAATATTGGTTACCAAGTGCCGCTATTCATGCAAAATTATGTTTTTTTATTGGTTATTGGCTAGTATATTCAGAGATAACTGTAACTATTTTGCTTTCAAAGAAACATTTTCACTTGAGCATGTTGCTTTTTTACATTCATTTTAAGTTAAAATTTACTTATTGCAGAGGGCTTGGAATGGGTGATATGCTTTGCAGATTAAAACTTAATTAGTGATTTGATCCATATGTACAATCCCATCTGCTTACAAACAAGACGGATGAAGAGCTTGGGAGCGACTGTGGCAAAGGATGCTCTCACGTTACAGGGAGACGATCCATTTTGTCAATCATAATAGGGGTGTGGTTCTGGAAGAGTCACCACTAGATCACATTGCACCATAGGCATTGCCAATAGCCACCTCCACGCTTCCACGGAACAACCTAGGAGTAACACCGGAACATGGCACGGAGTGATGTCACAGACTATATTAAATACACACAGTACCATTGCATGGCCTTGAAATCATACAGCAGAGTTTCTCAGTAATCATTGACAGTGGTAGCAAATGCATGCCCTTTATAGCTGGAAATTTAATAGAAGTGGTGAAACTGGGGGTGTGCTTGTTGTTCCTAAAGGTCAAGTGAGTTGGAAAATAAATGCTAAGCCTTTTGTATAGTAAAATAGATTTTTATGATGGAAGCAAAGAAACTTGAGAACTGCATAAAATATACAGAATTATACAAGTGGGTTCTAGCAGACCTTGAAACTGCCTGGCTGCCCTGTGTGAAGCAATCACTGACAAGTGATTAAGATGTGGTGAAATGATTTTTTTCATAACATAAGGGAAAAAAAAACATCCTGAGGTTTTGGGGAGGGTTGTAAGTGTCTAACACACCTGGACTATAAAAGACCAAGAAACCAATCTCAAGCACGGCACAAATCAAGGAACTCAGTTTAATATGCTTTTTAGGCACATGGAAATTTGATGAGAAAGGGAGTTATATAGTGCCCAGAGTCATAGATTTCATGAGTTGCAGAGTTGGAACTAACACCCAAGTCAACTAACTCCTAGCCTAGGCATCTTCAGGATGTCTTTCAGTTTTTGGATCAAGGAATTCATCCTTCATTTAATCTTGGTGCTACAGCTTGCAAATTTGACTAACAGAAAAATGTCAACATCTTAGTTCAAAAATAAAACATTTTGAGATTTTAACTTACCTGAAATATGTGCAAAAATTCAGGCACAGATAAAGCAAGAGCTACCCCAACTTATCCACTGAAATAGTTGCATGAATATGGTTGGAACAGATAATACAACATTTGCCTACTGTCTTCTTATTCTCTGGTCTATTTCAAAGTATCCAGTTCAAATTCATTTGATATTTTCTGCTAATTTGCTAGAATGTAATACTCCTCTTACCTAAACATTCAACACTCATATTTGTTTACTGTGATTTGACTGTGGAGGATTTTTATCTGCTTAAAAACCAAACGTTCATCTGGAAAATGGAAAAATAACACATAATTGGGTTCAAGATAGTAGCTATAGAGAAAGTGATTTATGATATATATATATTACTGTCAATCAAATAATGTGATTGTTATAATGATTAATAATCATATGCAGCTCTGAAAGAAATTATGTCGCCACAATAACTTTAGAATTGAAAAAATTATATCTTCATACTATTACATTAAAATACAAAGTATCCACTTATGTGAACTTAGGTTTTCTTTTCTTAAAACTGTATCAGCCTCTAACGTTCAACTTGGAAGAAACCTCAGAAATCATGTATTTCCAGGGATTTCTTACTTCTAAGTGATTAGAAAAATACTGTCTTTCTATTAAACCTTAATAAAAGTCCAGTATGGGGGCCTCTGGGTGGCTCAGTCAGTTTATTGTTCAACTTTGGCCCAGGTCCTGATCTCACAGTTCATGAGTTCGAGCCCCGCATCTGGCTCTGTGCTAACAGCTCAGAGCTTGGAGCCTGCTTTGGATTCTGTGTCTCCTCCCCCACTCACGTTCTGTCTCTCTGTGTCTCTCAAAAATGAATAAACATTAAAGAAATGTTTAACTTTTTTTTTTTGAAAAAGTCCACAACATAAACTGCTTTGAATCATTTTGGTTGAGACAGCTTTTCAGTAGCTCCCTCTTGGTCCACTCTCAATAATATCTCACTCAATTCTAAAACTCTCCTAATCCTCCTCAAAGTTAAGAGTGAAAACCAGTGACCCAGCCCAGTCTCTTGCTTTATAGATGAGGACACTCGTGCCCAATGCTCTCAAAAATGGTGAATTCTTGTTAGAATAGAAAGAGGATACCAGTGTGCAGTAAAGGATGAACTTTGCCCAAAAGGAGATGTGATATTTGCCCATGGCTCCTAGGAGGCAATCTCTAAGCTCTTGGAACATTACCTGCCCAACAAGAGTGGTTTTGTTTGCCCGGCAGATTTGTACATATAGATTGTCAATGTTAACAATATGACTTATGGTGAAAGTCTTAGGGACAGTTAACAGCTCAACCTCTGAATAGCCCCTCTGAAGGGGTTGGAGACTAAGGTCAACTATGCAAGTGGTAACCCATATGTACATGACCAAGCTCCAATAATAACACAGGGCACCAAAGTGGGAATGACCTTCTTGTGTTGGCAATACTCTATGTGTATTTTCATACGTTGTTGCTGGAGAAATAGGTGCTGTTTCCACAACTCCATATGGACAGGACAAGTGATAATTCTGGAGAAGTGAGAGTTCACACCTGATAACTCTGGATGCTGCTTTGTGTTCCTTTCCTTTGGCTGATTTTAGCCCATATCCTTTTGGTGAAATAAACCATAACCATGAGTACAGTGGCTTTTCCAAGTTTTATGAATCCTTCTTACAAAATTTTGAACCTGAGAGTGGTGTCAGGAACTCTTAAACATTGTAGGCTATCACTATCTTGACTTCCTTGGTCCATTTCTCTTTTTATTATGCACCACCACACAATCCATTTTCAGTTTAGCCCAATGGGGGATAGCCATTATAATAACAAGGCTGTATGTGCTGTCCTTTTCATTAGTGGCAAGAGGTAGAGTAGTGGCAAACTTATGAATAATATCTAAAATATATTCTATACTTCTTATTTTAAAATAATATATAGGTCAGGGATCATAAATATAAACTATGAATGAAACATTCAAGGTTTTCTAAAAAGTCTTACATAAATAACTAAGGGTTTTCTTTAACTTTTTTAAAAAAAATGTTTAATTTTAGGGGGGGTGGGGAGAGAAAGAGCAAGCAGGGGAGAGACAGCGAGAGAGTGAGAGAGAGAATCCCAAGCAGGCTCCATGCTGTCAGTGCAGCATATAGGGCCCCAGGTAGGGCTTGATCTTACAAACTGTGAGATTATGACCTGAGCTGATATCAAGAATCAGGTGTTTACCATGCTGACCCACCCAGATACCTAAATAACTAAGGATTTTTAAAACACATTTCATTTTACTAAATATTTTCACATATTTATTTCATTTATTTACCCCAGAACTCTGTATGGTAGGAAATGATTATTACAGACATTGTAACATAAGACCTAAAATTTCAAACGTTGTTCCTACCAGTGGGAAAGCCTCCTACCCTCCTATTTCCCCCATTAGGAGCCCAGCTATCCGCTCCCACCCATATCCCCACCCGGCATCTACCCTCATCCTCAATGGTTCCTCAGCAACCTAATAGGTTTTGCTCCTTGCCACTCCATCAAATTACTCAAACAAGCCAATCACATCCTCCCATAAGAACCTGGGGCATCCCATCCTTGTGTTACTGCAAAGCCTGTTTCCCATAGTCCCTTTTGGTTCATGATGCAGTGTGCCCCTCCCATGGGCTATGAACATATGTGACTAATAAACTGCTGACAATCTCATCAGTCCAGTATCAGCATCATACATTTGAATTCCTTATACTATTTACTGTACAAGATTCCTCTACCAGTGGAGTGAGTGGGAAGCAGTCACACCATTATACTGATCAATGAAACCCATTGTTTATGGCATCTTATGTAATACAAGACTTTCTAATCTACACAGCACTTTAATTATAAACATTTCTCCATGTCCTGAATCCAGATTGATATTTCACCTGAATAGCATCCCAGGTAGAATGATTATGAAAGCTCCATGTTGAAAAGAATAAATGAGGAGAAACTGTTCTGGGACCACACCAAGGTTGAAGACTCACACTAGAACCGTAGCTTCAGTTTTCTCCTTTCTTCCAGGCCAAAAGATTGCAGGAACTTCCTTGGCAACCCTGATAGCAACAGGCTCAGAAAATAGATTAATTTTATTCAATGCCAGTGTTTTATGGAGCTGGGTCTGAAACAGTTCCTTGTTGGTCATTCAGCTTTGTTTCCATTTCATGGCCATGGTTTGTACCCAAGAGCATAACCTTGTAGCTACAACAGTGCTCAAAAGAAGGACAATGAGAAGACAAGGCCACACGCCCGGTGTAGCCTCAAGGCAGGCAGAGGGCTGATATCTGTTAAGCTTTATAGGACACTAATTTCTAAGATTTCATTACAGCCTATTTCATTACATGCCTACTTCTGTACTGTGAACCCAATGGATCTGTTTGGGGAAGTACTTACACAGTCTCTTTCCAAATGATGAAGATACTTGGTGAACACTGTTCAGCTTCCTTTTAAAAGGAGAAAAAGACAAAATCACGTGCTGTTATGAGAATTGCACGGTGCTAAAAATAGACTGGAGTTTTCCACTCAGGCAGCTCAGAGATCATATTTACTTCTGTCTCTTAATAACTTTGCATCCTTGGGCAAGTTACTTTACTCTCTTAATTTCATCATCTGCAAATTGAGAACAGTTATCTTGGAAACAAGTTTAACAAGCTTAATATATATAATTTTTTATTATACTTAGATTTCATTTCAAAATCTACACATTTATAAGCATGGAGTTTTAATTTCCAAGGAATAATATTTGCATATTCTAAAGTTATATATTTAAATTCAGATTATGCAAATATTATATGTAATATAGATAACATTATATATAAAGTTAAATATATAACTTTAGATTATTTATTATTTTTCAATTATTATTAATTATTTTTATATAGATCTTGCAGTTTAAATTTTTTTTAATGTTTTATTTATTTTTGAGAGAGAGAGAGACAGCGTGAGCAGGGGAGGGTGAGAGAGAGAGGGAGATGTAGAATCTGAAACAGGCTCCAGGCTCTGAGCTGGCAGGCAGCACAGAGCCCGACGTGGGGCTCAAACCCACGAACCATGAGATCATGACCTGAGCCAAAGTCAGAGGCTTAACAGACTGAGCCACCCAGGCACCCCAGATCTTGCTGTTTAACGCAGAGATACAAGATCACAGAAAATGAGTCACATGTGGTCCTAAAAAGAAGATTTGGGTAATTTGCCTAGAATAACTTGAGGAAACAGTGTAATATCAAAATAACCATACCCACCTAAAAGCAAAAGTATGTTATAACTTTAAAGGTTTAATGCTTTGCTTTTTAAAAATTTGCCAGTATCATCTCTTAATTTGGCTTGGAATAGTTTATGGATTCAGACATTCCCAGGAAATCAGGCATGGATTTCCATCACATATGATTAGATAATAATCTGACATCATAGGTGGTAAAATAATATGTCTACTTTGACAGTCATCTGCTGGGTTTGTGGAAAGCTGCAGATGGATTGAGCACTGAAGCACAGGAGCCTGAACAGTAAGCAGGATTTTGAACACTTCTTTTCACAGCACAACCTATTTGATGAATAAGACTGTTTAATATGAAGTAAGAGGCCTTCTGGAGAAAGGAAACTTTATGCCAAATTTCTGCTATATTGCATTTTGAAAAGTAACTTGAAAAGTGTGAGGTATATTTTAATTCCCTTTCATTGCCCTAGTCAGTAGAGACCAAAAACCAAATTCAGATTATTTTTAGGCTGCTTTTCCTCAAATTCATGATTAAACATGCCTATTTCTGTCCTGTCCTCATTCAATATTGACGTGCAAATCTCAAAGCTGATGTAATTATTGTTTTTCTCCCAATTCCACAAAAAGAAAAATACATCTAGAAAAAATAAAACCTTTATTATGCAAACACACTCTAAGAGGAAAGAGTAAATTAAGTTTTTGTGACAAAAAAATCAGAGATATTAATTTTTTACTTTGTTTTATACATAATTCCATTGTGGCCTCTGCATGCAGAAATGTGCAGCTGGTTTAGGCACATTATAGACTGAATGAAAGCCAGGGTATAAATGACTTCATTTTTTCCATTTTTAAGTGTTCATATGACTCCAAAAATCCAAAAGTTTTACTACAAGTTGTTTTCTTTCTCTACATCTTCAAAATCCAGAGAAGTTAAGTTCATCTGCATTTGAGCTGTTTTCACAAAACTATTGAAAACACTGTTTTTGAAAACTCCTTGATGTTTGAGGGATATTTTGGAAGCTTTTTCATAAAGCTGTATGATTCTTTCTGGTCTAAGCATCTGTTTACTAAACACTGTTTTGCCAAATATTTACATGTGTTAATAAATACATGTAAATAAATTTTTATTTTAAAAAATGATAAAATTAGAGTAAGCAAGTGATCAAACTTTAAACATCACGATGCTTTATGTCAGCGTAAAAGAGCCCTCCCACCTTTAGAAGTAACCCAACTCTCTCCCTACAGAGCCAACACAACAAAAATGTTCTTGAATAGTCTATCAGAAAATGTGCGTGTTTTTGCATGTATCCATGTATGTGCACTCTTTATCTGCAAAAATCAATGCATCCTCTGCTCATAGACTTCTTTTAACTTATTTTTACAAGTAGTAACACGTTGATTGCCAAAAAGCATACAGCAATGAACACTTCTATAAGCAGCATACAGGGGTGTGCATTTTCCTCCCCCCCTCACAGCCAGCACTATTTATGTTGAAATATTCTTACTTTCATCAGTTCTTTAAAATATAAAAATATTTTTAAAGTCATAATTATGTAATTATGAGAGTTGGAATCATTGTATAGGTTTATAACCCATTTATATTTATTTTAATCTACTTTTTATGTTGGGTTTATGGCATTTTGTTTATAGGTTGTATGTTGTCTACATATTAAAATAATGCAAAATTTGCCTGCCATATAAATTACATTCTGCAGGTGTTGTGTGGTTTTCATATGGAATTTGTTTAATGTTCGATATTCACAAGTTGTATATTTTGAGTTCTACAAATGTATCAATCTTTTCTTAATGCCTTCTCCATCTTGTGTCTTAATGATCTACATGCTGGCAATTATATAATATCCAGTTTATCTACTGCAAGAATTCTTCTTTGAGGCCTGACATGACTGACCTATAATTGATTTTTTAGGTCCTATATACTTAATATGTAACCAAAACTAAATTACTATTTTCCCCAATTTTCCTCTTGCATTGTCTTTCCCATTTTGTATCACCTCACTATGTCATCACCCAAGCCAGGAATAATGGGAATAATCTTAAAACACTCTATTTTCCTTATCACCATGATCAACCTGCCTATACACATACACCTCACATACAAACACACACACATACACAGGTACACCCACACACACTTACAAGGCTGATGGTCACCCAGTACACATCAATGGAGCTTAAATGATTGCTGAAATACTGAATCCTTTTCTATTGATCAGTAAATATCCATATTCTTCAGTATCCTAGATCTCATACCACCTTAGCTATCTGAGCCTCTCCTCTGGATCCACTGGTATCCACATCAGTAGATAATGTAATAACATGTTAGCAAGGGACCACTATGACCACACTCCATTGCATCCATTTCGATTGGACATTACCCACACCATACCAGAAGTTATGGGTTTTGATTATCAGTGTATGTATAATTCATACATACACAATGTGGAAGACTACCTCAGCCAATGGAATGTGAGATGTGGTACACTTTACATTCAAGCAGAAGCTTCAAAGGGAATCATGAGATTCTGCCAGCATCCATGCTTCTGTCCTTTCTTGCTTCTGCAGAGGAGAGATGAGGGATGAGATCTATGGAGAAAAGCATAGCTGAAATGGATCTGAGACGAAAGGAAGGCTTTATTTACTACGTATGTGGAGGATGACAATAAGAATTCAGGAAGATCACATCCCCTCTACATTGTCATGGCTATGGAACCTAGAACAAGAAGGCATATAGAATAGAACTTCAGTCTCAAGACAAACCATAATTAATTTGTGAAGATACATCTCACAATGTGAATATAACTGTAATGCTTTCCCTATTTACATATACATGCATAAAACATACATGTGCACACATACATATGTATCTGATTCTTTTCTAAAATGATTAACACAATGCCTAAAAAAGAGGCCATTATAATAAACATTTGTCAAATTGATATATACTGGTGGTTACTGTCTTATTTCATATCTCCATCATCTGTTTTATAGATATTGTGATACACTTTTTGATAATGGGTCTATCACCACTTTTACCTCCCTCTGATACATTCCCTATGCTCCTATCAGAGTCGTCATACTAAAACACAGGTATGTACAGATATGGTTACTTTACTCTGTTATAGCTACAGGAAACACCTAACTCTTCACTTGAGTGATAATTACAGTTTAGGGACACCATCATAGGCCAAGATTTAACATTCCTCTGTTCGTTTATGCGTGTTGTATCCTTGTCCTGGGATGTTCTTTATCTCACATAAATGTATCCACATCAAGGGTAAAAAGCCACGTCAAACACAGAGTAAAATCTCAATAGATATATGTTGCATTAATAAAAAAGTTATTGGGGCACCTGGGTGGCTCAATCGGTTAAGCATCTGACTTTGGCTCAGGTCATGATCTCTTGGTTTGTGGGTTCGAGCCCCGCGTCAGGTTCTGTGCTGGCAGCTAGCTCAGAGCCTGGAGCCTGCTTTGGATTCTGTGTCTCCCTCTCTCTCTGACCCTCCCTTGCTCACGCTGTTTCTTCTCTCAGAAATAAATTTTCTTAAAAAAGTTATTTCTTATCTTCCTTAAAGAGCCACATCCAGTGTATTTGTCTGTGAAGGTGTTGCTGGTGGACCCACTGCTCTCTAAAGATAGCCACTGTGCTGGTGCCTACCTGGTATAATCCCTCAGGCAGGATCCTCTTCAGTTCCTGATGTCAGTCTCCAAACATATCCCCAATATAGCTTTCCCTGTAGGAGAGGAGGTAGGTCCATTTGGGCTGTGCATGTCTTCATGTCTTCTCCAATCTAACTAGACATTGCAAGATTGTATCTTCATTATGCATTCTACTGCTGGTTCACCTGTGTATCAGCAACTGTGTGCTTCTCATATCCAGAAAAACAACTCTTCCTTAAATCTACCTCTTTCTCTAAATACTATGTTCTCTCATCCTTTCTTAACTCAAACTTCTCAGAATAACACAATCTGTTATCTGTCTTCACTTCCACATTTCCTAGTCTCTTCTGCTTCCCTCGAAATGTGACTCATGTTTCCAGAATGCTGCTGAAATTGATTAAACCATGATCCCCCAATGAAACACTAATTGGCTCTTAGTCAGCTTTATCTAACTGAACCCATTGGTGCAACTGAAACGGATGAGGTAGTTTATTCTCTGCAACTCGGGCTTCCCTGATCTTATATACGCCTCCTCATTTCCACCCATAGCCCTCTCACTCACAAACCTTTATATTTCTCCTCCAAAGTCCTCCTCCCTCCCACTCTTTAGGTTTTGGTGATTCCCCCAAGGCTGTACCCATCCCCACTGTTCTTTTTCTATACATACCCTCCCTGGGTGATTCCATCCACCTTTACCATTTCATGATTGCAAATTTCATGCCTGCTAATACATTCCACTGCCTGCTGAAAACTTCCACTGAACCCCAAATCTGGAACCTACCCAAACTGAAACAATTCATCTTCAACTGTCTGCTCTTCATTCAGCTATCACGTCCGTCAGTGGTGCCATCATCCACTAAGCTTTAACTCTTCATATTCGATAACTTCCACCATCCAACTGGTGAACAAAATTACCTCCTCATTATTTTTCAACCCAGTTGTACTTGGCTTCAATTTGGCTGGAACTCGGTTTAACTTCTTACAATAACTATGCTTCTGCAGGAGCAACTTTCCCTCCTATATGCTAGTCACCAATGTGGTATTTCCAAAGCAAAACATGTGATGACATCACTTCCTCTCTTAAGAACTTTCAGTAGTTCCTCATTTTTATAGATGAGATTTTATGATCTATAAAGCAGTCTATCTCCCCTGCAGGAGCCAAGCCCTTCGCATGTCTAGCTTCTTTCATTACTCCCTCTTTTGGGCATAACTTTCTAAAAACCAAAAATGCTTGTAATTCCTCCCACATTCTTTGTATTTCTATGCCTCTGCCTTTGCTTAGGTGGTACTTCAGGTCTTTATAGGCTTTTTGTTTTTTTTTACTTTTTTTTAGTGTTTATTTTTTGAGAGAGAGAGAGAGAGTGTGTGAGTGGGGGAGGTACAGAGAGAGAGGGATACACAGAATCTGAAGCAGGTTCCAAGCTCCAAGCTGACAGCACAGAGCCTGACGCGGGGCTCGAACCCACAAGCTGTGAGATCATCACCTGAGCCGAAGTTGGACACTTAATCGACTGAGCCACCCAGGGGCCCTGGTGGTACTTCAGGTCTTAAAAGTTCTTTTCCTTTCTCTTCCTTCAGGTATCACTGAGTAAACTTTCCTTGACTTTTTCCCATCCAAGGATAAGTTGCCCTTCTCTTCTCCCATAAGACCTGTCTCAACTATTAATATATTTGATACAGTACCTTTTTTTTTTATTTTTGTGTCTGTTTGTCCCTATAGACTATTTTAGTTACTTGATGTTATAAACTGAGTCTTATCTGTCTTTGTATTGCAATATATGCTATATGCTGTAGATTCCAAAATATTAAAGAATCAAATAATAAATTAAAATGTCAATAAATGATGAATATCACCATAATTATATCATATTTCAATTTCAATTTCTGAGGTATAGACTCTCTTGGTTTCCATCTTCTAAGCTCCTAAATGGCTAAGATCATAACTTTTGCCACAGCACCTAAATCAGTTACTCAGGGCAATATTTAAATGTTTATTTAAAGACTGGATGAATAAATGTTGGGAAAATTAAATGTTAAGTGAAGAACTGGCAACTAAGAGAGTTCACAGCCAAAAACAAGCCTTCAAACAGTGAATTATACATTTTAGGTAATTCTTAGGGCTGTTTTATTTTCTTTATAAATTCCTTTACAATTTATTTTTCTTAGTGAGCTTAAAGAATACAGACATTATGTCTATTGTGGGTTAGTTATTTAGCATATGTGAGCCAAGAAAATAGCATTCAGTAGCCTATTAAAGTGTATTGAACATTGTGTATATGTTTCTTAAACAAATAATTAGAATGTAAGGTAAATCTGACACCATGCTGGTTTATTTTGTGAAAAGTTTAAAATTTATCAGCATTTTAAGGCAAAACTCTTTATTGCAGTTAAGATTTAGTTTCAGGCAAAGAGATTTACATGTTTCTGAACCATTAAAGAAAATTAGTTTCTATTTCAGGCAGCTTAAGAAAAGGTAGGGTAAATAGCATAACCCAAGAGATTCATTTAGAAGACTTGTTCAGGCCATGAAATAAATATAGATCAAAGACCTTACTACTTAAGAAGGGAGCCATGGTGTCAAATACAGGCAGACAGGGGATATTCTGTTGTTGAAAAGACACTAGATAACGATGAAAACATGCATTTAAAAATTCAGTCTAGGATCTGGAGGAAATGTCCCCACTGGCCCTTTGAAGATAGGCCCAGTTGATGAAAGGCATTTCCTGAAAGAAATATGGCAAAGGAGATGCTGGAATGATTCTCCACAGTTAATAGGTTCTGATGTAAGTTGAAACAACATTAGTTACTAGAGTAAGCAGTAGAGCCCATATAAACATAGAGAAAATCAATGTGGTGTATTCCTCAAACAAGTTCTTTGCTGGAATAAAAAAAATATTTTATCATTATCTTTTTTCTTTTTTTTTTAATGTTTTATTTTTATTTTTAGGAGAGAGAGAGAGAGACAGCGTGAGCAGGGGAGGGTCAGAGAGAGAGGGAGTCACAGACTGAAACAGGCTCCAGGCTCTGAACTGGCAGTCAGCACACAGCCCGACGCGGGGCTCGAACCCACGATCCGTGAGATCATGACCCAAGCGAAAGTATCATTATCTATTTTCTGAGGCATCTGTTAAACAAGATGATTCACTGTTAGAGTTAATATTTGTAAGTTACTCAGGTAAATAATAATAGCTATGACTCTACAATTTCTAACAGTTAGTGAAGTTAAATTTTCACCCTATTACAGAAACTTATGGAAAATTAAGTTATTTTGCTGCAGTAGGTAAATCCCAAGGCCATAACTAACTGTCCCAAATAGAGAGGGTTATTTCCTCAAGACAACCTAAGTTAACCAAGTCTTCTCAAAAAGAACTCTTAGTCAAGGAGAGCCAAGGTGATATGTTAGATAAACAATGCTGTGTCAAATCTGAAAGTTGATTCATAAAATTGTTGCACTTGTTAAAAGCTTAGAGGTCTATGAAGACAGTGGCCATGTGTATCTTAGTCACCATTTAACCTCACCTCTTAGATACTGGGAACACAGCAAGAATTCAATAGACATCAGTTGGTTGAATAAATAAGTTGATAAATAAATGACTATATCAAAATAAAAATGAAAAAAACTGTACATAAGACTGGTTATTGGGGATAGGGAAACAGAAAAAAGTCAATGCTTCAAGACTGGTTTACTGCTGAGGTCATGAAGATATGTTCAGTCCTACAGCTTTCTTTTTCAGATCAAGGGCAATATAGGTTGGTGCGTTGGTCATTCCCATTTGGAGAGGTATGCAGCAAAAAATGAAAATAGTTCTAACCAGTGAAGAATTACTGAATAAAAAAGAATTACTGAAAAAACTAATAGAATACAAACAACAAAAGACCTATGTTAATCATGTTTTTCTTTTAACATTTTAGATTTAGCATTTGTATTTAGTAGTGGTTTTCAAAATGATCATCATTGGACATTGTATCTTGCCAAGCCTATATTTCCTTGTCAGTGTATTTAATTAATGAACTTACAATATATTTATAAAATATTTAGATGTTTGAGACAGATCTAAAGTTTGCAGTAAGGTATTTAAATGGATGGTGCTGTGAATGTAAACACTAAAAGACCTTCCAATAATCCTTTCTACCTGTAACTGAGTATTTTGTCAAGATGCTTTTAGAATACATTTTATTTCCCTTTACAAAGAATAAAAGTAAACAAGAGAAAAATTGTAATGGAATGCTGTATCACATCCTCTTGAACCAATCACTGATTATAGTCATAGCTGCCGTTGACAAATCCATTCAGGCTCAGACTTACCTTGTGTTATCATCATCCCCAAAATATCCAAGGTGTGTTTCTTTGATTTTGGCCCTAGAACTTCTCCAACATTGGACGAATCCACTTAGCTCTTGTTTAACCATGACGTAGACCATAAGAAGGTTAATACCTCTGCAGTCAACCCTCAACCAAAGAAGAAGGTAGATAGATATATCTTCTAGTCTCCCACCCATCTGGAAGACATTCTGAATACTTTTCAGGTGGCTCCAGCGAAATAGAGCACCTGCTGTTCACAGAGGTGTCTTTACATCAGCTTTTTTACCTTTTCTGTCTTGCTCTGCTCTCAGTCTGGCTCCTAGTTTCACTTCCCAAAAACACTGATTGCAAGTCTTTTTCTCAGGCTTCGCTTTCAGGAGAACCCAAACTAAAACACGTAAAAACAAAAAATATATATAATTATGGTTAAAATGCCCAAAGATAACAAACCCTGACATTTTGGCTTCTTTTTAAAACCACATAATTAAAATACTGTATTTAAGAGCAATTCAAACATTACCAAACTACATCTTCTTCCCTATTTCTGCCAAGCCCATATCCAACAACTCTGCCTCCATAGCAGCAAGCCCCATTAAAGTTTGACATGAATTCTTTGTCATATTTTTATTCACTTTGATACTTACTAACATATATTTACAGTATCTCTTTCTTGGTTAGTATTAAGAACAGTTGCAACTACATCTTTTGCTGTATATCTTTGACTACTTTTCATAAGATACAGAGAATTATATATTTTTTTCATTTCCTATATAGTATATAATTGATTTTTTTATTTATCTCTTTGACCTATGGCATGTCTTCAGTAAACGAGAATAAATAAATAACTCTTAATGGATGACATGTAGTTTTAAATTTTAGAAATATTGTGAATTTAATGTAAAATTATTGCAATTCAAGTTAAAATTTAAGTTACTGCAACTTGAAATTCAATGAAATAAACAACATGCTTCAAGTGTTGAAGATACATATTAATCAGCAATTGTTCTGTAATAAATTCCCCCAAAATAGTGACTGAGAACAGTAAATCATCTTAAGCATCTGTGGCTCATCTGGGGATTAGCTGATGTAGGCTGAGATTGGTGGAGAGCTTTGCTTCTCGGTGTTCATTTGCAAGTAGTTGGAGGATCTCTGCTTCAGATTCTGGTAATTGGGATGACTCTGCTCCATATGTCTCTCATCCTTCTCCAGGAAATGCCAGTGTGAATGCTTGTTCTATTAGATATGCTTCCTCCACATGGGTAGAAAATTGGCAACAAAATTACCCAGTACAGAAAGAAAGGTTGATTGATTTCAATTATTACTGTAACTTACTTTCTATCAATCATCACTGTCATATTGTATTATGATGTCCCTAATACCAGTGAATACTCATATGGTCCCTTTTCCACAAATTTTAATCATTGAGGTATTAAAATCATGACAAGTCTTAGAAATGATTTTGGAAAAAATATATTTTAAAAATCATACATACAAACAATAAACAATAAGGAGAAATGTTTCTTATGACTGGTATCTAAAAATCCATGCCCATCCTTCTCTGAAATATATGAAAGTTTTCTGGGATGGAGTCTTCTTACCTACCACTCTTAGGTACTTACACAAAACAGTGTGGCATAATCAAGAACCTGATACTTCCTCATGAAGATGAGGTTTTCAAGTCTTTTGTTTTTGGTTATTTTTTTCTCCTACAAAGTCTGGATCATAACTCAAGCCATAACACATTCTTATTCCAATGGAAAAGCAGCTTTTATTGATAGTTTCCATATAAGCTAATTTATTGTGTAGGGAGTTCATTACTTCTTTCCTCTTCTTCTGTTAAATTCATTTTAAATCAGCTTCAATGATTACAACCTGAGGAAGTTATTCGGTGATTTGGAGCTGAGTGCCATACTGGCTGCCATGTCTTGTTTGTGTTATATATTTTCTATCCAGTGGATGTATCTGATCCTGAGGCTTCCATCAAAGCATCATAATTCAAAATGAGAAAAGTCACATATAGTCAATAATACTGTAATAACATTGTATGGTGACAAATAGTAACTACACTTATCAATGTGAGCATTGCATGATATATAGAATTGTTCAATCACTATGTTGTACACTTGAACATCATATGTCAACCATACTTCAATAAAAAGAATACAAAGAATGAGGAAAATGGTATGCATGTGCAATGCAAATTTGACACTAACTGATCAGTGTTCAACCAAACTTCACAAATTAAAGATGCAGTCCTCCACAAAATTGTTCCAACTTCAGACACAACATAGAAGCCTGAGGGTTGCCAGACTACTCACACTTCTGACAAACTGGCTACAAATCTGGTGTTCCCATCATATCCACCAGTTTGC
The DNA here is from genome assembly GCF_008692635.1 of Crocuta crocuta. Classification (NCBI taxonomy): domain Eukaryota; kingdom Metazoa; phylum Chordata; class Mammalia; order Carnivora; family Hyaenidae; genus Crocuta; species Crocuta crocuta. Next base: position 3,731,462 of record NW_027533256.1, read on the forward strand.
TGATTTGTTAGAATGACTCACAAGACTCATAAAATGCTATACAGTTGGCCCTTGAATAATGCGGGCATTAGGGGCACTGACCCTTCACACAGTACAAAATCTACATTTAACTTTTGACTCCCCCAAACCTTAACTACTAATAGCCTACAGTTGCCTGGAAGCCTTATCAATAACATAAACAGTCACTTAACACTTAGTTTGTTTATGTATTATATACTGTATTCTTACAATAAAGTAACCTAGAGGAAAGAAAATTTAAGGAAAAGAAAATACATTTACAGTACTGTACTGTATTTTTTAATCCATGTTTAAGTGGACCTGCACAATTCAAACATATGTTGTTCAAGGGTCAACTATATTTATAATCACAGTTTGGCTATAGAAGAAAGGATACAAAGGATACAGCCAAAAGGAGAGATGCAAAGGGCAAGGTCTGGGAAGGTCCCAGATGAAAAGTTTTTGTGTATACTCACTGTGGAGTCACGTCATCTGTCTAGCACATTGAAGCCTATTACCAACCAGGCTCACCCGAGCCTCGCTGTCTGGTGTTTCTTTTTGGGGGGCAGGGGTGAGGGGGAAGGCAAGGTGCATTCATTATGTAGGCATCATTGAACGAATCACTGGCCATGAGATTGAACTCAATCTTTAGCTTTTTCTCCTCTCTGGAGTTTGGGCCAACATCAAGGGTCTAAAGCTCTGTATAAATAAAAGTTCAAAGATCCAAACCTCTAACCACTTAGACTTTCTGGCAGAACCAGTCCCCATCCTGGATTGTCTTCTTAGCATAAAATCAGATGTGGTTTGAGGGGTCCACCATGAATCGCAAAGACACCCCTTCAAACAAGAAATTTCAAGGGTTTAGGGTACCCCTCCCAGGAACTATAAATAAAAATCAGGCAAGTTATATGATACCTGGACATAAGACTGAGGGTCTAAAATACAGGTTTGCTATTTAATCTCTAACCCCCCCAAAAGTGAAACTAGTATGAATTAAGAGGCTTTTATATTCTCTGTAAAGCCACTGAAACACTATATAAATATATGTATTAATAATTCTCACATCTGAGCAACACAATCTAGTGATATAACATAAGTGGAAATATATAATGATGAAAGAGAAACCAAAGTTTAAGACTCAGTGATAAGAGTTAGAATACTGAGATTTGAAATCCAGGTCTAGTCTACCCAAAGTGTCCTTTGGACAAATCACTGAAACACTCTGAACCAACTCAATTTTTCTCGTCTCTAAAATGGGAATAAAATATTTTACAGGATTGTTACAAAGAATATACTTAGGGAATAAAAGTGAAATTCAAATAAAAAGTCTTTATCCAAGGAAATTCACTAAAGGGGAATTTGCCTGTGTGGTACAAAATTTTTATTACCCTAGTTGTGAAGATTCGGGTCCTCAGTCACGCTCACATGACTTGTCTTCCTCACTCCCACATCATCTAATCTAACAGTTCTCGCCATGAACACAAGTTTAGAGACAAATAGAGGAAATTAGATCTTAACCAGTAAGGTACTTTGTAAACTGGTGACTACTGGACCAGTGGCACATAGGATTGGTATCAATTTTTAGCAACATTGGTTTACTAAATTTGGTTTCTTTCTGTTACGCGACCAGGGACTTTGGACATTCTGTCCTGGAAATCCTTCAAGAGTAACAAATGACATAAAACAACTTTCCATTGTGTTGATGGCAATGGGGACATACCTACTGTGAAATTCCATATACAGTGGATGTCCCTCTACAGTGATCACAACCCTTAAGCAGCCTGCCCTAAACACTATCACAAATTCCTGCAGGCTATTAACTTGAGGATATTAGTTTCGTTTTGTTTTCAGACTCTCTCAAGTTCCCATTGTTAAATAATCTAAGACAGCTAATATATTCTTGCACAGGTCTAGATTTCTTGCAGCTAAGGAAATTAAAATCCCTTGTTTTCCTTATAACACAAAATAAAATAAAAGTAATACAGCCTTGTTGTGTATGCCACAAGTTCTTGACAATGCTAACTCTGCCTTTATACGTAACTGCTTCTGCTGCTTTCTAGTCTTCTAACTGGACCCTTTGAATTATCAGCCAGCAGCTGTATTCTAGGAGCTGAACTCCATTCAAGAAGTCTCCTTGCAGGAGCGGGGTGAAAAAAAATGTTTAAGAGAAGCAGCATTTCTTCCCAGGTAAGAGGATGTATTTTACTGTAGAAGAGACTTATATGAAGAAAGGGGACAGTGTGATTATGTGATTACAATATGAAGAGCTCTCAGATATTGATTACTATGCTCCAGGTACTTTATCTACATTATGTACTTGATACATTTTGTGTGCATTATTTCATTTAATATTCACATGGCTCCATAAGATTAGCATTATTACTGTTCAGGCTAAGAGTCCTTAAGTGGATTGCTGAAGGTGGTAATGCCAGGAAGTGGTAGAATCAGTTTGAATGCTGTTCATGACACCGTTCTTAAAAACTACAGGTTACTGCCTGTCTGAGGAAGGCAACTTCACAGAAAATCACAATGTAAGGCCTAATGCATGCCCTCAAGCAGCAAAACTAAGATAAAATCCTGAAATATACAGGGATGTTTATTCTATCTTTATATACAGAAAGACTGTTCAGGAGTCAGTCAGAACTGTTCCAATTTCGATAAGGCTGCCATGCATTGGCAAGCTCCCTGCTGTTGATAGAGTTCAAGGAGATGGGAAATGAACATTTTGTGGGGTGTATCCAAGGAGAAGAAAACATCCTGTGGTCCAGGAAAAGATCCACTCCATATCCAGATGTCATTTATTAACCATCAGATGTCTGAGGTCTTTATATCCAGCCCCAACCCTTCAGTTCTACTGTTCTCTCATCTGCCTATTTCCTATTTGTATAATTATTTTCAATTTTTCATCCTCCGTTGAGTATTCCAGGGAATCCTGAGTGGACCAGTTTAGCCCTCAAAAGAGGATTTGAGGAAGCAACATCTCTAAGAACTCCGGGAGAATGGTGATGTGGAGAGTTCATTCCGAGCCTCTTAAATGGCTGGTCCATAGACTAGCAGCACAGTATAAACCAGATCCTTCCTCTAGGGTCCTCAGTGAATCATCACCATATCAGATTACAAATATTTACATGAATCTGTTTGGCATCTCATTTTTCCTATGTGTTCCCAGGAGTTAAATAAAAGATTCAATTGCTGGGGCGCCTGGGTGGCTTAGTCGGCTAAGCGTCGGACTTTCGCTTAGGTCATGATCTCGCGGTTCGTGGGTTCAAGCCCCGCGTCGGGCTCTGTGCTGACTGCCAGCTCAGAGCCTGGAGCCTATTTCAGAGTCTGTGTCTCCCTCTCTCTCTGACTCTCCCCTGCTCACGCTCTCTCTCTCTCTCTCTCTCCTAGAAATAAATAAAAATATTTAAAAAAAAAAGATTCAATTGCTGAGATTACAAAAATTAATGGAGATACTCTCCCTAGTAATAGTACCGGGATTCTTTTACAACTTATATACAGACGCAGAAACCTCCAGAAGCCTAGAGTAAAGAAAGCAACACCAACACAAAATTAATATTTAGAAAAAGCAATTTAATTTTATTCAGAAGAGACAACAAATAACATAAAGGCTATCATTGCTTAAGTTTAGACATTTGTCTTAGAATTTCACCATTAACTAGACCTAGCGTAACATAAAAATCAGACTCAACCACTTTCAAAAGATGAAATCCAAGTCACTTCCCATCTCCGTCAGTTATATTTAAGCAATGCCTGAGATCACAAGCACATGTCAAGAGCTCCCTTCCCACATCCTTTCAAGCCATTCCAATACTCTTGACAACTGTGTAGCAAAAGGTCTATTAAAGCAAGTTCTGAGCATTCATAAGGCTTCTCCATTCTTGATCTATTTCTCATAATTTCCTCTTTGGACCTATACCTTGGCTTCATTTTTTTCTCAGTACCCTCCCACCTCTGACCCATGAGAATTATGTAGAGAGCTAACACTAGTCAACATTCCTTGTGAAAACCAAATCAGAATTTGGAGGCTCATGGATTTTAGAAACATCTCATGGTATGTATACCATATATGACATTGCAGTCCCATGGGTGCCTCAGATAATAAACCTCAGATACATTAATATTTCTGCAGAATAACATATGTCTATTCACATGAAGAGTAATAAGGCAGTAAACATTTTCACATATGTTTATATCAAGATTTCTGTCAAATGAGTCACAAAATGCCTTTGGCTTTCAGATACATGTGGATATCCAAGTAAAAGATACAGGATGATAGACCAGTAATAACTCTATAATGTGTCATACACTACTGTATGCTATATGTTCATCTGCTTTGCTCGATCATAATACCCTGAGCAGTTGTTCTCAGTATGCCGGTTTTATATGTCATGGGGCTCAGAGAGTGAAGTTTCTTACCAAAGAACACACAGATAGTAGGCAGTACCAGGGCTAATTCCCAAATTTCACTTTTATATACTTTACTACTTACACTTACACATGTCCTTTCCAGCCTTGACTCTCAATTTCCTCTTTATGACCATCCAAGTGATTGTGTAGCGTCATAACATGTGAAAAGTAAAAGAAGGATTGCACAAGTACATCACATCAGGTGATTATTTCTGGAGGATGATACTATCTGATTGGAGGTGGAGGGCAAATAGGAAGCTCTTATGTGCTGAGGGTGGTGGTAGTGGTGGTTTTTTCACTTAATCTGGAGGTTAGAGGAAAGATTCCTTCCCCCCAGGAAAAAAAAAAAGTAATTCTAATAAATCAGAGGAACACAATGCACATTTTGTGTCACAAGTTGGTGCATATAAATGTGAAGACAAAACTATAGCCCCTTTTATAGGTTGACTATACACAGAACTTGGCAATCACATGGTCACATGTGCCAAGTCCCAGGACATTTTCTTAGCATGTCATTCAGTTTAGAATTATACTGCATCGCCTTCCTATCAATCAAGAGCAGTGCAAAGTTAGTATTCAAAAAGTACAATGGAAATGATATGTTGACAAGGAATAGACTAGGTTAAAACATCATATACAGATTAAAATTGGGCAAGGCATTTTCTTTCCACATATATACTTAAGTTTAATCTATTAGGAAGTATTTTGTCTAGGAACACTTTTCACCAAGAAACAACATCATTTATTTAGGATAAAGATTCTTGACAAGGAGAGAACTAGTAAAGCCCAAAGAAGGCAGGAGGTCAGAGACAAGAACAATATCTTAGATTCATTATCATAGAGATAGAAAATGCCAAGAACTAAGGAAGGCATGGAGCCATGATGGACTGGCTCCAGAGTCCTTCTTTGCCTCTGGTCAACCTGACTTTATTTTGAAAGGGGAGGCCCTCATGTAGTTATTACAAGAGTATCCAAGGCTCAATCCACTCCCTGGTCATAATGAGAGGCAGATGCAGGTTGATTTCTTACCTCATTCACCTTCTGCTTCAGAGCATCACACTGGGATGTCCAGGCAGGTACATGCTGGGCTAGGTCTGGTGGGAACAGACAAAAATATAATAAAGTCCTTATCTGGTATGCATCTCTCAGTATTCAAGGGACTCAGTGTAAGGGACTTGAATGTAACATTCAAGGGACTTGAATGTAAGATCTGCCTTTGACCACCTCACTGAATGATATTTGACAGAGAATTGTGAAAAGGGAAAGGTATAGTTTAGAATCAAATTGTTGCCCTTACACTACATGTTTAACTAATTGGACACATCCAATTTCCCATTGACATGAACAACAGCTTGTAAAAATTCAAGATAATGCTTTTCCATTATAAACCAGGAAAATCATGAATATACCAGTGGATATACCCATGGATTTTAGTTCCACATTGCCCTCCATTTAAACCCATGCTCTGTCTTTTAGTAGCAGTGTGAATGCAGGAGATTATTTAGTAGCTCACTTTTCCTCATCTGTAAAATCTAGATACCTGCATCTACTTCATCAGGCTCTTGGTAACACATTGCATAGCACTTACCTATAACAATATATGATGGCTGGTATTGTTAACAATAATAGTAATTAATCCATTGATAATAATGTATTGATTATTATTATAATATATATGCTGAAATTAAATAGTGATAGCCAAAGACCACCAAATGATAGACTAACCTTTACATACAAAGGAAAAGCTTATCAAACACAGAATAAATATACTCATTAGCCAGAGGAAGGTGACTGATGTATCTAACTCAAACAACAGAAGTTGAGGTGATGGAGGACCTTCAGCCAAGCGGTGAGCGATCACGATCCTGTGAAAACCTTAATCAAATGTACCAACCACTTGGGGCTTTGCAGAGCAGCTGATACAGGTACTAAACTGTTAAGGCACATGGGGTGGCTGCTTCCTAATGAGACCTCTAATGTCAGTAGACAGTGGGTACTTCATCAGTTGACTAAAAAGACTACAACAAATGACTCATATGGAATTTCTCTGACTTAGCTTCCGAGCTCCTCAAGGGAACATTTCCCAGCTCTAAGTTCTCCATACTTCCCCAAAGCAACTGGGGTCCTACATTAGCCAAGTATAACTTGAGAGGGTCCTTCTCTCTCCATCAGGATGTAATCATAACATGAGAGAACTCATCTCAAATCTCAGTATTACACTATACTTGTAAATTGTGGGGGGAAAAAAAAGATTTGAAGTTTGAAAATACAAATTGCGGAGGGTCTCAGTTAGTTAAGCATCCAACTTTAGTTCCAGGTCATGATCTCACGGTTCATGGGTTCAAGCCCCACATCTGGCTCTCTGCTGTCGGAGCGGAGCCTGCTTCAAACCCTGTCTTTGTCACTCTCTACCCCTCCCCTACTTGCATTTGTGTGTATGCTTTCTCTCTCTCAGTCTCTCAAAAATAAATAATAATAACAAAAGAAAATAGAAATTGTGGAAAATCACCTGATACATTAAAAGATTCAAGAAAACAAGATTATTAATACATGTTCAGAGAAGTAAGCCCAATTAAACATAGTTCTTTAAAAAAAATAAACAAAAAACAAAACCATAGCTTCAGAAAACATAAGTTATAACCTTAAAAGGATTCAAGTTAGTTTATCTACAAAAGGGAACACATCAAGGTCAGAAATGTTCTTTTCAAAATTAAAAACATGTTTTCTAGATAAAAAAATATAACCGAGTCAGCCTGAAAGATGTCATTTACAAATGCTCAGCCTGTGACTTAGTCATTACCTTGAGAGAGGAAAAAAAAAACACCTCAGTTTTATCAGTTCACATTCCCTTAACACAATGCTATATTTTAGGTACTGTTAAAGTTGAAGTTCCACCTTTAAAAGGACCACATTCAGGTGAGCAGTTATTACTTTTCTCCTTCGATATATGAAGATTTTCCCCTAAGGTTGAAATTATAAAGTGCATGAAAATGGAAGGCCAATTAAATATCTTGGGTTTCCAGTTTACCCAAGATTGGAAACCCTAAAGAACTAATCAGGATAAAACCCCTGGAGAAAAGTGATGTGCTTGGTAAGGATCTGTCAGTATCAATTCTAGACATTCTTGGCTGAAACATACTTGGCTGAACATGTGCCAGGTTCTGAATGAGGGCTTCTTTTCTTTAGTTCCTGAAGCAGAACATGTCATGGGCCATGGCGGAGAACAGAACCAAAGCCCTGCCAGGCCACACCTTACACGTCAGGCTTGACCGGCACAGAAGTGCCTTTGTGGATGGCCTTTCCACAGTGCCCTGATGTCAGGCAGGGTCACTGTATCATTTGTTATCCAAACTGGGACAATTTTGAGCATGAAAGGCGATACCTGGGCAAACCAGGACCATCTCTATCACACCTGAACTGGTAAGCAACAAAGGGTCAGTGAATGATTGAAGGTTTGCCCTCTCAGGCTGATTTCATTAACCTCTCTCAGCCTAAAAGGAGCAATCCTATGCGGTTAGCAGACTGAACGTCAGTAATAGTTCCAATGCTCGGGTGGCTCATTTCAGCATTAGCAGCTTCAGCTTGGAGTTCATAAAATACAGGCTCAAAAAGGAAAGAGTATACCAGGGTAGAATAAATGGACAAAGTAAAATGTTGCTGTAGTCTGGTCACAGGAAAGCTAGCAGAGCACTCCTGGGCAAGCTTCATCCTTATGTTCAAAACATAAATTGGACAGGGGCACCTGGGTGGCTCAGTCAGTTAAGCATCTGACTTCAGCTCAGGTTCATGGGTTCAAGCCCCGCATCGGGCTCTGTGCTAACAGCTCGGAGCCTGGAGCCTGCTTTGGATTCTGTGTCTCCCTCTCTTTCTCTACCACACTGTCTCTCAAAAATAAATAGACATTAAAATTTTTTTAAAAGAACATAAATTAGACAACCCAGTGGGAAATAGATAAGGAATCACTAAAGAAATTAGAAAAAAAATTGGGGCATCTGGGTGGCTCAGTCGGTTGAGCCTCTGACTTCAGCTCAGGTCATGATCTCATGGTTTGTGGGTTCGAGCCCCATCCTGTCAGTGCATAGCCTGCTTGGGATTCTCTCTCTCCCTCTCCCTCTGCCCTCCCTACTTGTGCTCTCTCTCTCTCTCTCTCAAAATAAATAAACTTAAAAAAAAGAAATTAGAGAAAAGTAACAGTCCATAGATTTCTCCTCAAACATCTGTCATGCTCTTAGCTAGAAGGAAGATAGTGCATAGAAAGGGACTCAAGAACTATACGTTTGTAGGGTTGGGGTGGAGTTCTGTGAGACAGGAATGCAAGCTACTACAACGAAATACAGAAGAGAATAAAGTGACTCCGGAATTCAGAGGGAGACGTCCAGAGTTCTGATAGGACTGATGATAGAGAAGAGTGAACCGATGATGGAGGGGTAGCAATCAGGGGAGGTGTGGGACATTCCATAGGTTAAATACGACAGACGTGAGAAAGTCAAAGACTGGCTTTGGGGAGGGTTGTGTTTGATCCACACAGAGACAGGGCTACAGGAAAATTCTAAAGGTCACTGTGACAGCTGTTGCCACTTGTAGCTGGCACATCTGCCAAACAGGTCCTTCTCTGGGCTCTAAGACCCATGTGTCAACACCGTGAGCAAGTATCATCTAAAGGGCATACCTATAACTTTTCTTTAATACCAAGGTCTGCTGTTTACTTTCAACTAAAGGGGGTTGATGGGTGATTTGACTAATCATTCTCATAGTTGACAAAATTACCAAACAGGAAAGTCTCAAAACATACTAGAAACAGTAAAAATTCTTGGGATCTGTTTTAAAATTTTTTTAATGTTTTATTTATTTCTGAGAGAGAGACAGCATGAGCTGGGGAGGGTCAGAGAGAGAGGAGACACAGAATCTGAAGCAGGTGCCAGGCTCTGAGCTAGCCGTCAGCACAGAGCCCGACACAGGGCTCAAACCCACGAACCGTGTGATCATGACCTGAGCCGAAGTCGGATGCTTAACCTACTAAGCCACCCAGACGCCCCGAGGTCTGTTTTATTAAGTAAAGTTTCGTATTTTATACAAGAGAATTCTTTTTAAAGATATTATGGAGAAGAAAAAAGGGCCCCCAAAGTTGTAGACTAGAACTTCCACTTACACCATGATGTCGGGCAATGTCAGCCATAATGTTGCCCATCACTCTTCTCCAACCTGACATGAATACTTCAGTGCCTCACCATAAGCATACCTTGAGGGATGGTCTCGGGATTAAGTCTAGACAATCAGAGTACTTCCTAGGACTTTTCTTCCAGAATTGCCTAGTAATATATTTTCTCTTTCACTAAGAGTTTATGGTTCTCTAAGCTTACAAATGTTAAGTCTATGGCCAGACACCCAGCCCAGCCCCACAGAGAAGAGCTTCTTTGCAACAGCAGGTGAGTTCAACATAAAGAGATTAGCAGAAATGAAAGATGGGGGAAAGGAAGAAAAGAATCTTTTCTTTCTCCCCTTGAGATCTTAGATCCTTCCTATCTTTTTTTTTTTTTAACTTCCATTAACTATCCCAATTGCTTTCCAAATTATGTGGTCCAGTACATCTTTGGACAGGTTTACTTATGAGACTTAATGTTTTCTCAGGATCTTAGAGACCATAACAAAGAGCAGTGACCACAAATGCTTTGTGATCTCTATACCAATCTTGGCTTACCCAGACCCAAGTCAACTTCCCCAAAACAATGCTTGTGACTGTAAATATTTCCAGAGAGAGCCATCCTATCACAGAAGATCTTCAGATCTTTGAAAATATTTCAAAGACCCTAGCAGTTCTAAAACATCCTTGAAAAGGAATAAAAGGGGAGGAATCAATCTATCTAGTTAGAATACTTACTATGTAGGTACCATGTGGTATTGTGTCAACAATGGCATCCAATAAGACACCACTACCTGTGACAACTGTACTCATTGAGGAGGTCAGCTTTGAGTCCATACCCTGATACTAGAAAGCCTCACTAGTAATACACAGCATATTCTGCCTAGTCATTTTTACAGAGACACATCATAGTCCTGGTGACCATAGGTGCATTCACCTGGATGAAACTGGCCTGGGTGTGTTTATCCAGACAAAACTGCATTCAACCGTAGCAATTCCTGCCAACCTATTTGTCAGTGAAGCACATTTTTCTAACTCCTCGTTGGGGGGTCAGGTCAAAACAGTCCCATGTCCCATGGGCTATCACCGACTGATCAACAGACAATCTTATAGTTATGAATCCTTTTTGCCAGTGATTATGAGTGTGACAATATTCAAATTTAGTATTCCCCCCTCCCTTACTTCTCTGATTAAAACTGTTTAATGACTTTTCCCTACAGAACAATGAAAATAAGGGTGTTCCCCAACTCTCAAAGACGTCAAGCAAGTTTGTTGACAGACATCTAATTAACTTTCTTTTCCAATTAAGTTGTTCTCTATAGTGCTTTGAAACTGTTTATAATGCAGCATTAGTAAGATTGTTTCTCTGATACAAATATGGCATTTGTTCTCATAATGAAATATTCAAATCTATACTTCCTATGAGCCTATTTAAGTAGTTTCCATAGTGAGATGTTTTATTTTTTTCTAACTTCATATGCATTATGCTTTACTCTTCCATAAAGTATCCTCATACTTGCAAGGACTCAAGTGTCCTTCAGAGTCTTCTATAATAAACATGGCCCTATCATCAAAATGTTTCCACCAAATTCTATTGACATATAGCTAGAGAAATATTATGTACTAGAGAAATATTTCTGAGGGGATATACTGGTTAATAGGTGCCCATACTGAAGCTGCATTAGGAGCTTCTCTGTAAGCATTTTTTTTTTTGAATGAATATTGAAAATACTCACTCTGACCATGGCATTGGTGGGAGACAGGGGTATAGGGATTAGATATAGAAATAATAAACCAAGAAAGGATCTCTTCCTTAATTAACTCACATTTTAATTGTGGGATAAAGATCATAACTCTGTAATTATAATAATGTAATCATAGCACTCAGCAGCTACATGAAAGCTGTTTCCTCCTTTCCCTCTACCTCTGGTACTTCCCCTTTGGACTGCAAACGTTTGCTTGACTCATTAGCAAAAAAGAGAATTTTTATAGATCTTTAACCAATTCTGTGCATTAAGGGAATACTCCTGATGGTCTGGTAATTATGTCTGCCAGCCTCCACGCGTAACCCATTCTCTACTCACCTTTGCTCTACTCTGCCCACCAGGGGCTGACTTTGAAGAAGTTATATCTGGGCTTCCATTCCTATGGCTTTTGACTGAGTTCAATTAATAGAAGAAGATAGGAGACACCAGCAAGAGATGAGAGGTCATGAGGAGAAGAATTTCAAGGTATTTCCCCCCCCCACCTCCTCCATTCCCCCACCTCCTCCATTCCCCCACCTCCTCCATTCCCCCACCACCACCCACACACATCACTTCCTCCCAGTCTAAGCACTACATTTCTGGCAATGATTATGATGCCCTAGGACTACAACTAGACATATGCAGCCCCTTCCCATAGCTCTGTCTCTCACCTGAATCTAATAACTCCATTTCCTTCTCTGGCCCCTCAGGTACAGAATGGTAATGGCTTCTTGCTGTGGTTAGTCCCTAGGTACCTCAGTACCACTTGCTAATTTCCTTAACCCTGTCCATACCTTTGCAATAGTCCCTTCATCAAATTGTTTTCAACATCCCAGCTAAATGTGCTTTCTGTTCTTTGTTAGGACCTGATTTGTACATTTGGGATGACACCTGTAATGCAAGATTGGAAAAGAGTGACAAATGGCAAACGGGTTAGAGGACGGACTCCTTAGGTTCAGTGGAGTAAGACATCCTTACCAGCTAGCAGATTAGAGAAGGCTTCATGGATCAGAGGCAGTCAATAAAGGCATGGGTTAATTCTTCACCTTTCTAATGAGAAATATTGGTTCATTTTCTCTCAATTTCCACACACCATCCCCGTCTCACTTAGATTTGGGCTATTCAGGGAAAACTGAATATTGCTCCTGGAAAGAACAGCTGAGGGTTACAGAGTTTGCCTTTCTGATGAACTTGCAAAATGTCAGCGTCTCTATGTGAGCCTGATCTGAATGCTCCTGTTGAAATGTCATGGGGCCAACCCTGTTCACAGGGTGAGGTGGCAGGAACTCATCAGGGAAGTGTTCTTGGCTGCAAGAGTGCCATGGTGCAGAGGGGAGCCACAGTGAGCCCAAGGATAGAAGCTAATGTGCCCTTCTTCCCCTCTCCTTGCCCCCTTACTTCATTTCCCCTGCTTCCCTATATCTCTCCTCATAAACAATACACTTGGCAAATGGGATGAGGGTGGGGAACCGTTGTTTTTTTTTTTTCAAAGACCAAGATATTTTGCTCCTGCTAAGAAGTAATAAAATGATCTTTAAAATGATTCAGCGTAGGGGCACCTGGGTGTCTCAGTCGATTGAGAGTTTGTCCAGCTCTTGATTATGGCTCAGGTCATGATCCCAGGGTCATGGGATCAAGCCCTGCAGTGGGCTCCTAGCTGAGCATAGAGCCTGCTTAAGATTCTTTCTCTCTTCCTCCCTCTCTCTCCCTCTACTCCTCCCCCACTCACTTGCTCTCTCCCTCTCTCTCCCTCTCTCATACACACACACACACACAAACACATACACACACACACACACACAAAGAAGCACCTGGGTAGCTCAGTTGGTCAAGCCACCAACTCTTGATTTTGGCTCAGGTCATGATCTCATGATTTGTGAGATCGAGCCCGGGATTAGGCTCTGCTCTGACAGCACAGAGCCTGCTTGCGATTCTCCCTCTCCTTTTTTCTCTGTCCCTCCTCCATTCTGTCTCAAAAATAAATGAATAAACATTTAAACAAATGATTCAGCACAACGGGCAGGAAGAATCGAATCATGCCAGAGCGTTAGGTGAACCATTGTTCAGACCACTTATTTGGATTTCCCAGCTCGGGCAAGCTCCAGGGCTGAGCCACACTCAGCATTCCAGTCAAAAATTCCTCATCCTTCGGGAAGAAAATAAGGAGTAAAAGATTCAGATAACTGTTCACAGGAGACTCCTGGCCCTCACTCTCTTTACTTCTTTCCCTTACTTATTTCCCTCTCTCTCTTCTCCTCCCTTCTTCACTCTCTTTCCATCCCCAATATCATCAGGTCATGATCTCACGGTTCATGGGTTCAAGCCGCACTTCGGGCTCTGTGCTGACAGCCAGCTCAGAGCCTGGAGCCTATTTCAGATTCTGTATCTCCTTCTCTCTCTGACCCTCCCTTGCTCATGCTGTCTCTCTCTCTCTCCCTCAGAAATAAATAAAACATTAAATAGAATATAATGTAAAATAAAAATAAATTTAAAAATAAAATAAAAACAAAATGTTAGTGCAGCCCTACCTGAGCTTGAGTTGCTGAAGCTCTAAGACATCAGAGCACCTGATGAGTGAAAGCACCATTATCCCATTCTCAAAGGAGTTCAGATCCACAGCTGTGGTGAGGTCTTTACCTCGTGAGGACTCTACCTTCCGATTGGTGGCTCTACACATAGAACCATCAGATCAAAGGATGTGTAACAGTTGTGTCTGCACCTAAAAGAAACCTTGCCCAACGCTGCCTTCTCGGCTGAGTACATTTGTTATATTGCACGTCAACCTCTACTGAGACCTGTCTGCTTACCAGCTTCCTTCTCTCAGTCTGTTACCCCCAGGCTTAATCTCCCCTTGGATTCCTCCTTATGCGCTCCTGAGCTCAGTAAGAATTCTGTGAGAGCTCCAAAATCCTTGTTAGAAAGGAATCCATGAATAAGCACATGGAAGGATGTGCAGCAGCAAAGGCACAGATGCGTTTTTCTGTTTGTAACTCTTCCTTGCAGATGGAATAAACCCAGCATTCATCATGTTTCTTCACCTCTCTTTACATCGCAAGTCCTTACTACCCTTCTGTTGAAGACTCTCGGAGAAATTCCCAGAGTTACAGAATAAAACTACATCCTCTCAACTTGGCGAATAGGAATTCCATGACAGCCCCGGCCAAACTCATCATTATCAGTACCCACTCACCCCGCCTGGTAATCTGTGTGTCCATGACACTAAACTGTTACAGTTCCCTCATAGGGCCATCCTCCCCCAGCCTTCTTTCTTAACTGATAAGCTTCTGTTTGCCTGTTTTGCCTAAACTCAAGCACCTTCTCACATTGACTGTTCCCTGGCCCTCCTGTGATAGGGCATCCCTATGTTCACAAATTATGTTCCCCCATGCAACTTCCCAGGACTTATCACGCTGGGTTGTAAACATGACCTTGCTTGACTCTCTGCCCTCCAACCATACACATGTATCTACTCCTAAAATGATTTTAAGTTCTTCACTACATTGTCTGGAAAGGAGTTAATTGCCCAGTGTGCATTAACCCAATAAATAAATCAAAAGCCCAGTCTTCTTTTTGAAGGAGAGCAAAGATTCCTTGAAATTTTATCTTCAGTGTTGATTTTTGAGTTATGGTCTTTTTTTTTATTTTTTTATTTAAAAAAAATTTTTTTTAATGTTTTATTTATTTCTAGGAGAGAGAAAGAGAGACAGTGTGAGCAGGGGAGGGTCAGAGAGAGAGGGAGTCACAGACTGAAACAGGCTCCAGGCTCCGAGCTGGCAGTCAGCACAGAGCCCGATGCGGGGCTCGAACCCACGAACCGCGAGATCATGACCTAAGTGAAAGTCGGACGCTTAACCGACTAAGCCACCCAGGAGCCCCTGAGTTATGGTCTTATTACAAAATGGATATATGTTTATTATATAAAAATGTTAATACTACACTGTCTATTACTCCCTTCCACCACTGTTACCAATTTGGAAGGCAAAATAGAACCTTATTATTTATATTTACATTTTATTATAGGTAAGATTGAACTATTTTTCCTAAAGTTTAATAGTCATCTGTGCATTTTACTGAGCAATCTACTCCTGTCTTTCTCCCATTTTTATTGGAGTATTAAAGCTATTGATTATTAATATAACAAAACTCTTCTTATGAAAAAATACTTTTTCCTGTCAATTTTAAATATATTTTGCAAGCTTACTTTATTTTCTTTAGTTTATTTTTGCCCAGTTTTTGAGTTAAAAATATATTTGACTGCTAGTAATCAAATATATCAATATTTCTAAGATTTCTGTCTTTGCATTTATTTATAAAAAGGTCTTCTTATTTACTTATTGTTTCACTTTCAAATTTCATTTTTTAATCTTTCTGGAATTTATTTTGGCATAGAGTATATAATTTCTCCACAGTGATAACTAATTGTCCCGGCATGATTTATTGAATAATTCATAATTTCTCCTTTATTTGAAATGTCACATTTATCAGATTAGAACGTGTTTATATATATACATGAGGTTGTTGCTTGCCTATAAAAATCTGATTTCATTGAAAAATATATTCCTACTTCAACACAGCACTATAAGAATTCAGGGTTTGAGAAAAAGTTTATTTTATCTTAACAGAATATGCTTATTTATTTGGTAATGTAATTTACATTCCCCATTCTCACCCGTATTCCCCATTTATTCTTCTCTTTAATTTTTTTCTAACCTATTCTCCCATATTTATTTCTCCCATGTGAAATATAGCATATGTTTTTAAAAATTTAAAGCCAAAAAGACACATAGAAAATATTGACTGAAATGAAATAAAACCTTTAAAAGGGCCTGAAAAAGAAAACCCACCATTACACTTCTATCTTTTTTTGTATTCTTAGGTAAGTTTTATAAAGCTATTTAAAGCATATGCATGGTAAGTTTCATTCCAAAGTATGGATTATTTTCTGCAGACCTTATGAAAAGAGACTCTTTTCTCCTGTATTAGTCTCCTACTGGTGCTGTAACAAATTACAATAAACAACACAAATTTATTCTCTCACGGTTTTGGAGTTCAGAAGTGCAAAACAGCCTGCCATGCTCTCTCCAGGCTCTAGAGGAGAATCCCTTTTCTTCTCCAGGTTCTAGAGTGGCTTTCCTGGTGTCTTTTGTGTCATTGGGACATTTGTGATTATATTTAGGGCCGATGCAAATAACCTAGGAAAATCTCCCCATCCCAAACCCTTAATTTAATCCCATCTACAAAATCTTTTTCCTCACTTAAGATAACACTCACAAGGTCCAGAGATTAGGACCCAGACATTCAGCCTACTATAACCTCTGATATTTATAAGTTAAAGCAAATTTTTATTTTATTCAATGATTTTCTAGCTGGAAAATTGAAGTAACTAGGAAGATTGGCAAATTTTGTCTCCCTTTCAGAAGTTAAATCTTTCATTTATTTCTCCTATCTTATTTTTTGGGTGTAACTTCAAGAAAACTAAATAATACAGGGAATAACAGTATACTTTTCTTGTTCTTGATTTAAAATTTTTTTTAATGTTTATTTTTGAGAGACAGAGAGAGCACATGCGTGTGAGCGGGGGAGGGACAGAGAGAGAGGGAAACACATTATTGAAAGCAGGCTTCAGGCTCTGAACTGTCAGCAGCACAGAGTCAGAAGCCTGGCTCAAATCCATGATCTGTGAGATCATGACCTGAGCCGAAGTTGGACACGTAACCGACTGAGCCACCCAGGTTCTCCACTTGTTCTTGATTTTAATGGAAATACCTCTGGCAATTCTCCAATAAACTATAATTTTCAAATTGTACAATTGCATATTCTCATACTATTAAAATAACATAAACCCAGGAATGAACTCATATTGACATTCTCAAATATTCTGCCCTTCACTTAATCTTTGCCTAAACTTCTGTAACGTTGTGACTTCAAAAGGCCAGAAATCTTATCTGCTGCTTTTGGGTGGCCAGAATTCATTTTCTCTTTCACTCTTTGAAAATATCTAGGGCTCTTTTCCATATGTGCCATTAATTTTACTAGATCTTCCAAACAGAATGGGAGGTGGTCATCAAACAAATACATGCATATTATTTACAAACCGTGTTAAATATTATGAAAGGAAAACCAATTTGTTAAAATAAATGGACAAAAAACCCAAATAGGTGAAAAGAATTCAGGAACAAATGGGTTTGTACACAGAACCATGTATTATGTTTTGAAGTCATAAAGCTAATGTAAAAGGCAAGGCTGCTGGATAAAATAGGATAAAAATTCATATCTTTACTCCATGCTTATGGGAGAAAAAATATACTTTGGTAAACTACACAGAAAATAACTCTAATTCTGTTATTAAAAATCTTTGCGGAAGGACCTGTTTTTGGGAAAGTTGTGATCTAGTCTCGTTGCTTTACTTCCACAGCAAGAATGACATGTGGCCAAGGAGATTTCCAATATTGTGTGATCCCATGCCTCTAAAATAATTATTACTGAGATAGAGGTTAGCAAAAGAAATAGGAGGACAGGTTCCTTTTTAAATATTGTATTTCTGGGGCGCCTGGGTGGCTTAGTCGGTTAAGCGTCCGACTTTCGCTTAGGTCATGATCTCGCGGTTGTGGGTTCGAGCCCCGCGTCGGGCTCTGTGCTGACTGCCAGCTCAGAGCCTGGAGCCTGTTTCAGTCTGTGACTCCCTCTCTCTCTGACCCTCCCCTGCTCACGCTGTCTCTCTCTCTCCTAGAAATAAATAAAACATAAAAAAATTTAAAAAAATAAATAAATAAATATTGTATTTCTGTAACTGACTCTACTTTAGGTTTTAAAGTATTTTCTTTTGTAAGATTAATAATATAGTCTGTATTACAAACTTATCCTTACCGTTGTCTACTTTTGATATCTGAGTAATGTTGAATCACAATGGAGTGCTCAACTTTCTTTTTTTTTTTTTTAAATTTATGTTTTATTTATTTCTAGGAGAGAGAGAGACAGCGTGAGCAGGGGAGGGTCAGAGAGAGAGGGAGTCACAGACCGAAAGAGGCTCCAGGCTCTGAGCTGGCAGTCAGCACAGAGCCCGACGCGGGGCTCGAACCCACAACCGCGAGATCATGACCTAAGCAAAAGTCGGACGCTTAACCGACTAAGCCACCCAGGCGCCCCTCAACTTTCAATTTCACACACTTGTCACATTCATCAGACGTGTTTTTATAATGCATAATCCAGGCCCTATCAGGGAAATTCAGAATTAGAATCTCTGTTGTGGCACCCTCAAAATAAACATTTTTAACAAATAGGTAATATTTAGGCACATTGAAGTCTGTGACTCACACGTGTAGTGATTAGTATCACTGGCTTCAGAATCGAAACACTTACTAGTCATGACTTTTGACAAAATTCTTTATTTTATTTTTCTTAAAATCTATTTATTTTGAGAGAGAGAGAAAGAGAGTGTTATTGGGGGAGGGGCAGAGAGAGCAGTGAGAGAGAATCCCAAGCAGGCTCTACACTATTAGCACAGAGCCCTACCTGGGGCCCAAACTCAGGAACCATGAGATCATGACTTGGGCTGAAAACAAGAGTCATATATTTAACCCCAGGAGCCCCCAGATTCTTTATTTAAACTTCATTTTCTCACTTCCAAAGTAGAGATAAAAAATATTGTGAAATATTTTAAGAACAATTTAAAATAATGTTTGCAAAGAATTTAGTTATAATCAAGGTCTTTATTTATTTATTTATTTGTTTTTAAATATTTTTATTTATTTCTAGGAAAGAGAGAGACACAGCGTGAGCAGGGGAGGGTCAGAGAGAGAGGGAGATACAGACTCTGAAATAGGCTCCAGGCTCTGAGCTGGCAGTCAGCACAGAGCCCGACGCGGGGCTCGAACCCACGAACCGTGAGATCATGACCTAAGCAAAAGTTGGACGCTTAACTGACTAAGCCACCCAGGCGCCCCTCAAGGTCTTTATTTAAATAATTGTTTCTTTTGATACTTTTTCAAACTGATTCAATAGTTGGGACACCTGGGTGGCTCAGTCAGTTAAGCGTCCGATTTCAGCTCAGGGCATGATCTCTTGGTTCAAGAGTTCAAGCCCCACATCAGGCTCTATGCTGACAGCTCAGAGCCTGGACCCTGTTTTGGACTCCCTCTCTATCCTCCTCTTCCCCACTTTCTCTCTCTCTCTCTCTCTCCCTCAAAAATAAATAAACATTAAACATTTTTTGTTTGATCCCATATTTATAGCACCTATGTTATTGTAAGTATCTAATGGGGTCTAGGTTCACATTAACACTTAGTTACTTATAATATAATTATTAATTTAATTTGACTTTTATCTCTTTGATGACTTGAAATCTTTGAGTGTTTTATTTATCTTTCATGGAAGTACGCAATGTCAGAACAGTTAGCCTTCTGACTTAAGAAATATTAAACCAGGTAATGGATTTAGAGGCCTGGGAACTTGACTTTGCCCTTAGTAGGACAAGTCAGAATGTCTCAGACCACAGAAACAGGATGTTAGAACTGAGTTTCTTACATAAAATTAGGCACCACCGAAGATCATTCTCAGTATGAAATAGTAAGTAGAATATTCTACTCAAGAGTCCAAGAAAGAGCAAAGAAACTTGCCGTGAAACTGAGTCGTAAAAGGACTAATAGTAACCTGTTAGGGATACCAGACCTGATGGTGCTGTCTAACTTTATAGTATCTGCTATGAATGTGAATCTTAGCTAGGAAGTTAACATACGCATGTATCCAGCATGATGAAAACTTGACAGAGACGAAAAGCAGCCTCCCGTTTATCAGAGGGACCCCTCTTCCACTGAAGGTACCAGAACACCTCTAGGACAAGGAAGATAAACTATCTTGTCAAATACATACAACTGACAGAAGGAAAGGAATCTCTCTAAGACAGCCATAAGATGCAACAACTACAGAAATGTGTACTACAAAATCCAGAAACAAATAAAAACAACTTACTGTTTCAAAGTGAGTGATATAAATTTATTAAAATAACAATGAAAGGAGGCATAAATGCAAGGATGAAAACAAAATACTAACTCTTTTGATGCATTGTTTAACTTTTTCAATTTTTATTGTGAGCTAATCTTTATCTTTTGTTTTTCCTCTTCTTTCTGTGAGGATTCCTTTGAAACTGTCCTACCAGGGAGATTTTGTATTTACTTCTGCAAAAAATCAGAATCAATGTTTATTTTATTTTGTAAATATTTGGAATCCAAGGTAACGTGGTTGGTAAAAATGAGCCACAAACTAAGAGACTGATTAGGCTTGTGGTTAATTTTTTTAAACCACATTCCAAGCAGAAAGGAAAAGAACAAAATATCTACCCGACAAATTATGTGATTTGTTTTTCTTGTAGGGTTCTCCCTCAACTTAGGGCACAACACTTTGAGAATCAAGACTTTCATTTTGGGGGTCTCAACTTGAAGTTTCCACATTCTGGATCAAGGTCTTTCTTCACTGTCCCCAGAGACACAAAACCCACAGTCTCCAGGCCGGACTATCTCAGTTTTAACACTGTTGACATTTTGGGCCCCATGATTCTTTGCTGTGGAAGGCTTTCTTACACGTTATAGGATGTTCAGCAGAATTTCTAGGTTCTACCCAGTAGATGTCATTAATGCTGCCCACACTACTTCTCCTCCCCCCCCCACCTCCCCACTGTTATGGCAACAAAAAATGTCTCCAGATGTTGTCAAATGTCTCCATGTGGAGGCAGGGCTGAAGGGGGGAGGTGCACAAAGTCATTCCCATTGAGAACCACTGCTCTAGGCTCTTCTCAATCCCTGCAAATGGCAACACCCCCTGCCTCCAGCTCTCCCTTCACCAAAGTAGACCTGCAGCAGTTCCTCACAGGAGCATTCTCATGTTTTTTAGGACACTCTTTTGGCTCCCTTCTAGAACCTGAGAAGTTCTCTTTCAACCTGGCAATCTCAGCTATACATTTAAGTCGTGTATTTTTAAATTTATCATGTGTTTCTGTATATTTCCAGTGAAAGGGTTTTTGGTTCTTTATTTTCTAAATGTTTATTTATTTTGAAAGAGAGAAAGGGAGGGAAAGAGAGAGAGAGAAAAAAAAAGTCTGGGTGCCGGTGTGTGTGTACACATAAGAAAGCGGGGGAGGGGCAGAGAGTTAGAATTCCAAGCAGGCTACACACTGTCAGTGCAGAGCCAGATATGAGGTGGAACTCAGGAAGCTTAAAATCATGACCTGAGCAAAAATTAAAAGTCAGATCTTACCCAACTTAGATGCCCAGGAGCCCTGGTTTTTGGTTATTTGAGTAGAGAACTTGTCGTATAGACAGTCAGACATTCGCTGACTCTTCAAGGGGGTAAGCTAGTGCAGAAGACCTCTCTTCAAACACCTGGAAAACTGATGTAAATTCCTAGGTCAAATAATATCCCAATGACTATTTTAAGCCTAGGGAACATCAGAAACATAAAACATCGAATATCATTGTGAACACCAATAAATTATTGAGATTCTACTACATGTAGATGACCGCTTATCACAATTTAAAGACCTCTAGTTTACTGTGTGGATTGTCTATCTTCTTATTCATTTGTTATCATTCTTACATAAATTACCATGGTAATGTCAGACATTGTCTGAGATGCTTTGTCCCATTACTTTGAGCATAAAAGATATAACTTATACAAAAATATCAATTGCTCATTTTATTCTGATAATGTACTTTAGTATCAAAATAACCATAACAAATCCTTGGGTAGTTAGTAGTTAGTTTGTTCTGATGAAAAGACCATTGGATTTAGAGACAGATATCCTAGAGGCAAATCCTGCAGAGAAATAGCTAGGCAAGGATCTAGTCCTGTATAGGATATATATTACCTTTACTAATGTGAACAGTTTCCAGCTACAAACATCTGAGCTCTTAAATATTTGTTTTTTCCAGAGACGGCCAGCCCAAAATTCCCTTTTTTTCCAGTCAAATTCCTTTAAAAGATTGCTGCTATTTTGGAATTCTGTTGTAAACCTGATTTCAGTTACTTTGACCTGATTCTGGGTGTACTGCTAAAATATTTCAGGATAATTATAAAAACATAATATTATTTGTCAGCAGGGGAAAAAAATCCACCAGACCATATCATTTTTCAGACTACTTGTAGATCAGTCAGTGACTCAAGGAGGGAGCATGAATTATCTGCAACTTTCTTTGAATTATTCAGCATCTACTATGCATGATTCTAATTGTTTCAAAGGCATCTCGGTTAAAAATAAGTGACTTTTCAGCTAAGCTTCTGTCAGTGTTTTTTGTTTAATATTCAGTAACTTAATATCAGCACTGAATTATAAAAGAGAATCCCATCTTTATTGACAATATGTGTGTGTAAACAAACACACACATGAATATATATACACACACATACATATGCATTTGGAATATACATATATATGGATTTCTGGTAAGAGTAAAAATGCACGGGATAAGGGTAAATAAAGAATTAGCTCTTCCTCGTGATAAACATTTTTCCCATACCGGATATTATTTTAGGGTGAGCAAAATCATGAAACTTGGTGATGACAGTGAGGTGACATGGTCAGTGGCAGAAGCACTGGACCAAAGATGAGAAGAGTTATTGGAGAATACTTGGGGGGGAGGGGAGCAGGGAGATGAGATGGACAAGACAAAGCTTGGAGTTCCCCCTAGAGGTTGGTGTGTGCAGATGATTTCCTCTACATCTTTTTCTCCCTCTTACTCTTAACCCCCAGGGCAGTTAGAGAAAGGCTATTTCTCTAGAGAGGACAATATAATGTTGGGGTCGGGGGGTGTCATTTCCCTGTATTATGCCAACCCTTTAAATAGTTTTTGAATGGCCACCTGGGGAAATGACATGGGCCATAGGACGCAGGAGGACTCATTAATAGTTCCTCTGTACTGCATACGAAGTCAAGCCAGTACTGACCTCATTTTCCTATTTCAAATGAGACATAAACGTATGTCCACCTACGATTAGCCTGGAGCGTAAAATGTACATCAAATAACCACATATCACAACATATAATGCCAGTGATGTCAAATGACCCAAATTTTCTCTAACCCTAAAAGACATAGAGTGTCTCATTATCAATATGATCATTTTACCACAGAGAAAGTGAATTCTATCAAAGTGATTATACCTTCATCTTAATCCTGAACGCTTTTAAAAGTAGTGTTTGGTTTGTGTTGTCTTCCCACTCTGTCCTAGCCATGTGGAAGCTTGTTTCTGGTTAAGCCTCTTCACCATCATCTACTATCTGGTGTGTGACGTAGAAACTAATGCTGCTCCTTTATTTTTTTAAAATAATTTATTGTCAAGTTGGTTTCCACATAAGACCCAGGGCTCATCCCCACAAGTGCCCTCCTCCATGCCCATCACCCTCCTTCCCCTCCCCCACCCTCATCAGCCCTCAGTTTGTTCTCCGTATTTAAGAGTCTCTCATGGTTTGCCTCCCTCCCTCTCCCCAACTATTTTTCTCATTCTTCTCCCCGATGGTCCTCTGTTAATTTCCTCCTAATCCTCCTAAACGTGCAAACATATGGTATTTGTCCTTCTCTGCCTGACTTATTTCGCTCAGCATAACCCCCTTAAGGTCCATCCATGTTGCTACACATGGCCAGATTTCATTGTTTCTCATTGCCATGTAGTATTCCATGGTATAGATAAACCACATCTTCTTGATCCATTTGTCCGTTGATGGACACTTAGGCCCTGCCCATGTTTTGGCTATTNGCCCTGGGCTCTTATTTGTTGGGGGATATTTGATGACTGATTCAATTTCTTCACTAGTTATGGGTCTGTTCAGATTTTCTATCTCTTCCTGTGTGAATTTTAGTAGTGAGTGTGTGTTTAGGAATGTGTCCATTTCTTCTAAGTTGTCCCATTTGTTGGCATATAATTTTTCATAGTATTTCCTGATAATTGCTTGTATTTCTGAGGGGTTGGTTGTAACAAGTCCATTTTCATTCATGATTTTGTCTATTTGAGTGCTCTCTCTTTTCTTTTTGAAAAGCCTGGCTAGAGGTTTGTCAATTTTGTTTATTTGTTCAAAAAACCAACTCTTGGTTTCATTGATCTGTTCGACTGTTTCTTTGTTTTCTATATTGTTTATTTCTGCCCTCATTTTTATCATTTCTCTTCTCCTACTGGGCTTGGGGTGCTCTTGTTGGTCTCCCTCTTGTTCCTTGAAGTGCGTTGTTAGATTTTGCACTTGTGCTTTTTCTAACATCTTGAAATAGGCCTGGAGTACAATGTACTTTCCTCTTAGGATTCCTTTGCCACATCCCATAGAGTTTGGCTTGTTGTATTTTCATTTTCATTTGTTTCCATATATTTTTAAATTTCTTCTCTAATTGTCTGATTGGCCCATTCATTCTTTAGTATGGTGTTCTTTAACCTCCATGTTTTTGGAGGTTTTCCAGACTTCTTCCTGTGATTGATTTCGAGTTTCATAGCATTGTGATCTGAAAGTGTGCATGGTATGATCTCCATTCTTTTATATTTATTGAGGGCTGCTTTATGTCCCAGTATGTGATCTATCTTGGAGAATATGCCATGCGCACTTGAAAAGAAAGTGAATTCCATGACCTCAGGATGTAGAGTTCTAAATATATCTTTCAAATCCATCTGGTCCAATGTGTCATTCAAGTCTGTTGTTTCTTTAGTGATTTTCTGTCTAGTTGATCTATCCATTGCTGTAAGTGGAGTATTAAAGTTCCCTGCTATTAGCACATTCTTATCCATAAGATTGTTTCTGTTTGTGATTGTTTTATATATTTAGATGCTCCCACATTTGGTGCGTAGACATTTATAATTGTTAGCTCTTCCTGAAAGATATACTCGGTAATTATTGTTTAATGCCCTTCTTCATCCCTTGTTACTCTTTAAAGTCCAGTTTGTCTGATAAGTATAGCTACTCCAGTAATGCTGCTCCTTTAAAACCAATTAAAAATGGATTCATCCCACCCTCAATTTCCTTCTTTTTGTGTCTCTACAAGATTCCCTGGAAGTGTAAGAAAAACTTAAAATACCAAAATATTGCCCACATTATTTAGATGACACAATCGGATCCCCAAATGAAATGTGATCACTGAAGCACCTTATAAATCACTGAAGCGCAAATTCCCTCATAAAGTGTGGATGTTGAGAGAGGAAACTGTGATTTTGCCAGGTCTGAATTTAGTGCTGCCTACCCCAGAGCACAATGTTATCTGGGGAAATAGGGTATGCAGGGAAAACACAAGAAAGAACGATGGAAAGTTTTTGCATTTTCAGTTGTATGTATCTCCAGGATCTATTCATTCATTCTAATTGTCTAGAATCCACCTACTGTGAACTGACAGAAATTTGCATAAATAGTACATTGAGAAGTACTCCAGTTATCTATTGCTGGGTAATAAACCACATCAAAATGTATGGCTTAAAACAACAATTTGTGATTTTCCGTGGGTTGACTGAGCTCAGCTGGCAGCTTTCACTTGAATTATCTAATGAGACTGTAGTCAGATGGTGGCTGGGGATAGAGTCATCTGGACGCTCAACTGGGCTGGGTGAAGAGATGACTTATTCACATGGTGGGTAGTTTAGTGCTGGCTATTGGCCAGGAGCTCAACAGGGGTTGGTTGTTAGCCTGAAGACCCACAGGTGACCCCTTTTTCTGGCTGGGACTTCTCCTGGCCCAGAGGCTGGTTTCTAAGAAGAATTGTCCCAAAATCAAGCTTTAGAGAAATAGAGAGAGAAATAGGAAGAGAAATAGGAAGAGGCAGCAAAGCTCTTTTTGACTCTAACTTTAAACTATAACAACATCACTTTCACCAAATAAAATCAGCCAAGCAAATCATTAAGGTATCCCATATTTACGGGAAGATGAATTAGATTTCAGTTCTTGGTATGAGGGGCAGCATGCACAAATACGTCTAGGAGAAATTGATAGAAGCCATATTTGTAGACTAGCTACAAGAGTTTAATGGTGGTTCTGTGATTTCCATACCTTGGGGGAAACAATTTTTTTTAACTTTTTGTATATTTTATTTATATTTGAGAGAGAGAGAGAGAGAGATCACGAGTGGGAAAAGGCCAGAGAGAGAGAGAGACAGAATAGGAAGGAGGTTCCAGGCTCTGAGCTGTCAGCACAGAGCCCTATGTGGGGCTCAAACCCACGAGCTGTGAGATCATGACCTGAACCGAAGTCAGACACTTAACTGACTGAGCCACCCAGTTGCCCCAACAATTTTATAACTAATGCAAACTGGCTAACTTTTCTTCATGAATGACAAATTAAATATTCAGGCAGAATTTTATAATTATGGCACCTCCCAATTCTAATTTCTGAATTTCCCTTACTCTTACCAACACTTAATCCATAGATCACTCAATTTAATATCACATGATCTCTCTTTTTATTGTGCCAAACTTATTGACCCCAAACCATCACTTTTAGTTGCTCGTATTTCTAACATCCAACTTGTAAATTGAGTGGCCTATGTCCAGGGATACAGCCCACATTCCCTATACAAAATTACAATAGGCAAATCTCCAAGCAATTTCATGGTCTTGAATTCCTCAAACACAAGCTCAAGCTCTTCTTTTTATTTCTCCAACACAGCAGGATATAATAGTTCCTTTGGCCCCCAAGCCACTGCTATTGAAAGCAGGATTTATGAAAGACTAAATGAGCTTTCAGTTCCCTTTAAAAAATTGTATGCCCTTCCTCTTACGCAGATGGTTCCTTTAGTCCTTCCTCCACATTGAATTACCTTGCACCTTGAATAAACTTTGTGAGTGAGTGAAAAATCTTTCTTCAGCTCCTTTTGTTTCTGATCCCATTTCTAGTGAAATGTCTCAATCCCTAAACTCAGCCTAATGATAAAACGAAAGTTACTTGAGACTTTCATGAACACCACCCCTGATATTTGCCACCTGAAGACAATATATTGTTAAAGTAAGTCTGCTGAGACCCTAGAAAAGAATTTCTCTTGCAACACGCATCAGGTACCTAATAGATACAAGGGGAGTAGTGGTCTCCACACATAGAAGATTTAAATAAGATCCCTTAAAATTCCAGAATAAATCCCCAAAGGAGATTTTGATGAATAGAATTCCACATAATCTGGAATTTTGGGGCGCAGGGTTGGCTCAGTCGGTTGAGCAACCAACTTCGGCTCAGGTCACAATCTCACCGTTCATGAGTTCAAGCCCCACGTCGAACTCTGTGCTGACAGCTCAGAGCCTGGAGCCTGCTTTGGATTCTGTATCTCTCTCTCTGCCTCTCCCTGGCTAGAACTCTGTCTCTCAAAAATAAATAAACTTTAAAAAAATCTGGAATTTTATGAAGTTCCTGTGAACCCATGATATATATCTGCCCATGATCTATTGATTCTTAAAATTAAAGAACATGGATAAATATATTCAGCCTCCAGAAATAAATGCTTATGTTTGCCATCATCAGATTCTTAACAAGGAGAAATCTTGACTGAGAATCTTACTCAGTACACACAGTATCTCTACCCAGGCCTTTGCCTCAGTGAGAGGGGATCTTAAAAGACCTTGAGAGCTGAGGAGAGTTGAAGCTGTGTCACCATCTTATTACACAGTTCTTAACCAGTGCAAATTGAACAATAAACATATGATTTCAGAAGCCACTTAATACAATTTTATAGGCAGGGAATTTTCCCTTCTATAAAGATATACAAAAGAATCGCAGGCTTGAATAAATGTTCTAAACTGAGAATGCACTATCAAAACAGCTGACAAAAGAAGAAATTCTTGAACTTTTTCCTATGGTTGCCTCTCTTCTTCAGGAAAAGTATAGTAAACCAAAACTCCAAAACTACATTTCCAGTCCCAATATACAGTTTAACATCTACTTTATAATCTCTCCTAATGATTTTACTATTCCATTGTTTTCATTAGAATAGCTTGACTATTCCAGGAAACTTTTGCGGAGGTAAATAACTTGATTTTTCATTACCAGGCTTTCTCCAGACTTTCAAATTTCCTTTCAACCCTTCAATAGGAAGTATCAACAGGTGCTTTAGGTCTTCAGACTTTTAAAATCTCTCACCTCAGAATCTTCTTGCTGTTTCCAACAGTCCTAAACTGTTATATCAGGATTTTTCCCCAATCCTAATTAAGCCCTCTCATGGAAAGACCGAGCATAAAGCAAACTTGTTATTCTCTACAAAATTGACCTTGCCTTTTCTCCTCTGAAAACTACAGAGCTCTGTGGAGGTGGTGTTCACTCTTCTTGAAGTAAGCAATTCATTTTGTTTGCTTTATCAATAACTTGTGTGGGTGATATTCGTGGAGTTAACATTCAATGAAAAGTAGTGCTCAGACCCCTGAAAACTAACCTATCAAAGTAGAGGAGACTGAATTTGGTGTGCGTATAAAAATATGGCATCAAAAGTCAAAAGTGTGATTACTATTTTCCTCTATCCCAGCCTCATAAAGGATGTGTTCAAAGGGATCCTATACTTCCTGAAATATTGAGGTCAGATGCTGTCTCTGGGGAACTACTTAGAACCTCTCAAGTCCATAGGGCACCTGGCTGGCCCAGTTGGTGGAGAGTGGGACACTTGAACTCAGGGTTATTAGTTTGAGTTCCACATTGGGTGTAGAGATTACTTTTAAAAAAGCCTTTGGAAAAAAACAAAAAAAGAACCTCCCAAGTCCTCTGGCTTTTGCGGACAGGAAATGTCTGGGAAGCCCTGGTGTTTCCAGGTCATTGCAGATACACACACACACACACACACACACACACACACACACGAAATGAGGAGGAGAGGGAGAAGAAGAGAGATACAGGCAGGCATAGGCTGTCCCAGTTTTTGCCCGCCACTGACCTTGAAACAAGACATAGAACTTGGCATAACTTAAAACCAGATCTAACCCCTTACCACACTGCAATATCAATATTTTATTGAAGATTTATCCCATAGGGAAATGGGGAAGAAAAGGTATAACGCATAGCACAAACAATAAAATTCTTATTGGACATATCCGGTCTTTGATCTTCCATGTTCTTAAAATGACTAACCCACCCCTTCTGTCTCTCCTTTCTTTTCCCTTCCATTTAATATAAATCCTTTCCATCCTACAAAGCAATCTAGCTCTTCCAATCTTTTAGCAAAACAAAAACCTGAATTAGCTAAACCCCTCCTCACTTGGAATGCAGAATGGGGAGGAGGGCTATTTACTGTTACTCAAAGGTCTCACCTCCTCAGAAGAGTTTAGCACAGAATTTACCCTTAAATTTCCCATCCACCTTCCATTTATACCATATTCAAGTTGCCAGGTCTCTGCAATGGAACTTTGACTAAATCCAAATCATAGGTTTGCTGAAAACTGAAGCAATATTCTAGCAGAAGAGGAAGTTTTTAATCAAGGAGAAGTAGCAGGAGGCTATGGACAAATATTCAGTGACCTGGAAAATTAAAATGAGGATTAATTTCAACCAACAACCTGATGTGTGTGTGTGTGTGTGTGTGTGCGTGTGTGTGTGTGTGTATGACAGAGAGAGACAGAGAAACAGAGAGACAGAGATTTTAAAGTGAAAAAACAAATATCTTTGCACTAGTTTCTGAGGTAATTGCTTGTTTGTCTGTTCTGCCACATGAGAAAATGGCTGGATCTGATTTGCATTTAGGGCATAAAATTGAACACTGAGTAAAGATAATAATAGGCATATTATATACATATATGCATTGTGATACTTACATTAATATTTAAAAGCTATCATATTTTTATTGTCTCTAAATCTATATGTTATTTAATGAGAAAAATCACTAGTGCTTAGAACAATTTGGGAAAAGGAAAAAATGCCATTTGGGGGAGGGGATAGATTACTGGTCTTAGAGAAGAAGTAGGGTACATATTAGCATTTCCTCTGGCTTACCTATAGAAATTTGGCCTGCTCTCATCCCCAATTAAAACCTCGGGATTTTTTCCCCAGCAAAATTAAGAGGTTGAGTTAAAACAAAGCCTAGCTCTGTTCTGACTACAGACACCCCTGGTTTATAATGGTTCTGGAAAAAGTGGCCATGGCCAAAATTCACATTGGCCTCATCCAAATGTATAATCACAATGTTTGAGATGCATCAATGTAGGAGTGGCCTAACAATAATTTGCTTGGTTTTCTGTTATTGTTCCTGCTGCTGTTGCTGCTGTCGTTCTGGGAAAGCAAATTTTCTTTGCTGATCGGCACTGTTCTGAGGTGTGTGCATCAAATAATAGGCAGTTTTCAAGCCTTTTTGACAGATGCAATTACACGCACGCAGACACCCACACAAATAAGCCTGATGAAGTCAGACATCTGTTTTCCTACACAAGCTGCTCTCATCCCACTAGTACCTCATGATCTTCTTTTTTCTCCTGGAGACTGAGAAATGGGGAGTTCTCCAGAATGAATCCTCAATCAGTCCTCAACCAGGCCAGCCAGTTGCATTGACCATAGGCAAACACAGGGATGTGGGATGACCAGAGGAAATATGGATAAAGAGAATAGTGCCCGGCCATTCAGATGGGAGGGAGGAACTGCTGGCCCTTAGCTCTAGAACTTACCCTTAAAATCTGAGTTCTGCTTGTATACCTCGAAGTTACGTTGTATCTAATGGAGGAAGGCTTAAAACTTTAAATAAGGGTGAAGTAGTCTCTATGATATAGTTTGACATGTTGGGGGTCAAAGTCAACGGCCAAAGGGGCACCTGGCTGGCTCAGTCAGGTAAGTGTCCTACTCTTGATATTAGCTCAGGTCATGACCTCACAGTTCCGGGGATCGAGCCCTGCATCAGGATCTGTGCTGATAAAATGGAGCCTGCTTGGGATTCTCTCTCTCCCTCTCTCTCTGCCCCTCCCATGCTCTCTCTCTATCTCAAAATAAATAAATAAACTTAAAAAAAGAAAGACAGAATTCTTGAGACATTTTTTGGTGCAAAAGTGTGGTTAAATAGCTTGGGGACAGGACCCACAGGCATAAAGAGCTGGAATGATTGATTGTATACTTTGGAGTTGGGGAGATTTTTCATATGCTAAAGTAGACTTACAGGATCCTGGAGATCTGACTATTGTCAAGCTAAGGTTGTTTTTGTCTCTAAAAAGGCATTAACAGTAAGACAGTTGGGAGTTTCTGGAGGAATGTCATACTCTGTCTGCCTCAAGTATTTGTCAA
This sequence comes from Crocuta crocuta, assembly GCF_008692635.1. Taxonomy (NCBI): domain Eukaryota; kingdom Metazoa; phylum Chordata; class Mammalia; order Carnivora; family Hyaenidae; genus Crocuta; species Crocuta crocuta. The sequence goes on from NW_027533256.1 coordinate 3,762,930, forward strand.
TGGGCTGCAGGTTATAAGGGAATTTACTTTTATCTGCCTTTCCTTTTGTCTTTGTTCTCCACACCATCTGCAGTCCGCTTCTCCCAGCAATGAAGAAAAAGGAAAGAACCCCCAATCATGAATTCCAAGAGAGGCTAACCACGTCCAGTGAATGAAATAACTGACCATGAGAAAATAAAACCTGCAGCCGGAGCCTGAACCCTTCATTCTTCACAGTCAAGTTTGTTCCTCTTAAAATGGCAGCTCAGGGACTGTCCTTGTCCTAAGGCTCTGCCCATTTCCTTGGAAGAGATGGGGAGTAGAAGGCAGTTTGGATGACATTACTATCACACAGTCTGTGACAATGATGACCAAAAGAGGCTTGTTAACACAAGGGTTAGGTTATGGTTTTGCCAAGTATTAATTCCTTCCATTTCATAATTATCTCTTCTGTTTTAAACTGAAATGAATATAAAAATTCTTTTTTGGAATATCTGATTTATATGCTGTTAATATATTTCTATCAGTGAATTATATGCATTTGTGCCCCAATGCTTAATTAATGCATTCATCCCTTTGATGGGTTTTGAAGGTCCCAAAATGGAAATTTTGATTCTTTTCTTCTCTTTCTCTCTCACATAACCAAATATTGGCTGTGACAATATTTACTCTCATTGGAAAAACTGCATTGGCTGCATTCTATATGATCAGCTGACAGTAAATATCTATTTAAAGACTGCATAAGAGATAATTGGATATAATTGGATGATGATTCACAAGAGGTTTCCATATGAACCTCCTAGAGTACATACCTCCTAAAGAGTGAGTTTTAAAACATTTTTTAATGTTTATTTATTTTTGACAGAGAGAAAGAGCATGAGCAGGGGAAGGGGAGTCGCAGAGAGAGGGAGAAACGGAATGCAAAGCAGTCTCCAGGCTCTGAGCTGTCAGTACAGAGCCTGATGCAGGGCTTGAACCCATGAACTGTGAGATCATGACTTGAGCTAAAGTCAGACTCCCCAGCTGAGCCACCCAGGCATCCCAGGGCACTTTTAATATATTAATTTATTCAACAAGTTTATAGTACGTTTTGGGTACTGGGATAGGTGGAAGTAGACACTGCAAATTGAATTGATATACCCCTACCATCATGATGTATACTAACAATTGGTACAGTGAAAAAGGAAACAAAAAACCCAAAATGGAGTCACTTACCCCTAACAAAAGCAAGCCAAGACTTAATTACAGTTTCAATCTATACCAGGAATGTGACCATTTAAAACTCACTCTGAAATGTCCTGATCAACAAGTGAGGTAATCTGAAGGGTAAGAACCCTATCATTCCCTCCTCCCCCAAAATAAGGAGAGGAATATTTTCTTTTCTTTTGCTAATAACCTCTTTGCCACACCCCTTTCCCCCCAAAACCTTCCATTTGTACAACTCCTCAAAATTCCTTTATGCTTGCTAGATGGTATTCTGCCCATTCATTCTGCCCATTGTTGAAGAAAGCCAATCAGGTCTTTAAATTCACTCCATTTAATTTTGTTTTTTAACACTACAAATGTTACTTATATAGATCATTACACACAAAACATATATAATTTTAATTTTGGTTAAGTTCTTAATTGTCATCCAATGTTCAATATTAATTAACCCTTATTGAGTGCACTCTTGACGTCAAGCACTGAGAAAACATAATGTCAAGCACTGAGAAAACATAATGAAATTCAGACCAGCTTTGGAGAATCTGATTACCCAACTGGAGACAAAGAACTACATATTTGCATTGTTTGAAAACACAGTAGATTAAACAGAGCATAAAAATAGAAGACAATCTAAAAATATTGGTGATAATTTGTTTCTGAGAGGCCAGGCTAATTACCGTACTGTCTATCTTATGAGATATTCTTGATTTTCTATATTTCACATTTCTTTAATGAATTAAAGAATTAGAGAATCTAGGAATGCAGTACCAAATGCATAAATGGTGAAGATAATAAGAGGTGCATATTATTGGTTATGGAAGGGATCAAAGTCTAGAGTGTAATAAAGGATGTACAATTTGGCAAAAATGATATATAAGTTGATAAAAGGCAAGCTAATCTATCTGGATAGAATAGTATGATCAATAAAGCAGAGAAGAGGAACCCATATTCCGAACATGAGGCTTGGCATGTGAAAAGGACCTGAGATAGAAATTTTAGTGGGTAAGATCTCAAATGCCTTCAATAAAGAGTTTCAGGTTTATGAAAAATAACAATGGGAGCCTAAGCTGGAAATGTAGATGGGGACTAGCTTGTGGAGGGCTCCCCAGCTTTGTGATTATTTAAACAGTGTGAAATCATTTAGGATTTGAAAACACTGATTCTAATTAGTATTTTTCTAAGTGAATCTAGCAATAAAGAATGAAAGAGAGGAAAGTAGAGGGTTAGCAAGGTTTGGGCACAGCTTCTAGAATACTGCAAGACAGTTTAATTGCTCTGACTTAATATGAGGGAAACTCAACAGAGACTGAAAAGGAAGAGATAGATGCAATAGTTCTGATTCAAACATAACTACTAGGAATTACTACTAACTACTTGTGCATGGTGGTGATGGGGGAAACCATAGTCAATGATGACTTCAATATATTGAACTTGAGTAACAGGGACAGTGCCGTATCTCCGATGATAGATCCTCTAACAGAGTCCAGAGGATCTGAAGAGGCAAGTTGCAAGAGAGGGAATGAGCTCATTTTTAGGTCTATTTGAGTGTGAAGCTACAGCACTGATGCCCAGGGATACAATACCATGGCACTCACAAAAGAGATGAGAGTAACATATTTAGATTTGAAAGAATATAATCATGTTGGTGGTAATTTGATAATTAAGGTCTTTTTTTAACAACTTTCATCTTTGTATCCCGTAGCTTTTAACACATTTCTTGAATCATGTTAGAAATGTAATAAATGATTGCCTAGTGAAAAAAAAACATTAATAGATGACTCAACTCTCAAAGGAAGAATGTATAGACTTCTATGAGCAGAAAATTGAAAATTGGTATCTGGTGGAGGCATATATATGAGAGGTAGGGACCAGCTCAGAAGCCCAGGACAAGTACATCAAAAGATGGTAGGAGTGTAAAGAAAAGGTAGTGCTGAGGAATATAAGGCAGTAGAGAATTCTAAGAAACAAAAAGTGAAAAATAAATTAGAACTCTGCAGAGATCAAAGAGAAAGAGAATAGAAAATAGGTCATAGCTTTTTGGCCTAAAGGAGGCTTTTGTGGCCATGTAAAAAGCTAGTGAGTTTAATGAGAGAAAAAAGAGTGAAAGCTAGATGTAAAGCACTTGGAGAATGAGTAAATTCTGAGGAGGCAGAGACAGTAGGAAATCTGCTGGATTCAGGAGTGTAAGGGGTGGAGGAAGAAAGATATAGCTATAAAAAGTATGAGGGTTGAGGGAAAATATTTATAAAAGTAGAGGATATTTCAGTCTATCAACAGAAAGAAAGCAGGATACCTGTTTTTAAGAATGTTTTTTCACTCGTGAATTTATTTAAAACCAGTGGTTTTCTGCCTTATTATGCTACACATCCCATTACATTTCCAGCATTAGTGATCAAAGAAAACAGTTTCAAGCATACATAGGTGAATGCACTTTCTTTTTCCTAGCTCTTCTATTGACTCTATAATCTGCTTGAAGTGTTAAACCGATTTGCTCTAATTCCATGGGATGGATTATACTGAAAGAGGATAGATTGATTAGTTAAAGAAAGAAAGTCCTAGAAAGCTGAGTAACAAAGCACATTTTGTAAAAACTAAAAAAAAAAAAATCAACAATATTTGGTTAGCTATAATTGATGCTTCTTGCAAGAGATCTTGGAATCCTGTTTCATGAACTTTAATGGGATTAGTGGAATTGGGAAGGGTCACTAAAGGTTTTGCCTCATTTACTGTGATTTAGGAAGCAAGAGGTACAATGGACACATCTTAAGCACTTTACCAATGGCACTGCCATCTAAAGCATGTACAGCTAGCCAGTTCTCACATTGTGACATCTTGCAATTTTTCCCTGATATGTGAATGGTTTGTGCAGGTGGAAAATATCTGTAAATGGTAAAGGCACGTTGAAAATTGCAAGACACTTTTTAAATTTTTTTATTGTATTCACTATTAATCCTGTTGTGTCACTGAACTGCTTGACCAAAACTACTGAGCTAATTGGTTGATGCTTAGATTTCTTTTTTCACCAGTATATAAAGCTCTTTGAGTAAATGAATTAAAGAACTTTACACAAGACATATGTCAACTTCTGTTTTAAATCTGAGGTTCCCAACCATGTTCCATTAAAACAGGAAGTAATCTTTGAAACAACAGTAATAATGAAAAGTATTTTCTGACACTTGATAATTTACATCAAGTCTATGGTTACTTGATGTAAACCGTAGTTTATGATCCACAAAATTAAAATGAGGCTTAAATAGATAAATGTCTTTTGAAACTTGGGTAGAGCACCAAAGAAACACAGAACGGTACTAATCTTCTACCCCAAATATGCACATTATGTATTTATTAAAAATTTACTTCTAAAGACATAAAATAAACGGTCTTATTTTATTGGCTTTTCTTCATTCTGCAAGAATGTGGAAAAGAAATTAAGATGAATAGAAGAAATGAAGAGATATGGAAAAAGACTTCCCAAACTGAAAAATAAAGTCAGGTCTTATGTTTAAATATTTATCAATGGCTAAAAGTTGTCTGTATATTTTTATTAGGCTCATGCTTTGAAATGGTGAGTCCAACTACGGAAAGCAATGATCATGCAATAACTATCACTCTGACAGTATGGGAAATGAGTCCTAAATCTCTGGCAAGCATTACACTGACATTCCATATTTTTGTGATGGACACCCATGAACCTCTGCTAAACACTTGCAAGTTCACAGGGTGCTTTTATCACACCATTGCCTTTAATATCAATTCTATGGGATGGGGATTTCTTTAACCATTTCTTAACTGGAAGCGGATACAAAGAGCAACCCTGTGACTCTCCCAGGACCACACACAGAGTGAGTGGTAGAAATAGAATTCCTACTTAGGCACAGCTGGCTCCCAGGCCAAGGCTCCCAGAAAGTGGCCTGGTTTGGTGGGAAATAAAGGGACCACACAACATAAGGATATGAACCCAAGTCTTTATTCCTTCACCTGAAGGGTGACACGGCAGGCTTCCCTACAAAGTGTTGCTAAGCTCTTTAAAAGCATTTTGCTCTAGGGTTTTAGTGAGTCTTAAATGAGATAATGTTTAGAAATCATCTTTTAGTATTAAAATTCTATTGAAATGGTAAGACTAGTAATATATTTGCTACAGGGAAGCTGAGCTGATATTTGTAATGGCCTTGTGAGAACATGGCCAATGGAGGTGGGGGGAGATACTTATGAAACAGTCCTGATCACACACACAAATCCTTCTGGCAAATGTGTCAGATCCTGGAAAAGACACACCCAGATATTGTCTTTTTATCCCTCTAATGTTTCTGTAACTAAGGAGCAGCTGCTGCTACTGCTATTGCTGTTGTAATCATTATTCTCAGATTATTGATGGGAAAACCAAGAACAAGATAATGTGAGGGAGTGAGGGAGTGAATGAGTGAATGAGTGAGTGAGTGAGTGACTGGGTGTGTGTGTAAGTTTGATGTGTGGCACATAGAAAACAATAAATGATGTCACTCTCACTGCTATTGTTTTTATGCTCTATTCAAAGAGATCAAATTTTAGCTATCTGAAGGTATTCTCCAAGTCTGAGTAGATTCTTTTTTATGCCAAGGGACAGTGTGGAAGAGAGGTCTTTCCAGTCGGCAATGGAATTCCTTGAATGAGCAGAATTAACCACGAGGGATATGATAAAGAGGCAACAACAGTATTTCAAAATGTTGAATGCAGTATCTGCTGCTAGGAAATGAAGCTGCCTTGTAAGTCCTAAAACTGGATTATTGAGGTACAGCATCTGCAAAGAGTTGTTTTTTAGTCTTTGTCAGCCGATTACAATTGCTGCTTAAGGTAATTCTGATCATAGTTATCTTGTCATGGCCAGAACCAAACATTACCCTGAAATTTTATTCTAATATTTTCAGAGTAATAAAAGAATAATAATTTATAGTAGCTGAGCTCTTACTGTATGCCGAATATTGTGGATGCCATTTGTGAGTATTATTTCATTGGAGTCTTGCAAAGCTCCATGATATTGGCACTGTACAGATTTATTTATGAGTCTAGCACACAGTTGGCAAGTGGCTGATTCTGGCTATAAATCCAGGTAGCTTAGCTCTGAGCTCTTACAAAACTTTGCTATTATCCCCACCCCCCTCAAATAATACTATTGAAAATTTAAACTGAATTAGTGGGGATATCCTATATGGGACATAGTATATCCCCTTCTGTACTTTGCTTGTCAGACCATTACAGTATAAGGGAAACATGAAAGTTACAGATTTGCATTGCTTTGGTGTAGGACAATTAGGAGGATAAGGATACTTAAGTCCATGTCACAGAAGAGCAATTAAAGTGATATTTATTCAGTCTAATAATAAGGCATCAACAAATGCTTAAAGGACCATCAGATAGAAGAGAAATTAGGAATACATTCTTAAGGGACACTTTTAGTACTGATGAGTAGAAATTACACGAACAGTATCAGCAGTGAATATACACAGAAAGTCTTTAGAACAAGCCAAACAGATACTGTTACAGTCTGACCTCAATGTCTCTACATCTAGTCTTATGTCATTGGCAGTGTGTAAGTATCATTTGTTTATTATATGACTTTTAAGTCTCTTCCAGAATTTGGTTTCTGATATATATTTTTGGTAGGCTTCATGCCCAAGGCAGAACCCAACACAGAGCTTGAACTCAAGACCCCTGAGATCAAGGCGGAGCTGGGATCAAGGGTCTGACACTTACCTGACTGAGCCGCACAGGTGCCTCTTGGTTTCTGAGATTTTAAAAACTGACAAATTAGGTCTCCATGCTGAGGACTAAAAACTATAAATAACAGTGTGTTCCAGACTTCCCCTCCCCCAAATCAACTAAAAGAATTACGTGCCAAGGGGCGCCTGGGTGGCTCAGTCGGTTACGCGTCCAACTTCAGCTCAGGTCATGATCTCACGGTTCGTGGGTTCGGGCCCCGCGTCGGGCTCTATGCTGACTGCCAGCTCAGAGCCTGGAGCCTGTTTCAGTCTGTGACTCCCTCTCTCTCTGACCCTCCCCTGCTCACGCTGTCTCTCTCTGTCTCAATAATAAAATAATAATAATAACATTAAAAAAAAAAAAAGAATTACGTGCCAGTGGTCCTTTTGGCTTCTGATTTCCATTCCTCTTCAAGGGCAAGGATGCTATGATCTTACAGGAGAGAACAGGTCAATCTACACATGAGATGAGGTGGCAAGCCATGAGAATGTGATAGAGGTCCATAGACTACAGGTAGAAGAGAATTGAGAAAACCCATAAGAGGGGCACATTGGTGTCTCAGTTGGTTAAGTGTCTGACTCATGATTTCGGCTCAGGTCATGATCTTATGGTGTGTGTTCGAGCCCCGCCTTGGGCTCTGTGCTGATGGTGTGTACCCTGCTTGGGATTCGCTATCTCTCTCTCTTTGCCTCTCTTCCACTCATGCTTTCTCTCTCTCAAAATAAATACATAAATAAACCTTAATTAAAAATTAAATATAATTTTTTTAAAAAAGAAGAAGGTATGAGAATTATTCAAATCACAGGTAGGAAAATGGTTTGACACAAGTTTCTGTGACCAAAGTTCGTATCAGAAGTCCCTCTGATGTCTTTTGAGAAGCAAAAGCAAAAAATTGTGTGCTTGTTTACTTTTTTTTTCTAGTTTTTTTTTTCAGAATAACATCATTCTGGGGTCGAGTCATCTTTCTGTTTTCCTGGGGTATTATGTTGAAGGGCTAACATGCAGGATTGGGATTTTGGCTCCAACACTTAGCTATGCTCCATCAAGGTGAAAGCTGTCCCTGTAAATGTGAGTAAAGAGTGTATTTTCATCCTGACTGCTAAGCTGTTGGAACAATGGAACTGATGAGAAAGGGTCCCTCAAATTAGGAATTATGCAAAAATGTTGAAGAGTTCTTGAGGACATCTCCAGAACTCTATATATTACCCCAGTATATTTTCATAGTTTGTACAAAGATTTTATTTCTTTCTTAATTAAAAATTTTTTAGTGTTTATTTTTGAGAAAGAGAGAGGGAGACAGAACACAAGCAGGGGTGGTGCAGGGAAATATAGAGAGACAGAATCCAAAGCAGGCCCCAGGCTCTGAGCCATCAGCACAGAGCTTGATGTGGGGCTTGAACTCATGAACTGCAAGATCATAACCTGAGCTAAAGTTGGATGCTCAACCAACCGACTGAGCCACCCAGGTGCCCCTATTTCTTTCTTTTTTTTTTTTAATGTTTATTTACTTTTGAGGGAAACACAGAGAGAGAGTTAGAGCATGAGCAGGGGAGGGGCAGAGAGAGAGGGAGACACAGAATCTGAAACAGGTTCCAGGCTTTGAGCTGTCAGCACAGAGCCCAACGCTGGGCTCGAACTCACAGACTGTGAGATCATGACCTGAGCCGAAGTTGGACACCCAATCGACTGAGCCACCCAGGTGCCCCAGGTTCCCCCATTTCTTAATAGAGACACAAACGTATGCATGTTCCTTAACTTGAGTTAAGCTTAGGGAAGTCCCTTATACAGCAATAACTATACAGCTGAAGCTTATGGTTTGTGTTGTTTTAATTCCCTTCAAACTTCTTCAGATACCAACTGATATATGGATACCACGAGGGAAAGATCTTATCTATTTTATCTAAGACTTTTGCTTTGTTTTCATGATCGAGATCAGATAATCTATCAGTTAAACAGACTCTGGAATGATGATGATACAGGTTACTAGTAAATTTAAAGTTAAGCCATTAGTGATAGAAGCATGTCAAGAAGTGAAACATGATCTTGGCACATGTACTACTGTTCATTGTGCTATTAACAAATATACTCGTCCTCCCTTCCACACCTGGGGGATGGAATGTACTTTTCTGTTGGCTTACTTTGGGTTTTGCCAATTGTCTTGCTTGCTCTGTATCTTGATCAGCTGGGACTACCACAACAAAATACCATGGATGTGGGGCTCCAACAGCAGAAACTTATCTCTAAGTTCTCTTGTTTCTAGCTCTAGAGGCTAGAAGTCTGAGATCAGGGTGCCAGAATGCTTGGATTCTGGTGAGTTCTCTCTTCCTGGCTTGCAGAGCAGATAGCTGCCTTCTCGCTATGTCCTCCCATGGCAGAGAAAGGGAGATGGAGAGAGAGGAAAAGAGAGGCAGAGGAAGAGAGAGATCTCATTATGTCTGGTCCTTAATCCTATTATGAGGGTTCTACTCTCCTGACCTAATCCAAAAGGCCCCATCTCCAAACACCATCAAAGTGGGGGTGAGGCTTCTACAAATGACATTTAGAGGGGACACAATTCAGTGCATAGCGTTCTGAGAAATGGGATGTGGGCTAAAATAATCTGTACCACCACTGAGTGGAAATGTTAAGAGCTAGCCATGTGTCCATTTGTTGTTGCTTTGAGGAAAACACAGCAAGGCAGATGGTCCCAGAACAAGAAAACTTGAGCCCCATCCACTACTGGGAGCATGATTGGGATAGCCAACGTGCAAAGCTCCAAAGAAACAAACAGTTTTGTATTGGGATTGGGTGTTGCTGCAGAAATAATTCAAGAAACAATGATAAAGAGGCTCAAGTTCAGAGAGGAAGAATTTTTTTTTAAGTTTATTTATTGGGGGCAGCGGGGCAGAGAGAACGGGAGAGAGGGAATCCTAAGCAGGCTCTATGCTGGCAACACAGAGTCTGACACGGGGCTCAAACTGACAAACTGGGAGATCAAGATCTGAGCTGAAACCATGAGTTGATCATTTAACTAACTGAGCCACCCAGAAGCCCCTGTTTTGTTTTGTTTTGTTTTGTTTTTTCGTGACCCTGAGATCAAGACCTAAGCTGAGATCAAGATTCTGGCACTTAACTGCCTGAGCCACCCAGGAACCCCCAGAGAAGTAATACTGATGATATGCAAAAACATTGAAATGACCATAAGACTGATATTTTTGGGGGTTGCCTGGGTGGCTCAGTCAGTTAAGTGTTTGACTTCATCTCAGGTCATGATCTCATGATTTGTGGGTTCAAGCCCTGCATCGGGCTCTGTGCTGACAGCTCAGAGCCTGGAGCCTGCTTCAGATTCTATGTCTCCCTTTCTCTCTGCCCCTTCCCACTATAGTTCTGTCTCTCTCTGCTTCTCAAAGATAAATAAAAAAGACTGATTATTTTTTGAAGAATACTGAAAAGAATGCATTACAATGATGGAATTCTTATGCCAAAAAAATAGCTTAATGACAGCAACAAGGATAAGTGGCCTCCATTTTTGTACTTAGACCAAGAAACTTAAAACAAGAAAATAAACAAACAAAAAAGCCCAGCAGGAGCACATAACACTTGGATGAGGTGCAGAATAAAGACTTCTGGTTACTCATAAGCAGCTAAGTCAAATGCATTTAATATGAATAGTGATAGTACTTTATGCATAACAACTTACTACAAATTTAGCAGCTTAAAACATTCCTCATTTCTTATCATACATTTTCTGTGGCGAAGGAGTCTGGGCACAAGTGACCTGGGTCTTGCGCTCAGCGTTTCACAAGGCTCAGATCAAGGTGTCAAGTAGACTCTGCTTCTCCTTGGAGGTTTGAATGGAGAATGATTCACTTCTAAGCTCTCTCAGGTTGTTGGCAGAGCTTGGGTTCCAATGACTGTAGAGTTCATCGCTGCTGGGTTTGTCAAAGACAGCAAGAGATAGTGGGAGGGAGAGAGATAGGGAATGAATGAGAGTCTCTGCTGCTAGGAGCTCCTAATTTCAGGGATGGACTGAATCCTCTTTTAAAACACTTATTTTGATGAAGCTTTAATTTTTAATATGGTGAGGCCCACCCAGGATAGTCTGCCTTTTAATTAACTCAAAGTCAACAGATTAGGAACCTTAATTACATCTGTAAAGCCTTTTCATCTTTGCCACACAATGTACCATAACCACGGGAATGACATCTGGTCACCTTTGCCATATTGGATTGGTTAAGGGAAGATCACAGTTTCCACAGCAGACAAGGGAGGGGATGACACAGCCCATCAAGGGTCATGTGGGGTATATCTGCCACAGCATTGATAAACTATATCGGACCACATTATTACACCAGAGAGCCTCAAACTCTTCCCATTGATGAAATCAATCCAGACATAGGACAAAGGAGGGTGTGGTGACTGGGAAGCAGGAATGAGTGATGAAGTTCAGACCTGAGGCACTCTGGGGATAGAAGGCTGAAATAAGCAGCCAAAACTCCGATTTAAAAAAAAAAAAAGCCATCAAGAAGCCATGTCTGTTTTAGTACGAACAAGCAAGTCCCTCACCCCCCATAAGAGCCATACAGACACACCCAGAGGCAAAATCAAAACCAGGCTGGATATAGCCCCCTCCCATTTGCCATGGTTGTGGTGGCACTAGGCGGGTGCACCTGAGCTTCTAACCATTTACACTTCAGAGACCCCAAGAAGGATGCAAAGTGTGATTGCATTTCAGCATTGGCTAGGAGGGACATCTAGTGGCAGCTGGAAACTGGGAGGGTTGTCAACTGGTAAGCACATACCCTTGAGCAAGTTGAATGCAAAGAGATTCTGAGTGGGAGGTGCTGATAGTGTGGTGTCTGTTCTCCGGGAAGCCATCCATCCACCAATTTCAAGTTTGGAGGAAAGATACTTAGAAGGTTATAAACAGACTACAAAGGCATCTAAGAATATTTACATGCATCCTAATAAGGAGGTGTGTGATTGTTGAAATAACTGTAACTTGTAGGAGTCACATTGTATTTGGGGAGAGGATGTGTGTTTGTGTGTATGTGGGTGTCTGTGTGTGCACGTGTGTGTCAAAAAGAGAGACCATGCAAAGATTGACCAGAACACTGTGACATAGTGAGACATAAATAGTTAAAGGGAAGGCAGTTAAAGGAGAGAAGGAAATGTGAATTTATAAAGCTCTAGCCACTCCCCACGCTCAGCCCTCCCCCGCACTCTCAAGTGTGTGACTTCCTACAAAAATGAATTTTATAAGTTTAATTTTTTTTCTTTTTTTTCTTTTAACATTTATTCATTTTTGAGAGACAGAGACAGAGTGTGAGCAGGGGAGGGGCAGAGAGAGAGGAAGACACAGAATCAGAAGCAGGCTCCAGGCTCTGAGCTGTCAGCACAGAGCCCAACGTGGGGCTCGAACTCAGGAATGGTGAGATCATGACATGAGCCGATTTTGGACACAACCGACTGAGCCACCCAGGCGCCCCCCAAAAATGGATTTTAGAGCTGCCAGATGTATCAAAAACATAAGCAGAGGAGGGCCGGGTCTAAGAGATGGGGTTGGCAGGGGGAAGCTGAGAAGGAACGAAGCTAAGCTGATGTATAAGATACAGCTCTGAGAGGGGTGGGGAATGAATAAAGAGGCTACCACGGAGGCGGTGCAACGTGGAGGCAGAGCTCTGGAGTGGTGATGAATGATCAGCTACTGAGCAGCCTTAGGTTGGAGGATGTTGTGAAGAAAGGATAAGAGATGAGTATTGTGCAGTTTATTATAAAATGATTAAGATTTTTTTGACAAATACAAGTAAAAGATTGGAATTATTTTAATTATTATTTTGACTGGTTTTCATCCATCCTGGTCCCTAGTTAAAGCCCTGCCACATAATAGATTTCCAGTTACCACTTCTAAGGGGATGAATAGATTCAGTTGACATCCTAAAAGCGCAGATTGGACCGATTCAGCCAATACAAGCAATTTCTAGAGTGTGGTGACAGCTGATGCCACAACAGGCCACGAAACCAGAATTCCACCCTGTGGCCCCCACATACCTTTTAAAACCAGTCCAGTTTACCATAAAGTGAGCAGTGACTTACTGTATCCAGTGCACTGAAACTGTTCATGTTAGATTATGAAGATGAATCAGAAGACAGAGGAAGTCCTGAAAGTTAAGGTGCTTAAATAAAACAGGTGCTTAAAATATGTCTGTTCCAATAGGACCTGTTTCCTCAAAACTCTAATAATTCCCATCTCTATTTTCCTTACTGATTTATGCTTGTGTCCTTTGATTTTACTTGGGATCCTTTCTTCCCTCTCTTCATCTCTCTCCATTTTCAGAGCTTATCTCAAAACTTTACCCAGCTGTAGAATAAGGGGTTTTTAAACCTGGAAGTTTCTGAAGTCCTTTCCAATACTTTCTTAAAATATTGCATAACACTTCTACATACAACACAACACAATACTGTGGCTGAAATGAAACTTTTATTGTGCAAGCACTATGCATAAGTTCAAGTCTTCCTTGAAAGTTAGATCACTTTTCTTAGGTTCTTCCTAGAACTCTGTGTGCTCCCCACCTGTGGCAGATGACAGTCTCAAGCTTTTGTCTGACGGTGTAACTGTATAGAAGTCCATCTATTTGCTTTCTAGATTACAAGTTGCTTAAGAAAAATATACTGTCTTACTCATTGTCCCAGTCATGTTAAGGAAACATTTAAGTATGTGGAATTATTTCTTCAAAATCAAATTTAAATCAAATCTGGCAAGAAGTCAATTTGGAAGTAATTTACCAGTAGTCTGTGTTAGTGAATGTGTTATAATAATAAAATTGTATTTCTTTGAATCTCTTCTAATATCTAAAAGTTTGTAATTCAAGTGGAATGGTGTCTCCTTCACTTACTCCCAATTATTAATGCATACATGACACACAGATGAGTTACCACATTATAATAAAATCTGTGGACTTTTCATGATTTCTTTGTCATGAGATTTTGTTATACTAAACACTGCTTTTTTCCCCCCTGGCCTGAATGGAAAGACTTGACTTTAATTTGTTTTATTCAAAAGGTAACAGTCCTTTGAACTCAGCAGGGAGAAGAGGGAGATATCATGAACATTCCATTCTCCAACTTTTTCATTCTCTAAGTTAGTGCTCTCTCTATGTTTATATGTCAATTGGAAGAGTTTGAGATAGTTATAGAGTTTAGATAGGTACTTTGGGCTCAAGTATTTGCTGTATAAAATGAATGTTTTTATTATTTATTTGCTGCCTAGTTCTAAAAAAATAAAATGGGGAAGCATACAATAAAAAAGGGAGATGAAATAAGACTATTAAAGTAACAGAACAAGAATTCAAAAACGTCCAGAAGGACCAGCTAGAACACTGTTCAAGGTGGGGATTTAAATATAGGGAAGCTAATATTCTGATCGGTAATGTTGCTTAAAGGAATCAGAAGTGGAAAGAAACAATAGGGATAGTAAAAAATAAAATCTCAGGAGTAGGGGCAAGATCAAGTCAAGAAGAAGGAGAAGGAGGGGGTGAAGGAGGGGAAGAAGAAAGGAAAAAGGAAAAGGAAGAAGGGGGAGAAGAGAAGGAGGAGGAGAAGGAGAAGAAGGGAAGGAAAAAGAAGAAGAAAAAGAAGAAGGGGCAGGGAGGATGCAGAAGGAACAATTGCAAACTTGGAATTGAGCATATACGAAAATCAAAGGGTCCAGAGAAGAAAGAGGCCATTATCACCAATGCAGACAAGGAACTCTGACTTGATTGTACTAAACTCCAATGCTTGGTGCATTGTAGGATCATTTGACTTAATGGTCTAAGTCAGCATGAGCAATATAATGGGGTAAATTTATCAGGAAATACAGACCATGGGAAGCTACTGCAACCGAAGTCAACGTTCATCTGTGAGTTATTAATAATCAAGGAGAAGAAGGAAATGTGATATATTCCAGAGAAGACCAAATTCTTTTTTTTTTTTAATAGTTTATTGTCAAATTAGTTTCCACATAACACTCAGTGCTCATCCCCACAAGTGTCCTCCTCCATGCCCATCCCCCCCTCCCCCCACATCCATCAGTCCTCAGTTTTTGTCAGCATTCAAGAGTCTCTCATGGTTTGCTTCTCTCCCTTTCCCCCACCATTTCCGCCCTTCTTCTCCCCCTTGTTCCTCCGTCAAGTTCCTCCTAATCCTCCTATACGTGCNGAGAAGACCAAATTCTTAAGGGCAGAAAATTAAATTAAATTCGGATAAATTTGTCCTTGAGATGTATAAAAGAGGAGAGACAACTGAAAAATAATTATTTCAAGACTACAGAACCAACAAACCACAGCTTAGCCTTTCTCTCCCAATTCTATAAGGAAACGAAAAAAATATTGGCTCTACCCTTATTAAAAATGGCGGTTCATAAAGAATGGACTGAGAGGAGAAAATGTTCTTGTCGCAGGGAGGTTTCACAGAAAGTCGTATAACTAAGTCCTTAAGGTGATGTTACAATCAGCCATTTCCGCATGGATATAAATGTCTTATGTATGTGTCAGGACATACAGTGTAAAAACCAAACATTGTTCACTCCAGGTCTCAAGCATTGAAACAAAAAACAAACAAAAACAACCGTGCCTGCTGTCCATTTACCATGAACGGAGGCAAGAGGAGGGTCAAGAAGTACAAATTTCATGCACAGATAGTGGGCAAATTTTGGAGGGAAGGGGCCAGACTGAGAACCGAATGGTATACAGCCCCTAGACTAATTCCATACAAATTCTCCTCGGATGAAGGACAAGAATTCCTATAGTAATGGTTTGCCCTAAAGAGGGAGTCACTTTGACATCTTTTGCACCTTCATCCATGAAAGGAAACAGAAGCATTTCAGTGCTTGGATCTGAAGGTCATTTAATCTAAGGTAACATGGGGCGCCTGGGTGGCTCAGTCGGTTCAGCGGCCAACTTCGGCTCAGGTCATGATCTCACAGTTCCTGAGTTCGAGTCCCGCATCGAGCTCTGTGCTGACAGCTCAGAGCCTGGAGACTGCTTTGGATTCTGTGTCTCCCTCTCTCTCTGCCTCTCCCCTGCTCATGCTTTGTTTCTCTCTGTCTCAATAATAAATAAACCATAAAAAAATTAATCTAAGCTAATACCTGCCTAAGTGTATGTGTTCCATATCTTTGGAAGAATTTAAAAGGAGCTGGCATCCTAGAAAAGTGAGTGGAGGTCCACCTTTGTAATGGTTATCGTGACCTTATTTCTTCTCCCAGAATGACTTAACCTAAAATGTGTTTGTTATAAACCTCTTCCTTCCTGGAACCATTACTTTCATGGCATGTTATCTTCATACAGATATGTCATAGGGAGCACAAGTCATCCCCATGCTTTATGACAGTTGACTGTCTCAACGATCATGTGAAGAAAGCACTATTACCCCCTTTTACAGATGAAAATCTTAAATTCACAGACATGCAATCTCCTTGTCTACAGCTTCATGCTTAAAGTGAGGCTGAGCTGAAATTCCAGCCCAACCTTTTGTTTAGAGTTACTTCTAACAGACTTCCCTTACTCCCCCAGACATGTATTTATGTTCAAGACAAACCAAAAACATAACGTTTGGCTTACACGGAATCATTTATCTTCATCTCTTGGCACTGTGATTCTATAGCATTTATAAACTCCCTGTTCAGTCAGGCAAATACTTGCACTTCCGTGGTTTGATTTAGTGCCCTGGGTGCCACTACGGAAGTCACTAGCCTTGCAAATGGTCATAATCTGAGTCTAGATTTCTAGGTTTATGCTTCTCAATCACTTGGCACAGAAAAAAGCTGATACTAGAAAAAGAGTCACAGCTAGGAATTGCTGAGTTAGGATCACACATCAGTAGAAATGGAGTAGCTTGATTTTAATATGGGCGGGAACGAAAGCCAGTACAGAGAGAACAGGGTTAAGTTAGAGCGGAAGGTGGGATGGTTTAATAGGCACCCTTCAAGAAAACACCAAATATTGTAATGTCTATTCTCTCAAAGTTGCAAGTTTTTCAGACAGTGTAACCTTCTTTGTTGGCAAACGAATGCTTAGAAATAAAATACTTATAAACCGTAATTTCAGTTTTCAACAAACATAAGACTACAAAGTGTAATACTGTCTTCAGATCTCCCAAATTTTCTATAGGCAGGATCTAATTTAAGCAATAAAAATAACATTTTTTATCAGAGGAATAATCTTTGGTTTTATTTTTGTTTTCCATATGGCTCAGGATATATTTGATAAGAATTTTTGTACCTCAGACTTTTTTTCCATAACAGCATGAATGTAATGCCTGCGGGTGAATCGTGCAGATTGTACATAATCTTCACCCAAACAATAGTCTGTTTTTGAGATTTCAGAGCCCCTGTTAATTTTTAGGCAAATTTTATCCTGTTGAAGTCTATTTGCTTTCCGTCAGGGCAACTCACATCTTAGAGAAATTTTCACACGGATCTTACACATCAGTAAAGGTGGAATAGGCCATGGTATGCTCAGTTTTTATTCCTTTCTTTTTTCAAAGAGCATAAGAATAACAGCAAACAAAATAAACATAAGAAAAGCAATCATTTGGCACTTTCAGTTTATATACACATTTATGCTTTCTGTGAGCCACAGAATTTTGCATCTAACTGCCTTGTAAATTGCTCTGAAGGCCTTCCAACTCAAAAGACACGAAGTCAAATGCATGGGCCCCACAAATGCAGTCTTCTCCGGTATCCGTTTTCTCAGGGAAGGCACCATTAGACATCCAGAATTAGTAGTCGTCGTCGACACTTTCCTCTCCTTACCCTTCATATCTGATTTATTATCCCTGGGACATAATTTATTCTTGAACTATAAAAATCGACTTCCTTTATGTGTCAGGAGAAGAAGGATCAAGGTTTGGGCAGAAAAATCTTGAATCTCTCCGAAAAGTTGACTTCTGTTGTTAACACTTACTCTGCTTATCTGTAAGAGATGGTACCTTTTATGCAATTTGAAATAATACTATATAAAATAGTAATAAAACCTTTCTCTGTGCACAAAATATGAAGCAATGTGAATCTGATAAATTAAACATTCATGGAGAATAACAGAATTCTACAAAGCTACAAACCCGGATGAACTGTAACTTCTGCTTGTATTGTTGCGATATGGCCGTGTCCTTTACACTGCTGAAGAGATCTGCCTAGCGTCTTTGAATTATTTTTAAATTATGTGAATTTTGAATAGTAGGAATCAGAAAAGTACCTTTCTCCTAGGACACGGCAGAAATCATATGCTTGTGAGAAAGATCTCTTCCTAAGCTACCATGAAAGTCCTCGATGGGGTTTCATTATTTGGTAGTAAAGTCTTTTGGTAAAATTTCGTTCCATGTTTAAGTATATTGATGAGCCAAATCTTTCACACAAAAGCAGAAAAAGGGGGGGAAAGAAGGGGAAAATTATATGATACAACACAGCTTGCGATTCCATGCAAATTTGTTTTTTTGGGAATTTATGTGAACTAGGCTCTCCTGAACATTTAAAATGGCACCTTGATACTGTTTCTGGTTTAAAAATTATTCCAGCGTTTAGTTGCTGAGGCCCCGCTTGAGGATCTGGCAATCAGAGACTCCTAACAGGTTTATTATTGGGTGTTTTAATCTGATATCAGATGTTGAAGCAACCTCAATTGTGCTAGACAAAATATCTAAGGAAAATGTGTTTATTTCCACATATTTACTCCTATGACACTGCCTTTTTTATAATGGCCATCATATAATCATATATTCAGTTTGCATGTAGGATGCAGCCACTGAAATCTTGTTAAAAATTAATCAGGCTTGGCTCCACAGGTATCTTCACAAATGTAGAAATCCACATTGTGTCCCTTCTCCCTCATCCAACGAATTATCTGGCTGTCAGACTATTCCAGATTTTCTTTCACCTTGCAAGAGGAGCTCACAGACTTTGCAATAAATTCTCCGAGCACAACCACCCAGTTGCCCATTGCTTGGGCTACCGTGGCCTTTCTGACCTGTACTTAGAATTACTGATGTCCCAAGATGCGTCAGTAAGTCTCTCTTGGGATCTGCCACAGGAGGTGTCCCTTGCTTTCTACTTCTCGGTCCTTTGTGTTCTCTGTGGCTTGTCATCATTCATAGCTGTGATACAGCAGAAAGTTAACTCCACCAGGTTGCAAAAACATTCAGATGCTTCCATTTCAAGCTTCAATCTCTTCTTTTGAAATATAAAGATTTTGGGAGGGAGTAAAAAGAAGTAACATACTTTGGTGCAAGGACATTTTACACTATTGAGCACATGTTTGCATGATATATATAAAGAATATTGAATTAAGTCACTTTTTTCCAAGTAATGATTATATGTCAGTAACTGTTCTAATCCCTTAGTATGGATTATTTCATTTAATGATGACATCAACCATATAATGTAGCTTCATAGTCAAGGAAGTTGAAGCAGAGAAGCTGGAATAAATGCCATAGACCATAAAACCAGAAGTAGTAGAGCCAGAATCTTCATGAAAAGAAATATGACTCCAGAATTATGTATTGTGCTGATCCCTTATAAGTAGTCAAGTGTATATGTAAACATGAGTTAAATATAACTTTATATATAAGTAATTTTTAAATATGACTATATATAATTTTTAAATATAACTTTATATATCATTTCAGTAAAATCTTGTACCGCAAGTGTTCTGCAAGACAAGGGAATATTTCTAATAAATTTTGACTTGATAAGTGAGCAATGTCTTGCAACATGAGTAGCACATGATGCTGAATAAACACATGATGACAACTGAGCCAAAGGTTCTCGAAATTCGTTTGATATACAAGTGCTTCAGGTTATAAGCATATTTCTGGAACGAATTACGCTTGCAAACAAAAGTTTTACTCTCTCTATATAAATATGATTTTTATATTAGTGGTAGTCCAGATTGTGTGATCTTGGGCAAAAACCACACATCTCTTGGTCCACATTGTCTCTCATATATGAAAAATGAGGGATGAATTTTACTTGATGTCATGCAAAGTTTCTTTGTAGCTTTAATTCTTTTGATTTTCCCCAATTTACCTCTTTCCAAAGTATTCTTTCTCTCCTTTCTTCCTAGTAAAGCATTGCTACCACAGGGTACATAGCCCAGAGGATTTGTGTGCGCTCTCAGAGGGAAATAAAGGAAACTGAAACAGAAAAAGGAAGACACTAGCAAGGCTGTGATCTGGGGCAAAGTGTCTCACAAGAAAAAAGACTTCAGCCAAGTTCTATAGGGGAAACGGAGGGCAAGTAAGGGTCCAGAATTTGTGCCAACTTGAAGTAAGAATTGAACTTTCCTACTCTTACTCCAGTTAATCAAGGCTTAGGGCATCTTTCGTGGGAATACCAACTCCCCGATATTTCAGGTTCTCTGCATGTCCAGTCAAGAAGGTTCTGGTAGCCTGAGGACTGTCTTCCAAGGAGGAGTGACAATGCACCTCACTGAGAGCAAGATCACATTGACGCTAGTGGAGGGTCATGCAAAAAATGGTAAGAAGTTGTGGCAGGGATCTGGGCGGAGCACCACCAATGTCCACTACAATTACCTGACACATATTTACAGAAAAAAAACAGCATTTACTAAAGAAAAAGATCTAAATGCATACATTGGAAAGCAGCCTATAATTTTATTTTATTTATTTATTTTCTTTATTATTTTCTTCTTTTTTTCTTTTATTTTTTTTTAAANCTGGGGTACATGTGACCTTATGCATCAGCATTTCTGTATCCCTTGGGTAAATTCCTAGCAGTGCTATTGCTGGGTCATAGGGGAGTTCTATTGTTATTTTCCTGAGCAGCCTATAATTTTATAATGCTTTGTAATCACCGATATGGAAAATGAAAAGAAATACAGATAAAGTAGGTATAGTCAATTGACAAAGGAGGAAATTAAATTAGCAAATATATAAATTAAGATTCTTAGGTTTAAAAATTATCAAAGAAACACAAATGAAATGAGATATCGTCTTTCGCATATTGCATTTGTAAAAAGGAGGAGAACGAAAGAGAGGAAAAGGGAGGTAGGAAGGAAGGGAAGAAGGAAGAGAGAAAGGTAGGGAGGAAGAAGGGTGCAAAGAAATTTCAAAGTGAAGTAAGCATTGTTGAGTCATTCAAAACAGGGTGAAGAGGGCAGTGAGAGGCAAGGCTATTTTCACCTCTTTTGTTTCAATTCTTAGACACCATGAACTTTACACGTTTGTGGATTATAGCTTGTCAGTTGCACCTCCACCACCTGCCTGAACACATCCTCTGCTTTGGACTGAAACAGGGATAAAGAAGCATCTGTTAGGTGAACAACCAATTGTGTATTAGTCAGTTTAATTCTGTCACTACCAATCATAATAATTTCAAAACAAGTTATATAACTTTGCAGGATTTTCTTGCCTTTATTAGTCTGTACTCCCTGCTTGCAATTTGGAGCACACTTTCAAGTTTGGTCTGTTCTATCTGCCACATTGCAATCCCTAAAACCCCAAATAAACACTTTGAGTTGTTTTACAGCCTCTTCTCGGTCACCAGAAGGAAGGAAGTAAAGAAGGGAGGCAAAGAGGGAAGGATGGACAGAGGAAATACTCACTGTTCATAACATTGTGATGGTTAGAACAGTATTTTCCATTCTAGCATAAGAAAACCTCAAAACAATTTATTTTAATTTTTTATATGCTTTATTTATTTCTGAGACAGAGACAGAGAGACAGAGAGACAGCATGAACAGTGGAGGGTCAGAGAGAGAGAGAGGGAGATACAGAATCCAAAACAGGCTCCAGGCTCTGAGCCAGCTGTCAGCACAGAGCCCGATGCAGGGCTCGAACCCACAAACCGTGAGATCATGACCTGAGCTGAAGTCGGACACTTAACTGACGGAGCCACCCAGGCACCCCAAGAAAACTTTTTTAATGATTTTATATAGGAAACTAATGTAACATTGTGTGTCAACTATAAATCAATAAAAAGTTTTTTTATAAGAATTATGCTATGACTTGAGACTTGCTCTAGTTTTAGTAAGCCCTTGGCACTGTGCTTTATGATTGGGTAATTTAACTTCATTTTGTCAGATGACTTATTTCAAAAATAAATTTAAAATAATGGTTAGGAAAAAGGACCATGGAAGAAGCAAGGACAAAAAGAAAAATCTGTGTGTGCCCAGACCAATCCCACCTACTACTATATGTCATCCAATTAATAAGTCTATGTTTAGCCCATTTCTGTGCCTGGTAGCAATAGTTAACAACACTGCTTGGTTCACAGCCTGTATCCAAAGCCCTGTCTTTTATCGGCTTCGCCTTAAGTGCTATCTGAATTTTAAGCTCTTGCCTCTTTGAACTTTTTAGTCACACTCTGTTTTCATATTTTAGGTTCATAAATATAAGGTATTTATTTATGTTCTGACAAGATAAGTCCATTAAGGCAAAGGTAGGAAAGAATTTGCTTGAAGACCCCGCCAAACGCAGTCGCATGTAATTCTTACATACACCAGAATGGTTTCCCTCTCCTCTGCCCTTTTGTGTGTGAAAACACATTGATGAGCCCCTTGGGTGTGGATAAGGAGCCCTCAGATAGTGGATAAGAAAAGAAAAGAATAAGTTTATCTTAAGTAATGAAGCAAAAAATATAGAATTTCAAGGAGCAACCCAGGAAGAAGAGAAGAGAGCTCGCTGGTTAGATTGAGAGGAGCAACATGATGGCAAACAGAGGAGGGGAAAAGTCTAAAATGCCCTGCTGAGGTGGTGGCTCACAAACTTTTAAAAACAGGTATATCCGGGGGGCCTGGGTGGCTTAGTGGTTAAGCGTCCGACTTTCACTTAGGTCATGATCTCACGGTTCGTGGGTTCGAGCCCCGCGTCGGACTCTGTGCTGACTGCCAGCTCAGAGCCTGGAGCCTGTTTCAGTCTGTGACTCCCTCTCTCCCTGACCCTCCCCTGCTCACGCTGTCTCTCTCTCTCTCTCTCCTAGAAATAAATAAAAATAAAAAAAAATAAAAACAGGTATATCTAATCAGGTATATATCTGAATAACCTGAAATGCTGTGATGTCTTTTCCTCTATTACCTTCACCATCAGTAAAGGGACCAGTACAGCCTTGAGGCAGCGATGTTTTGGAGTAAAGGGAGTATGTGACAGACGTTGGGTGAAGGGACAAAAGCAGAATTAACAGGTGGTCCACTGAGCTGCTGACCCCTTTAGAGACCTGATACAAATCTGTCTTTTCTCCACGTTTACGCTAAAGGAGTGATCCTTTTTTGGGGAGGAGGGAAAGTCACTCTATGGAAAGAATGGATAATTTCGTCCTGGTTTGAATGTATGTGGCTGGTACCACATCTGCTAAGGAAAGTGATATTTGTTTTTTGTTTTTTGGTTTTTTTACAAATAGTTTATTGTCAAATTAGTTTCCACATAACACTCAGTGCTCATCCCCACAAGTGTCCTCCTCCATACCCATCCCCCCCTCCCCCACATCCATCAGTCCTCAGTTTTTGTCAGCATTCAAGAGTCTCTCATGGTTTGTCTCTCTCCCTTTCCCCCACCATTTCCGCCCTTCTTCTCCCCCTTGTTCCTCCGTCAAGTTCCTCCTAATCCTCCTATACGTGCAAACATATGGTATTTGTCCTTCTCTGCCTGACTTATTTCGCTCAGCANTGGATTCTGCGTCCTTTGTCTCCCAATCTCTCAGGTTTTGTAAGGTTTCCAATGGCTTCAGATCTTTTCTGTGTGATGTATGGGCGCGAGTGCAAGTACGGAGCTCCTTACTTCTCCGCCATCTTGCCCTCTCTCTGGAAAGTTGATATTTGGTGGTCCATGTTCACTACATTTGTAGGACATTTTCCTGGTGCTTTCATCATCGTTTCTCAAATGTAAAAACATGTAAGAATCACAGGAAGAGGGTAGAGTTTTTAGAAGGCAGAATTCATTTTCATAGACTGCAGATTTGATATAGGTCAGGAGTTGAGATTTCCTATTTTGAGCAAGATCCTAGGGGATGCCTTGAGGTCTAAATGAGATAATATATGTAAAACGCCTGTATGTAATAGGTATTTAATAAACATTAAATGTTCTGTATTTTTAGAAACAATTTAAGTTAGGAATTTTACCATGGGGCACTTGGGTGGCTCAGTAGGTTGAGTGTCTGACTTTGGTTCAGGTCATGATCTCACCTTCTATTGAGCCCTGCACTGATAGCTTGGAGCCTTCTTTGGATTCTGTCTCCCCCCCGTCCCGCTCTGCCCCTCCCACACCCTGCACATGCACAGAAATAAATAAATAAACATCTTTTCAAAATAGGGGCGCCTTGGTGGCTTAGTCGGTTAAGCGTCCGACTTTCGCTTAGGTCATGATCTCGAGGTTGGTGGGTTCGAGCCCCACGTCGGGCTCTGATCTGACTGCCAGCTCAGAGCCTGGAGCCTATTTCAGAGTCTGTGTCTCCCTCTCTCTCTGACCCTCCCCTGCTCACGCTGTCTCTCTCTCTCTCTCCTAGAAATAAATAAAAAAAAATGCAGCCAAGCTTTCCAAATCAATAAAAAAAATAATAATATTTGGGGTGCCTTGGTGGCTCAGTTGGTTAAGTGTCCAATGCTTAATTTTGGCTCAAGTCATGAGCTCACATTTGGTGAGTTCAAGCCCCACATGGGGCTCTGCACTGACAGTGTGGAGCATGCTTGGGATTCTCTTTCTCCTTCTCTCTCTGCCCCTCCCCTGTTCATGCTCTCTCTCTGTCTCAAAATAAAGAAACTTTTAAAAAATGTTATTAAAAATATTTGACCTTATGATGTTCCTCTTTTTTCTTGAGGTGTAATTCACACTCCATAACAAATTGGTGATTTTTTTGCACATTCATAAGTTTATGTAACCATCAATACTATGTAATTCCAGAGTATTTTCATTACCCCCTAAAAGAAATGCTGTACCTATTAGCGGTCACTTTCTATTCCTTTCTTCCTTCAGCCCTTAGAAACCACCGATGTACAGTCTGTCTGTATAGCTTTTACTTGTTCAGATTATTCCATATAAATGGAATCAAATAATATGGGATCTTTTAAGTTTGGCTTCCTCCATTTGGTATAATGTTTTCAAGGTTCATCCACGATATAACAGATGTTGATATTGCATTCCTTTTTATGGTTCTTTTTGAATAACATTGCACTGTACAAATATACCATTTATTGTTTATGCAGTCATTGAGTGATGGATGGGTATTTGGATTATTTCTGTCTTTTGGCCATTATTAATAATACTGTGATGGACATCCATGTACAACATTTTGTGTAGATATGTTTTCATTTTTCTTAGATATATACTTATGAGTAGAACTGCTAGGTCCTAGGATAATTCCATGTTTAACTTTTGGGGACTTGTCAAACTATTTTCCAAATCATCTGCAGAATTTAACATTACTCCTGTGAGACTTTCAGTGTCTCCAAATCCTTGTAAACACTTATTGTTCTTAACAAAAAAGAAAAAGTCATCTTAATGGGCAGAAAATGGTATTTCATTGTGGGTACAATTTGCATTTCCCTAATGACTATTGAGCATCTTTTCAGATGCTTCTTGGCTACTTGTACACATTTTTTTGAGAAATATCTATTCGAAATCTTTGCCATTTTATACTTTGGTTGTTTTTTATTGTTGTGTTTAAGAATTCTTTACATATTCCTTATATATTATATATGTTAATATATTTTCAAGGGTTTTGTATAGAGGCCTTCATTAGATATATGATTTTCAAGTGTTTTCTGCCATTCTGTGCATTGTTTTATTACTTTCTTGATAGTGTCGCTCAAAGCAAAATTTTTAAATTACGGTGAAGCATAATTGCTACTTCTTTTATTCCTTATGTTTTCATTGTCATATCAAAGAAATGATTGCTTAATTCAAGGTAATAAAGATTTACCTGTATGCTTTTTAAAGAGTTTAATTGTTTTAGCCCTTATATTTAAGTTCTTGATCCATTTTGAGTTGCTTTTTATATGTGATGAAATAAAGTGGTCCACTTCATTCTCTTTCCTGTGCTGATCAAGTTTTCCCAGCACTGTTTGTTGAAAAGACTATTCTTACCCCATTGAATTATCTTGGAGCCCTTGGACAACATCACTTGTCATAAATTTGGGATAAATTTCTGGGCTTTCAGTTCTATTCCATTGATCTACATATACATCCTTAGCCACTAACAGAAATCGTGATTAGTGTAGATTTGTATTAAGTTTTAAAACCACAAAGTGTGAGCATTTCAAATTTGTTCTTCCGGGGCACTTGGGTGGCTCAGTCAGTTAAGCACCCTACTCCAGCTCACGTCATGATCTCATGGTCTGTGGGTTCGAGACCCACTTCTGGCTCTGTGCTGACAGCTCAGAGCCTGGAGCCTGCTTCAGATCCTGTAAGTCTCTCTGTCCTTCCCCTGCTCGTGCTCAGTCTCTGCCATTCAAAAATGAATAAACATTGAAAAATTAAAAACAAAAACAAATGAGTTCTTCTTTCTCAAGATCGTTTTGGCTCATCTATATCCCTTGAATTTACAAATGAATTTTAGGATCAGCTTGTTACTGAAAAAAAAAAAAAAGGCAGCTAGGATTTATATAGAAATTGCATCAAAATATGTAGACCAATTTGCCATCTAAATGATATCAAATTTTTCAATTAATCAGCACGGGATGATTTCTTCAATTTCTTTCAATGATACTGTATTTTAAGTACGCTAGTCTTATACTTTTTACATAAAATTTCATTCCTAAATATTTTATTCTTGACGCTATTTTGAACAGATTTTTTCCTTAAAAGTATTTTCAGAGTCTTCATTGAAAGTGTATAGAAATGAAATTGATTTTTTAATATTGATTTTTTTTATCCTATAACCTGTTGAACTTATTTGCTATAATTGTTGTTATTGTGGATTGCTTAGGATTTTCAATATACAGGATCATGTCATCTGCAAATAAAGATAGTTTTACTTCCTCCTTACCAATCTAGATATCTTTTATTTCATATTCTTGCCTAACTTCCCTGCCTACACCATCCAGCACAATGTTGAATAAAAGTGGCAAAAGTAAACATTCTTGCTTTCACCTGATTTTCAGAGGAAAGATTTAAGTCTTTTACCATTAAGTATGAGGTCAGCAGGGGGTTTTTCATAGCTCTCCTTTATCAAGATGAGAAATTTCTGTTCTATTCTTAGTTTGTTGAGTGTCTTCATCATGAAATAGTGTTGGATTTTGTGAATGTTTTTTCTGCATCTATTGCAATGACCTTGTACTTCTTGTCTTTCATTCCATTAATATAATGTATTACATTGATTGATTTTTGTAAGCTTTCCCTTCCTAAGATAAAGTCACTTAAATGTGATATAAAATCCTTTCTACATTTGCTAGATTTCATTTAGTAACATTTTGTTACGGAATTTTGCATCCACATTTATAAGGAACATTGATCTTAATTTTCATTTCTTATGATATGTCAGGATAATAATAATAATAATAAATTCATAAACAGCTTTGGAAATATATCCTGTTCCACTTTTTTAGAAAGGTTAATGAAGAGTTGGTGTTAATTTTTCTTTAAATGTTTGGCAGAGTGCACCAGAGAAGTCATATAGTCCTAGCCTTGTCTTTGTGGGAAACTTTTTCTTAACTACAATTTCATCTCTTTATTTATTTTAGGTCTATTCAAATTTTCTATTTCTTCTTGAGTCATTTTCTGGAGTTTGTGTATTTCTAGGAATGTGTTCATTTCCTGTAGATAATCTAATTAGTTGTCATCTAATTGGTCATAGTATTCTCTTATGGGGTGTGTGTGTGTTTGTGTGTGTGTATATGTATGTGTATTAGTAATGTCCCTTCTTTCTTTCATGATTTTAGTTAGTTGAGTCTTCTCTTCATCTTCATCTGACTAAAGATTTTACAATCTTGTTGATTTTTTTCCTAAGATGTAACTTTTTGCTTTGTTTCTTCTCTATTGTTTTTCCTATTTTTCATGATTTTTAAAAGAAATATTAATTTTTACTACTTCTTTTTTCTGTTTCCTTTGGATTCTTCTTTTTATTCAGTGTTTTAAGATGGAAAGCTAGATTATTTATCAGAGAAACTCTATTTTTAATACAGTCATTTGCAGCTATAAATATTCTCTAAACACTGTTTAGCTGCATCATATAAATTTTGTTGTTGCATTTTTCCATTCTTGTTAACCTCAAAATATTTTTGAATTTCTGTGTGAGTCCTTTAATGATCCATTGGTTGTTTATTAATGTGTTGCTTGATTTCCATAAATCTATTCATTTTTCAAATTTCCTTTTGTTCTTGATTTCTAATTTAATTTCATTTTGGTTGGAGAACACTTTGATGATTTAATCCTTTTAAATTTATTGACACTTGTTTAAGGCCTAACATAAGGTCTATTCTAGAGAATGTTCTGTATGCACTTGAGAATATGTATTCTATTATCATTGCATAAAGTGTTCTATATATGTCTATGGCTTTTTTGCTGTACAAGTGTTATGTTTTCTTATCGACTTCTGTCTAATTGTTCTATTCATTATTGAAATTGGAGTATTAGAATTTGAGCTATTATTGCTCAAATGTTTATTCCTCTCTTCAATTCTAGTTTTTGTTTTATGTGTTTTGGAGATTCTGTTTTTAGGTCTATAAATGTTTATAATTGTTATAACTTCTTTTTTAAAATTTTAAGATATTTATTTAAAATTTTTTTAATGTTTTATTTATTTCTGAGAGAGAGAGACAGTGTGAGTAGGGGAGGGTCAGAGAGAGAGGGAGACACAGAATCTGAAGCAGGCCCCAGGCTCTGAGGTATCAGCACAGAGCCCAACACGGGGCTGGAATTCACAGGTTGTGAGAACAGGACATGAGTCGAAGTTGGATGCTTAACTGACTGAGCCACCCAGGTGCCACAGTAACTGTTATAACTTCTTGATGAATTGGTCTTCACATCATCTTAAAATATCCAATTTTTTTCAAATTAAAATATCCAATTTTTATCTTATAGTCTATTTTGTCTGTTTTAGTACACCCAGTCCAACTCTTTTAGTTAGCATGGTATAGCATTTGATTTTCTTTACTTTCAGCATATTTGTGCCTTTGAAACTAAAGGGTGTTTTTACACAGAGAATAGGATTGAATCTTTTTTTTTTTTGCATCTATTATGCCAATGTCTGACTTTTCATTGGAATAATCAATCTATTTACATTTAACATCAGTACTGATAAGGTAAGTTTGAATCTACCATACTGCTATTTGTTTTCTATATGTCTTTTGTCATTTTTCTTCCTCTCTTCATCCATTACTTCCTTCTTTTAATGTATGTAGATATTTTGCAGAGGACTATTTTAGTTTCCTTATATTTTTTCTTTTTCTTTATGTGTAGAGTTATAGTTATAGGTAGTTATAGTTATATTTAAAGTTATAGTTGTATTCTTAATGGTTCCCCTGGAGATTACAGTTATCTTATTTACAACAATCTAGTTCATATTAATAGCAACATAATTTCAACAATATAAAAAAATCATTGTATCCATTTAGTTCTATTCTGGACCCACTTCTTGATGCTGTTATTGCCATATATGTGATGTTTTACACGCTCTATGCCCATCAATACAGACCTATAATTACTGCTTTATGACATTTCTTAAATTACATAGAAAGAAAGAGTTATGAACAAAAAATACATTTATATTGCCTCTTCTATTTACCTGTGTAGATACCTCTACTGGGGCTTTTATACATGTGCATTTAAGTTATTGTCTAATGTTCTTTAATTGCGGACTAAAGGATTCCCTTTAGTATTTCTTGTAAGAAAGCCAGGCCTGCAACAAATTCTGTTGTTTGTATTGTTTTTAATCTCAAAATGTTTTAATTTTGACTTCATTTTTGAAGGATAGTTCGTTGGATATAGAATTCTTGTCTGACAGTCTTTCCCCATCATTTCTTTGCATATGAAGTGTTCTTTGAAATATGTTCCATACCTTGATATTGAAATCTGTTCAGATTTTAGCCTATGTTTACTGCCTTCTGACTTTCATGATATCTGAGAAGAAATCGGTTGTTAATCTTATTTGGCTTGCAGGTGTATGCTGCATCTTTTTTTCTTTTGCTTCTTTCAAGATTCTCTGTCATTGTATTTTGACAGACTGATTGCAATGTATCCAGTTAGGGATCCCTTTGAATTTGTCCTATTTGTAGCCTGTTGAGTAGCTTGGATTTGTAGATTAATGTTTTTTCATCAAACATAGATAGATTTTGGCCTTTATTTGTTCAAATGTTTTTTCTATTTTTTTCCTTTCTATCTTGTCCTTCTGGGAGTCCCATTATGATTATTTAGTATATTCAGTTTGTCCCATAGGGCACTAAGGCTCTGTTAATTTTCCTTCCTTTTTGTTTTTTTGTTCTTTAAATGTGATAGTTTTAATTGATCTACACATTCATCTTTACACCATTTTAAGTTTACTGATTTTTTTCTTCCACCCACTTAAATCTGCTACTGAGCTCCTCTAGTGAAATTTTCATTTCAATTTTTCTACTTTCCAACTCAAAAAATTTTTTTTGATTCTTTTTTGTCATTTATATTTCCTTTTTAAAAAATGTATCTATTTACTTTAAGAGAGACAGAGGTGAGGAGGGGCAGAGAGAGAGGGAGAGAGAGAATCCCAAGCAAGCTTCAGGCTTTAAGTGCAGAGCCTGACAGGGAGCTCAAACTCACAAACTCATGAGATCATGACCTGAGCAGAAATTGAGTCAGATGTTTAACCAACTGAGCCACCCAGGTGCCCCTATCATTTATATTTCTTAGTGATAGTCTCTATTTGGAGACATAATTCTTGTACTGTCATTTAGTTCTTTAGACATGGCTTCCTTTATGTCTTGGAACATATTTAAAATAGCTCACTGAAAGTCTTTGTCTAGGAAGTCTAACACCTGAGCTTCCTAAGGGATAGTTTCTTTTGATTCTTTTTCCTGTATATGGGTCTTACTTTTTTTTAATGTCTGTCTCATAATTTTTGGTTGAAAACTTGCATATTATATAATGTAACAACTCGGGAAATCAGATTTTCCCCTTTTCCGGTGGCTTGTGGTTATTGCTGTTTAGTAGTAGTAGTTACTGTTGTTTGTTTGCTTAGTGACTCTTCGGGACTAATTCTGTTAACTTGTATGTGCTCACTGAAGGTTTTGCACTGTTAGTTTCATGGTTAGTTAATGAGTTCACAAAGATGTCCTTAAACCTCTGAAAAAACAAGTCTCCTGGTTTTTGGCCAAATGTTTCTGTGGATTGTGGGGCAAGCCTTCAATGCCATGGCACTTTGTAACACTGCCCTCGCCTCACTGCCTACTTATACAGAGCCTCAATACCTACCAGAGATGAAAACTTAGAGCCTTGCCAGGCCCTCGCTGAACATGCGCACAGCTCTATGTTTGTGCGTTGTCTTCTATATTCTGAGAAACACTTTGGAGTTTTCCAGAGCTCCTATGGACCCCTCATTCACCAACTTCTCCTTTTAAGCATTTTGTTTAGCTTATTGTTTGCCCACACTGTTATCCAGTATATCAGACAGCCACTAAGTGAAACAAATTCTCCTTATAAATTTTTAAGAACAAATTCTCCTGGGGCAGAGGCTTTTCATACTGCATGAGCTCTGAATCATACGAAGTAAGCTCAGCCTTGTAATTAGTTATTTCAGGGAACGCCAAATGGGTCAAACAATGACAATTCTCTGGCAATGAGGCTTTCAAGGGACTTCAAGTGAATTTGGCCTCCTCCAGTCTCCTGGCTTCTACTGTGATTGCAGGCTGTTGGTTTTCAAGGCTACTGTGGAGCTAGAGAAAGAAGGATGGAACTAGGACAGCCTTTCAGTTCTTACCAAGATTCAGCCATTTTTATCTTGAATAAATGTTCTCCAGATTGCCGCTCTGATTTATTTCCAGAGTTCTAAAAAAAGTTGATGCTGACAATTTTTTGCCAGTTTTCTCATCATTTTTACAGAGGAAGGAGTTTTCAGAGGTCCTTACTCCATCATACTGCTGCCACTGGATATTTAACATCACTTTTCATGTTTTTCTTGACCAAAAAATTAAATACTTTGGTATCCAGAAGACACCCTTAACTGCGATATAGATTATGTTATTTTGTAAGTTCTTAACATGAGAGTTCTCTAATATACAATGCAATAATCCATCAATAACTTAGTGATAAAAATGAGACTAAGGAGTTACTAGACCCGTAAGTATTCCTGAGCTGATAAATAGTCTATCATGTTTCACAGGGCCCAGTTATTACCTATTTATTATATTCATTATTTCAAACCAGTTGACCAAGCCACCAACACTGATAGAAAGGACTGAAAACATGGCTACAAAAGACATGGACTTAACATCCCTGGTCCCAGCAGCAGTGAAAGGGGTGGAAGAGATTATACTAAAGATTCAAAAGAAAAGTGTGTTGGGCTAAATGAAGGCAATCTAAGACAAAGGCAGGATCAAAATCAGTCTTCTTATTTCCACCACAACTCCTCAGAGCAAATAATGACAGCAGAGAAAGGATTTCTTCTTGTTGTTTATAAATTTGTCCAAGGAAATAGTTTTCAAGGAATGGGCTAGTGCCTACTCCTGGTTATGTGTACATGGGACAACATTTGCCTTCTGGTGGGAGAGAGATACCCAGCTGGAACAAAAGAGTAAAACTTGACACCAATTATCAAATTTGTGAAAAAAATGGTAGATTTCAGTTTGAAAATTTTTTAAAGAATGAGGTTCATATATTTTCTGTATCATTCAATATAAAATTACTATTGCAAATAGTAACTTTTCATTAATCACATCCATTGATAGTACTTGAATGCTCTTCAATACTTGCACAATGTTTTAAAATTTACAAAATATATTTACATTGGCTTTCCATTCAGTATCATAACAATCCTGGAGCTAGGCAATACTTTGCATATTTTATGAATAATATAACTGAGACCAGGAGTGTCATAAAATTATTGGAGTAATAAGGATTCCAGCCTCTGTTTTTGTTCACTGAATTTTCCTTGCCCATATCCTTCATCATGTGAAAGACTAAAAAATATTACTGGTCTGTATCAGTTCTACTTGTTGTTTCGTGGACACATATTTTTCTAAATCCATCCAATATTTGATGCCTGTGTTTTCAGAAATGATATGTGATCTTTGGCATAGCTTAACTAAAGTCTTTGCAACTCAGTTGAAGGCTTCTTTGAAAGCCCAGAATGTGATGGACCAACTCTGATGTGCAATACTCTCTTTCTCCTGGATGACCCTTCTGACACCATGTGTGGAGACAAAAGAGAGAATTACTTCATGATGCTCCATCTTCTCTCTGTCTCTCTCACACACACATTGTAAAAATGAAAATGAAAGAAAGAAAGAAGAAATGGCCATTTTTTTTCCCATAGGGAATGGGAATTGCTTGGAGAATTTGAATGATGCAGGTTTGTCTGAAAGCTTTAAAGATGAAAGGTGTCACTTTTTACCTATTAGCCTGTAGAATGATGAGATCCTGAGTATACTTTGCTACTTCAAAGGGTCACTGGAATATCGCTTCCAGGAAAGACTGAAAGTTTGTTGTGTGAAGGAGGTATTGTTCCCTCCAGGGCCTTCCTTCAATACCCTGGTAGATTGCAAACTTTAGTGTTCACAAACTTTTTGATGTGATGTCTAAATCTTTCTGGGTCTCACTTGTAAATTCTAATACAGGACATGAGGTAACTTCAGTCATTCTTCAAGCCTAGATGGAATTTCTAGAGGTTAGACTAGAATTCTATCTTCTTGCTTAAATATATATATATA